>NC_137122.1:46544030-46924030 GCF_949319135.1 Squalius cephalus | reverse complement strand
TGTGTGTGTGTGTGGTTGAGGCCAGAAGTCTTCATCGAGTCCATAGCCAGAATATGTGTTAGTATTTGAAAATAGTTTTTGTGTCTGTACACAGAGACGCACAGTAGCAGAACTGGGCCGTTTGATGATAAACTCTGTTACTGTGTAAATCTGTTGTCAGTCTACAGCTTCATTCAGCCGCTAAATTAATGTGTAAATATGCTGGCTCATATCTCGCCGCTGTTACATCACGGCAGGACTTTGGGGGTTTGTTTGTGTGCGTGTGGGTGAGATTTATTCGACTTGTACTCTGGTGCTTCATTATTGCAGAGCATCCAAGAGCGCAGGATCTCCAAACAATTTATGACAGACACCTTTATTGGCCCCTGTAAAATAAAAGCGAGGAGAAAAAAAAGATTAATCATCTCTCTCTCCATTTATCATTCGGGCCCCGGAACACCCCATTAAAAAGGGCCGCAGTTTTACAGTGTTTTAAACGGGCATATGTCTGGTCACCATTGGCATTCAGCTGTGAGGGCAGCTTTAGGACCCTGAGCTCCAGCTCCGCTATCTAAATGAAAGGTTGGTGGTGTCGGCAGCTTTGCCCATCTGGATTTATACCATTGTGCATTGTTTAATTGTGCCACTAAATAATGCCCATGTATTATTTAATAGGCTGTTATTGGGTTTTTAATTGGCAGGCCAGGAGGCACTTCAGTCTCAGAGAGTGCATTAAAAAACAGGGGAATCAGCCCGGTTATCTGTGTTAACTGGTGAGGTGGGTTTGTGTCGAGGTGTCAGGTGTGTGTGTGCTCTGCAGGGGTTTCAATTTTCACTGTAATATGGCTATTTGTTTAGACTAGTTCCAGGGGTCGTAATGCTGCTGAAAAATGGTTTGAGTTGAAAACATTAGACACTCGCATAGTATCCGATACGGAGATTCATGTGAACATGCTTTTCAAGGCATACTGTAAAATGCTGCTAGATAAAAAAATATTTAATATTTAAAGTCTCGGTAACATTTTACAATAAGGTTTCATTTGATAACATTAACAATGAGGAATACGTTTGTTACAGTATTTAGTATTCTTTGTTAATGTTAGTAAGCTGTTCATTGTTTGTTCATGTTAGTTCACAGCGCATTAACTAATGTTATTAAATACAACTTTTGATTTTAAAAATGTATTAGTAAATGTTGAAATTAACATTAACAAATATAAAAAAAAATGCTGTAGAAGTGCAGTTCATTATTAGTTCATGTTAACTAATGTAACCTTATTGTAAAGTGTTACCAAAGTCTCTTCTAAATATTGCAACACTACACAATTTAATAAAGCCTTTTTATGTTATCTAGTTATAACTCTATAAAGAAAGAAATGCAGTTTACATTCAACTAGGCAAATTGTGTTTTAAAGTCAACATGAAATCAAAATTCACAATTCTTTTTTTTTTATGGAATATTGCAGTGTTTATTTTAAATGATTTATCTATGCACATCATTATTTGTTTAAAATTCATGTGCCCTCGTAAACTTGAATCAAAATAACTTCCTCTCCCTCTTGCAGCATATTCTCTTCTCTGATGATGTGTTTACTGACGCAAGGGCGGGGCAACCTGTCACTCACATGACATCACAGCAATAGCAAACCACAACCATCCAATCAATTCCTTATGGACAAAATCAAGTCCCGCCCTACATTTTTTCTTGTTCGAGAAGCTGTTTCACTCAGATATAGTCACAATAGGGAAGAAAAGACTATCACAACTTCCATTTCAAGCTGACATTAAAATGTATCCATGCACCAACATTGAGTTTTATAGACCTTATCAAAGTCCCTTTAAGACAAGTCTTTTCACTCTGCAGCCATCTTTGAAATGCCTTTCGGTCATGCAAGTACAGATCTTATCTCTTTGAATGGGGAAACATCAAATTCTCCAAAACTGTTCGCCAAGATTGAATTGGCTCTTATGTAGAAAGCGGGACTTATTCCGCCATATTGAGCGTTGCAGTTTTTCCCATTCAGAACAATACGAGTAACGCGTCTTGTGTTATTCTATAGTCTTTGACCTTGTGTAGCCCAGCCCCTTTTTAGCGCTGCACTCATTTTCTGTCTTCAGGTTTATATTTCCATAGCATGAAGGTAAGATCCTAAGGATTTATGAATGAACCGCCTTTTTTTCCCGGATCTACTGACATTTATGACATCCACTTCAAACATTATGATGCTCATGATAACTTTCATTAACTCTAAAAGTAAACTCTAAAACTCTCAAGTAAATCCACTTCACTAGCTAATTACTCTTCAACAGCAATGACAGAAATATCCAGAGCAACCGCAAAAAATGGAAGTTAATTTTTTTTTAAAGATGGATGGACACTTGTTTCTCTGGCTCATCGCGTCTATAACATCAGAATCATGGGACACACTTGCTTTGCATCAATTTAGGCCACCATCAGTAGAGGGCGGTAACTGAACCTCTACCTGGTTCTCAAATTATGCAAACAAATTAGCATGTTCGTAGCCTCATGTTCTGTGAATGCGATTTCACCAAGTACAACATGTTCCTAGATAAACATCTTTGTTGATCCTGGAACAAAATTCCAATCAACCAATCAGAACCAATCAGAAAATTTGTCAATTTTAAGCTTACAACCAGGGTTAGGCCCTATGTGCTTCAGCATCGATGTGGTAATCATTTCATTCTGATTTTAAGGATAACTTATGGGTAGAGTTAATTGTAGGGATAGGGATAGGACAAAAATTTCCGGACAGGAATGTTGTTCCAGGATCAACAAAATATGTTGGTCCAGGAACGTGTCTTGTTTGGCAAAATCATGATGACCCTCATGTTCAACGCAAACATTTAGGATGTTGTGTCCTAAATATTTGATATGGAGTGTTAAAATGACTTTGCAACAAATAATACAATCATCGTAACCTTGCTAGATTGATACTATAATAATAGAGAAAATGGTCTTAAAACTTTCACCTGTTTGCCACTAATCTTGTTGCTTAATTTGGATTCAGTGTTGTGTATTTTGCTCATAATAACAGAAGGCCTTCATAAATTGAACAACTGGTTGGAGGTCAGAGAAAAGCAATTGTGTTTATTTGATGAATCCTAGTCAATATCAAGTAATGAGTTTTGTGGATATGTTGAATAAAGTGTGGACACCAATTTTATGTGTTTTGTATCAGTGTTTCTAAGCTACCACTGCTGAATCTTCAGCACCATGGCAAAAGAAATCATAGTTATGAACGCGAGTTTGTTGTCTGAATTGCATGTGATGCAATAAAAGACAGTGTACCACCAAATAATGTAATGAAACATCTTTCTGTTGAGTTGTCCTCATGGGCTACGCATAAAAACTGTGCAACGCGCTCCAACTGAAGAAAAAAATGCAATCATCATTTTGACAACACATGCTGTAAATACTCGCAACGCAATTAAATAAAAAAACATGCCGCAAATACTCACAACGCAACCAAATACAGAAACACGCTGCAAATACAACTCGACTAAATACAGAAACTCGCCACAAATACAACTCAACCAAATACAGAAACGCTCCGCAAATACAACTCAACCAAATACAGAAACGCTCCGCAAATACAACTCAACCAAATACAGAAACGCTCCGCAAATACAACATAACCAAATACAGAAACGCGCCGGAAATACTCACAGCGCAACCAAATACAGAAGCACATTTTGCAAATACTCACAACTCAACCTAATACAGAAACGTGCTGCAAACAAATACAGAAACTCGCCGCAAATACAACATAACCAAATACAGAAACGCGCCGGAAATACTCACAGCGCAACCAAACACAGAAGCACATTTTGCAAATACTCACAACTCAACCAAATACAGAAACGTGCTGCAAACACAACGCAAACAAATACAGAAACTCGCCGCAAATACAACGCAGCCAAATAAAGAAACTCGTCGCAAATACAACTCAACCAAATACAGAAACTCGTGGCAAATACAACTCAACTAAATACAGAAACACTCGGCAAATACACACTCAGACCACAATGGAAATGTTTCAAGGGGACCCCACAAATGACGAACTTGCTCTCACAAAGCAACCAAATACAGAAACATGCTGCAAATACTCACAACTCGGCCAAATACAGAAACTCGCCACAAATACAACGCAACCAAATAAAGAAACTCGCCGCAAATACAACACAACCAAATAAAGAAACTCGCCGCAAATACAACACAACCAAATAAAGAAACTCGCCGCAAATACAACGCAACCAAATAAAGAAACTCGCTGCAAATACAACACAACCAAATAAAGAAACGCGCCACAAATACTCACAACGCAGCCAAATACAGAAACTCACCACAAACACAACGCAACCAAATAAAGACACTCGGCGCAAATACAACACAACCAAATAAAGAAACTCGCCGCAAATACAACACAACCAAATAAAGAAAGCGGCACAAATACTCACAACGCAGCCAAATACAGAAACTCGCCACAAACACAACGCAACCAAATAAAGAAACTCGCCGCAAATACAGCACAACCAAATAAAGAAACTCGCCGCAAATACAACACAACCAAATAAAGAAACGCGCCACAAATACTCACAACGCAGCCAAATACAGAAACATGCTGCACATTCTCGCAACTCGGCCAAATACAGAAACACTCTGCAAATATATGCACAGACCATTAAAGAAATTTTTCAAGGGGACGCCACAAGTGACAAACCTGGCTGGGACCACTTATTTTTCAATGTCTACTCATCAGTGGTGTTGTCGATGAATTAAAAGGTGAGTTTTTTATGTGTGTTTATTTTAACTTATACCATGGTCTGTCTGAATACTCTATTCTGATTGGCTGGAAGGATTGCAATAAAACCGTTTAATGCACAGGTAGTTCAAAGTCAGTTTTATCACCGTTCTATATTAATACGCTGTTTTCATCGAAGCGCACATACACATTCATCTCTCGAACACAGAAACCTGTGCCTGCATGCTCACTCACAAACACTCAGGAGCACAGAAACTTATCTGCGCTGTCCCACTATTTTTATTTTTTATTTGCAGCGCATTTCTGTATTTGTTTGCATTGTGAGTATTTGCAGTGCGTTCCTGTATTTGGTTGCGTTGAGTATTTGCAGCGCGTTTCTGTATTTGGTTGCGTTGTGAGTATTGCAGCACGTTTCTGTATTTTCTGTACAAATGTTATAATGAATGGTTAAAAATCCTCATCATCTGACTCACTTGTTGAGCTGCAATTTAAAACATTTTTTTAATTAATGTTCTGCATTAACAACAGGAGCAGTCACAGAGCAGACACATCTGCAATTAAAGCAACTTGTCCAGTGTGCTGTGGAAACAAACCCACGCACACATGCACACTCAGGCACACAGAAGTCGAGGACAAAGATAATTAGGATGTTCATATTATAAAAAAAATATAAAAAATCATTGCCTGCTCTTGCACACATACATACAGTACTGAGTTGTCAGTGAGTTTCACACATGCACATGCAATCCCTGATTAATTAGACCACTCCTGCTGGCACACCACTTGATTTGCACACCTACTCAACCCACACACACACATAGTGTGCTGTCAGCATCTGAGGCTCTGATTTACATAAACCCACTCAGGGGACTAACGGCATCGTCTCTAATTGAGCTTCAAGTCAATCAGAAGCTAGTCAGGGGACGTGAAGTGATTTAACATCACGGTTAGCCACAACCACAGAGTCAGACGACTTTAAAAATAGCAATGTTTATCAGCACAGGAGCAGATAATGGTGTCTTCAAAATGTCAACATCCAGTTGTCAAGTTTTATTTAAAAACATTGTTTATTTTAAACATTACAGAGTTATTTGGTGATTTTGAAAATGTGCTTCCAATAAAGAAAACATTTTTATGTGGCACAAATTAAGTTAACTGGAAGTCATTGTCAATTGGACTTTCAATTTTGTCTTTTTTTTTAAATGATTTATTTGTTGAAATATATTTATATATTATTATTATTATATTTCCCCAATAAGAAAATGTTATTTATATATTTATGTAGGAAAAATGAGAAAAGACAAGATAGTTGTCAAGTCAAGAGTGTATATAGACAAAATCAATATGGCAGTAAAAGTCAGATAATTCATTTTTGACTTTTTTTATTGTAGACTTGGGTCTATTGGCATATCTGAGCACAGTTTGAGACATTGAGATCTCTACTGAAACTTTAGAGAAGATGTGACATTTACATTTTCCATTTGCTCTCCATTAAATCTCAATACTATTTACGAGAAACAATTAAGAAATCATTTGTGATTTTTCTTTCATTAAACACTTGGATAAAACTGAGTGTTTTCATGCAAAAGGCTGCATCGTTGTTCCTGTGTGAATGTGTTTTTTTTTTTTTTTTTTTGTAGTTCGTAGACAAACTATTGCTACCACACGAGCAACAAACCTTAACATTCAGAAGTTTTTCTCCTACACAAAGATACTGTGACACTAAATACAGTGTATGTGTGTGTGTGTGTGTGTGTGAAACAGACCTCCACATCTTGTACTTTTAGCTGGGCTGTATAATTCCCTAGTGTGTCTGCACAGCCATTTGATACAATATTTAGACAGTAGGCAGCGTATGTCTTTTTGTAACACTAGACACTAAAAATCTGCCCTTTACAACTCTAGTTAAAATTAATGAGCTGGTTAAATGTCTGCAGGTATAAACTGTAAAAGTGTGTGTAAGTGTGTGTGGAGTGAGATAAAGTGGGTGAGAGGGGAGGTATGGAGACAATGGCGTCTCTGCGGCGTTACACGCTCCTCTTTCTGACGTTCCTCTCACTCCCTTTTTTTCACGGAAGCTCATCTATCCTCCCGTGGGGGTCACCCAGAGGTCGCCGAAATGGAAGGGTAACTGCAAGGTCACGAGTCTGTTTCCCTATCGTCTCTCGTACCGGGGTACAAATAAAGCCTTAGCACTCACGGCATATGGGCGCTCAAATGTCTGAATCATTTTAAAGCAAAAAAAAAAAAAAAAATGCTTTCCATAAAAATAAATCACTGGAAATCGCTTTCGGGGCGGGCAATTACCATATTTCACTCATAATTGTACAACTCCCATGGTCAGATAATTGTGGGCACTCTCTTTCACTCGCAGACAACCTCTCAGTCGGCCCTTCTTCCTGCCTGTTTCGCTTCCCCCAAACCAAAACGCCGAGTCCCAACTCTCTCTACCTTCTCACACTCATCACTTAGACCAGGTAAACGCGTGGCGTTCAATACATACACAATATCTGCGTGTAACATGAACACCGCTGGCGTCGTTAAGCGCTCCCGGCCGCGATTAGACCGTCTGGAGACTCGGTGCGCCGCCTGTCCGTCAAATTGCCGCGGGGTCCCACTCTGAGGAGCGCAATTGATTTAAGAGAGCCCTCCAGGTCCAGTGTGCATTTTCATCAAAACAGCAAAATCAATGCTAAGCAGATTTAGATCTTCGTCGCTGGCTATATTTCAGCTTGCGCCCTCACTAATGCTGACGTGTCCGAGGCGGCCATTATTACCCGCCATTAGCATTACTGTCGCCGCTGTTACAAATTCAGCTGTTCCACCCAATTTAAATTCAGCTGAAGGAAGTGTGTG
Organism: Squalius cephalus; assembly: GCF_949319135.1. Classification (NCBI taxonomy): domain Eukaryota; kingdom Metazoa; phylum Chordata; class Actinopteri; order Cypriniformes; family Leuciscidae; genus Squalius; species Squalius cephalus. The sequence continues at coordinate 46,916,411 of NC_137122.1, read as the reverse complement.
TGTGAGAGAGAGAAGCAGTGGGGAGGTAGTCATGTTTGGATGGGGAAGACGGAGGTATGCGAGCTGCACAGGAGGAACTGTGAGGGATGACTGCATTAGCATAGCGTGGGCTAATGCGGGTGCTCAAGGACGTGTGCATAACTCGCCCCCTTCCCTTAAAAGTCAACTGAATGTTTTGTGGTTTTGTGATGTAGTGAATTGTCATTTTTGTTGTTGAAAAATGAATGTGTCAATGTATTTGCGTTCACTTGCAAACCTTTGAGATCTTTGCTAGCCAACGCAAAGGTTTTGCGAGCGAACGCAAAGTTTTTCAGGTGAATGTAAAACATTTGCAAGACGACGCCAAAGCATTGAAATAATTTTTATTCCCCTCCCATCTCATTGTTTTTTCCATCACCATGTCCCTTTAAGGGGTTCTGTAGGTTTACCAGTTTCCATAGCAACTAGTCTTTGTCAAAATTCCATAGTTGATTGATAGTAAAAAAAAAAAAAAAAAAATTCCAAACCAATGGATGGACAATACATTAGTACTTTATCGGTTAATGGACGATATTACTTTTTATTTTTAATTGCTAAAATTTCGATATTGGATATTTAATTGTGCATGTTCATTTCCCCTACTTTTTCAATAGATTGGAATAACTTTGATGATATCTAATGCTCTCTTAAAGTTCATCTTTAAAAACAATTTTTCCTTGACACAATTCAATAACACTCTTTAATGTAATCTTAATCATTTTAAATGTTAGAAGATTTTACGTTTTAGATTTGAATGTTTATCATTTTATTTTGAATATTTATTATATAAATAGTATATATTTAGTAGTATATAATTGAAGGTAACACTTTACAAAAAGGTCTTAATGCATTAACTAACAGCAATATTTTTTATAACTTTTATTAATCTTTGTTAATGTAGCTAATGCAAATACAGTTGTTCATTTTGCATGTTAATTCATAGTGCAATAACTATAGTATGTTAACAAATACTTTTGGTTGTAAAAATGTATTAGTAAATGTAGAAATTTTCATTAAAGATTAACAAATACCTTTATTTTCATTTATTTTAAGCACAGGTTTAGAAATCTTTTTTTAAGACATCTGGTTTTTAATTTATTAAGATTTTACAGTAGTATGAAGATTTTTTTCCAAAATACTATTAGCCATATACTATTGCCATCCAAAAAAATGAAATTAAACAAACAATGATTCAGAAAGCTTTTTAACCTATTTCAAGGACATGCAATATACATAACATATTATTATAATTTTACAGGAGTAGCAATAACTGAAGGAACTGTGATGTTTGGACAGAAGCTGAGGTTTCCACGCTTATTTTTGTAAGGGTTTTCTACAAAGTCTGTAGACCTAATATTGAGGCTGGAAAACGAGTTTCACTGGATGTTTGTCTCTGGAAATGAGCCCTTTTGTGATGTTGCTTATGAGAGATTATAAAAAGAAAAGTTATATTATATTTACCGAAATATTACTTGCAGTCTGTTATCTGTGACTTGTTATTTTGCCAAGCTTCATGAAGGCTTCATTTTTGTGTTGCAGAAAATTAAATATTTTAGCTATTAGAATTTCAAAAATATGTTGTGTACACTATCAACCAACATATCAATTTTATGGGGTGCGAGAAAATAAGTTGTCATTTTATAAAATGCAACAGAATTCAGTGTGACAACTCTAAGAAATGACAAGAATAGTAACCCAAGTTTAAAGGAAGTACTCTGTAAATAATTGAATGTGTATATATTACACTTACAGTAAGTATTATATTGCAGTAAATTAGGTATTATATTTCTTTACATTCATGGTCCTGCAGTAACTTTCTCTCCAGTGTTGAATTTGGAGAAAGATGCATATGTTTGTGAGATATAGCGAGAAGTTAGTACGTTATGTACTCTAGATATGCAAACTGCTCTGCAGTAATAAACAGTTATGTTACTATATTGAGTTGTGTTGCACCATTGGAATCCAGGACCTTTCCTACCTTAGTATTTATAATTTGTCTGATAATATCTGATAATGCTTGTTCACAAGTGGTGCTCCATTTCTTAGACGGAATCATTCTTCATGCTCTAAAAGAAAAGCTCAGGTGTGTGTGCAGCAGCGTAAACTGTAAAATATGGTTTATCTGTGTGCATGTACAGTGTGTGTAGGGACGTGATTTACAGTTTAAGGAGAGGATGTGGAAACCCCCCTCTTTCATACTAGCCTCTTTGTACCCTCATTTTTACAGATCAGATCTTTCACTCCCACTTAAGGTTTCCTTCTTTTTCATCCTTGAGCCCTAAGCCTCTTTCTTATCTCTTTATACCATTCCTTCTCTCCTGTTTTCACTCTCCCTTCACTTTTTTAATTTCAAACCCAGCCCCAGGGTTAGTACGCTTATCTCTCTCTTTCTGTCTTTCTCTATCTGTCTTCCACCAGCTATAGCTATGCCTTTAGATAGCTGGTCGCTCGCTCGCTCGCAGGAAGTGCAAGGCAGGGCCGTGACCCCGGGATGAACTCTGCTGGTGAGGTGAAACAGAAGGCCGCTAGTGGGGGTGAGTCCGAGACCGTCGCCAGGTTGCTCGTTTGGGACATGTGATCCGCCTGAATGGGGCCTCCGTGGACTCCAGAGTTCCACCCCACGCTCATCTCTCCTCATTAATGGAGGTGGCTGCTGTCACACGCACATACGCGCACAGACACACACAAATCGCTATCGGAGGAAACACTGTAGGGATATCGGCCAAATATGGGGGCTTCGGTTGAGAAGAGGGCGGTGCTTCAGAATTGGGTGATGATTTGTAGATAAAAACGTGGAGAAGGATTTGTGCAAAGAAACAAAGTGAAAAATAGTTTGTGCTGTAATGCTGGAATCTCAGTTCTGAACATTTAAATGTATGCATTGGGTAGATGTTCAATGCAAGTATGTTTGCAGACACATGGAAGTATTTTCTAAAATGAATCAGAACTGCTATTGATTTTAATAGTATTTTAATGAATAATACATTTAAATAATAAAATTAATGAATTAATACTTGAATTTGTTGATTCATTTAGGATTTAATATTATTTATTTTCCTTATTCAATTTAGTATTTATTTGAATTTATTATTATAATAATAATTAATTTATTTTCAATATTTATTATTTAGTTTATTATTAAATGTATTACTTATTTGAATTTTTCTTTTTACTGATTGCTGTTATCAACCTATTATTATTATTATAATTATTTGTATTATTTATTTTTCTGAATGTTTTTGTTTTGTTCAAATTATTATTGATTTGAATGAATGTATTCTTATTAGTCATAATAAAAAAATATGCTTTAATAATTTAAAATGTTAAATCACAAAAAACAATTACATGTAAAAGTAAAAGTCTGTCATTTCTTTCAAAAATATTTTTAAGGAAAAACAAGTCAAATTTATTTATATAGGGCTTTTGACAATAACCATTGTTTCCAAGCATCTTTACAGAAAATGATAAAGTTAATGTTTCTCATTTCTTCATACCTGTTTGCCTTAAAGTCGCATTTAGCAGATTAAAGCTGGCCAATAAACTAGTTTACATTTTATGGCGATACAAGCAATCAAGCTGAGATTTACTATATAGTATGTATTGTTGTATGTGAGTATACAGTAACTATGCATATTAAGCACTGTGAAAAATTATTTGATCAATAAGTTATGACAAAATGTTTTTACATTGCTTTAACATCAAAATATGTTAAGCAATTTTCAACTTTTTGTATGTTATACACGATTCAACTCATTTTTAAGTCAGTTTAATGTAATTTAAGTTGAAATTACTTAAAAATCCAAGTTAATTGTACTTAAATTTAAGGCAGCAACTTTTTTTGCAGTATGTGCGATAATACAGTTTACATTTTTGCTACAGAAACCTACATTACAATTATGTGATAACTTGCCATAAATCATAACTTTAATGTATCCATTATGATGTAGAGACAATTTCCAGTAGTAAGTAATTGTATTAAAGGTAAAAAACCTCATTTTTTGGAGTCTAAAATAATCAAGTTAATATACTTTCTATGTAGCAAGGAGTTAAATTTGTGCCTTTGAAAATGACCATACTGTATGTAAGAGATCTTAATGGGGAAATTTAATTAATTAGGAAGGGTGTCCCCAGGATGCAGCAATGAGGAATTGTGGGATGTCAAAAAAGGACATTAGTCTCTTCTAATGGAAACAGAAAACCAAATCATTCCACACTCTGAGTTTAAATGAAGTGTCCATGTAGTAATCAGATTGAAGCAGAGGTCACTTGGTCTTCCCTCTCTGAGCGTGATCGATAATTATATAGGTTAGACTCCTGATGACTAGGGGAGAATACAGACGGCCTTGGTTTTCAATTACAATAGTAGTTTACAGTTGAAAAACTTGGCATTTTAACAACAATTATTCATCCACTATTTAGTTAAATCTTGGTTCTAGAGTATACAACTTTTGCTTTAGAAAAGTTGAGAAGCGGCTAAACTGAAATTCTGTTTTTCCGCTTAACACAAAAAGGCCACAAATCAGTTCATCTGAAAACCAATGACCTAAAATTCAAAAAACACGTCCATAATTTGCATTTAAATCAGTAAATCAACAATGGCTGACTTTTTTTGTTACAGAAGATGTGCATTTGTGATGAAATGTAACGTTTAATACGCTGAATGTCCTGTAAGTGCATAAACAGACAGGTGGGCTTTGATTTACAGTGTTCGTAAACATATTGGAGTAAAATCTGTATACACGTGCTCAAACTGTATTTTAGCATGGCATAAGAAATGGGAGGAGGGGAATGTGAAAGAAAGAGAATTGGAGTTTAGCCAAGCTTGCTGCGTTTGATCGGGACGCTGAAAAGAATTTACGGCCTGCCGGATTGGGTGTCGGTTGGTAGAGTGTGTGTGTGTGTGTAAGAGAAAAAGCTCCCCTCTGACTATGCTCGGCACTGGTCCGAGAGCTCCCTAAATCTCTGCCTACAGATTTATGGTCCTCCCATTCACACGAGTAACCAGAAACACAATCACTATCACAATCACCATCAGCCTACACACACACTCACACACACACTCTCAGAGCAGCCAGCTGATGCTGAGCTCGCCTCAGCTGAATCAACTATTCAGGAGGAATTAAAAAAGCACACACAAACACACTAAATCACTCCAACTCGCACACACACTCGCACCATGTGTGGTTGGAAGAAAGAATCGGGAATGCATGAAAGGAGGATAAGGACTGAAATGGAGCATTTCTATCCAAATTACTCCACGTTATTTATTGCAGCAATTACTCTCAGACGTCTGTGCGCCTCTTCATTTGAAACGATTGTAAAAATACATCAATAGTGGCTGAAAGACCAGAGGCAGTCTCACTGAGATCAGCTGCTGAACAGACATCGCTCACCTGGCACAAGAGTCGTCCTCCGTATCGTTTGAGAGGATGGGGTTTATTTATATTACTGTATTTGACACAGCATACTGTAGAGACTATGATTTGTTATGAACACTGGTTGTGACATGACATCATATTATATGATCATATTATATATAATTTATTATCATTAATATGTATTAGTTTTTTTATTTATCATTCTAGTCTTTGATAGGTATGCTCCGTTGTAAGTCGCTAACTGAACAAAATGGATGCACTGATGTTTAAATTCTGACGGCTAATTATTTTCAATGTAGTGGCCAATAACTGATAAATTGGCGATAATAAAATTCTATTTGTAGTGTTTTCTCCAAATACAGAAACTATAAAACTCTACAAACTAAATAGTTTTAAATGCTGAGTGAATTTTTGGATTCACAACATTATAATGTACAGTATGTAAAAAGTGTGTGTGTGTGTATATATATATATATATATATATATATATATATATATATATATATATATATATATATATATAGAATTTTTTTTTTGTAAAAATTACATTTAATGCTTTTTAAATTCTTATTTACTCTTTTAAAGATTACTTTTTTATTTTGATTTTACTTATGCTGAAGTGTACAGCTGATTAGTGAGCATTTGGAGGAGCTTTTTTGATACTTCTAGTACACTTTACAGCATGACAATAGCATCGGATTTATCCTAAATAACTTATTTTACACAATGTAATAGAAACAACACTCTATTTAATAAGTACAAATTTGTTGCAATGAGACATTATGCTTAATAATAGCTTATATTTGAATAAGTGTGGCTGAAGGTGACGTTGTCCGCAGGGAATGCTTTCGTTGCAAAATGACCCAGTCTGAGGTCAGAAGTCAGGCAGCTGTACTTCCTTTTGCTGGACAATGTCACACGTCTTTCGAGATCGTCTAATTGGCTCCCCACTGAGGCCTCTCTCTCTCTCTCTCTCTCTCTCTCTCTCTCTCTCTCTCTCTCTCTCTCTCTCTCTCTCTCTCTCTCTCTCTCTCTCTCTCTCTCTCTCTCTCTCTCTCTCTCTCTCTCTCTCTCTCTCTCTCTCTCTCTCTCTCTCTCTCTCTCTCTCTCTATCACACACACACACAAACTCACACCTATCCTGAACTCTGGGAAAACAGCCACTAGCAGACGGATTCAAAATGGCTGAAGGGAAAAGACAACAACACAGCATCGAGATGCAAACTCTCCTTCCCCCTTCTCTCCTTCAATATGTGATCGTAAATTCCTCTTCCTTTCTTTCCCTTCCTCTCTCTCGTTTTACACACACACACACACACACACACACACACACACACACACACACACACACACACACACACACACACACACACACACTTGTTGGGAAACGTTCACGTTCAGTTTATAATTAGTTTACCATCTTTACAAACACTTTGTTGTTGTTTTTAGAATTTCTTTTCCTTGTACAAACGTCTCCACATGGAGATTTTAATTTCTTCAAGGGACTTTTAGAGATGTTTTGTCCTAAAAATGGTCAAATCACTTTTTGGAACCTTTATTTTTAAGAGTCAAGGATATCGAAACATATGTATCCATTCTTTAGACATCACATAGTTGCTAGTGTCATGTTTGATCAGAAATAATCCAGCAATTAATAAGTGAAGGCATATATTTAGACACCACTGTTCATACACTCTTCGTCTGGTCTTCCTGATTACGTTCCACTTTGGTCAACCAATATTTGAAGACGATTTAATAGTATAATTGGATGATGTAAAGTCATTATGGAAGTTAAAAAGACAATCGCTCTCGCAACATATAATCAAGTAGACCAGTGTCATAATTCATCCTTTTCACCTTGGCAGTGTAGACCTCTCGTGTTTATGGGCGGTTGAAGTGAAAAAAAAATTGTTTTTACAGAGTATGCAAGGGTGATAACAGTGAATTACAATTCCAGTGGTACTGGATGGTGGTCTTGAACTCTTCCGTCCTCATAAAGGCACTGTTTATGTTTTTGAAGCTAAAGAGGTTGAACTTCATTAACATTTGTGTTCTAAAATGGAATATTACAGCATGTCGAATCACAATAAATCTTTTCTTTACGTTTATTTTTAACAGTTTACGTCAAAATCCCTCATTTTGGATCAGGGGGCACAGCGGCGGCTATGCTGTGGGGACGTATTTACACTCTGGGAACAGCAGAGGGTTGGGATCTGCAGTCTAATTTATACGTGTCGGGACGTTTTATTCCTTTTTGGATTTTGAAAGGGCCTTTGTGGAAAGTACGGCATGGGGAAATTAGCAGTGTGTGAAAAGAGAGCTTGGTTTTCCATAGTTTAAACAAAAAAGAAAAGAAAGTTGAAATCAGCCTTAAATTACCAAGTGTGTGGAAACTCATTTGGCCAGGAACGTTTCGGGCGCTGAAAGGACAACAGCGGAAAGTTTTTCTCGGCAAGGCGTAATTACCAAGCCAAGACACAAACATTTCATCACGCTGTGCCGTTTCTTCTCCTCTGTCTGTCTGACTCACTCTCTTTCTCTCTCTCATTTACACCAACACATGCTTTCCGTCCATTTGGAGAACACACCCAGAACCCGAAAGGAAAGTGCACAGCTTAATCTGTCTGTCTTTCTCCTAGCACTTACTCCCTAGATGGTCATAAAGATGAAACGCCCAAATGTGAGCCTAGCTCTCGAAGCTTCATAATAGCATGTCATTTAGAGTCTGACAGTTTGGCTAAACCACTGCGCTAACCACTTTCTAACTTTGTATAACAAAGGCGATGCAAAAAAAGTTAGTGAACCCCTGTCTATTTAACGTCAAATAATGTCTTTATTTTTTCCACTGTGTTAGAAATGTGTGGAATATTAAATACTGTTTTTTTTTTTTTTTTTTATGTATATGTACGTGTTGCTGTGATTCATTCTTTCAGAATTTTTTTTAGGAAACAGCGTCTGATTTAGTAGACTCTCAGATCCGAGGAATCAAAGAGAAATGGAAGTAATGTGTTTACGGATTGCAAAACTGTGACCACAAATGTTGAAATCCACAAATAAATGGACATTTATTGGGGCAAATTGTGTGTTCGATGTGTTAATGAGATTATATGGGAAAACGTCTATAAAACAATGAATGGGTTTACACGATTTATCTCGGGCATCCGTGATGACTTTGTGTCTGCATGGAAACAGTGTGAGCTTCTGCTAATGGCTTCATCACAGCTAATGCACATATGAGACTCTCAAGCAGCTCGATGAAGAGCAAGGTGAAAAATACGACGCGTGAAAGAGGAAAATCAGCTTTGACGAAGTGAGATGAGAAGTTCACAGCTGGGGTGAAAGACTCATGAAAAATACTCGTAAACAGAAGCGAGCGGAACCATAAAGCGCCAAAGATGTCGGTGGCTGTATAGCTCAGGGTAGACTAGCACAGATGTTGACCCCCCCTCTCATCATAGGTGGGTAATTAGACCCAAATCACCACACTCTCAGGTGGAATCGCACTGTTTCAAGGGGAGATGGCGGGGGGCTAACTGAATCATCTTGATTTAATATGACCACAGAGCCTCTCTTTGTTGGCCGTCTTTTTGTTTTTTATTTGTTGAGAGTGGTGACTGAAGGTGAGCTTATTGAAGTTATTGTCTGAAAGCAGGTGGAACTATTTTTTTTATTTTGTTTTGGCTGTGGGGTGTGGCTGATATCCTTTTTGAAGTTTGAGTTGAACTTCATGTAAATCAAATTAAGCAATGTAGAGATCAAATGTCTGAAACTGAAACCGACATTACCATACAGTTTAGAAACATAAACAAATAATTGCAGTCAAAATAACTAGCCGGAAAAACACTTGTATAAATGCAAATGTGCCACATTTTAGAACTAAAGAAGATGCTAATAAATAATATTGTTCCATATATGTGTGTGTGTATGTGTATATATGTGTGTGTGTGTGTGTGTGTGTATATATATATATATATATATATATATATATATATATATATATTTATTTATTTATTCAGGCCTATTTATTTAGATCTTAATTTTTAATTTATATTTATATTTTATTAATATCATAATATATGATTATATTTTTTTTAAATATTTTTTTTAGATCTTATATCTTGTATTATATTTTATGAATGTATTATGGATATTATAAATAATTTGTGTGTGTAGGTATGCATATATATATATATATATATATATATATATATATATATATATATATATATATATATAATGATAATACACTGCAAAAGTTGCTGCCTTAAACATCCAAGTTGACTGTACTTAAAAATGTAAGTAATTTCAACTTAAACTACATTAAACTGACTTAAAAAATTTGTTGAATCTTGTAACTATAAAAGTTGAAAATTGCTCAACTTATTTTTGATGAGTTAAAGCAATGTAAAAGCATATGTTGTCAGAACTTATTGATCATATAATTTTTTACTTTGTGTGTTAACTGAAATGTTTAACTACGAAAAGCTGAAACACTTGGATGTACTGTATATCGTCCTGCGAACACTCTCTTGTGCACGATACACATTCGCAAAACTGTCTGTTCCTGAGGTCTGGAATATGTGTTTACATTAGTGAGAGTCCACCCTAATGGGCCATCCATACCTTAAATGTGATCTCAGTTGAAGATTGTTGCTCTCCATGGTACCATGCATCAAGCTAACCCAGTAAAATACTGTCAGTCATTGAGCCGAGCTCTTATCATCTCTAATGCCATTCAGAGAAGCCAACATTCACATTGTGCAGTGAATGTCCACGGCTGTCTGAATGTCTGCGCTCTGTGGTCACAAGGCTGACGGTTTCCAAAACGCTTCACAAAAGGGCGCAGGCCGTATATCTTTGATTCAATTCTGCTTTCAGCTGGCTCTTGAGAGTGTCCCAGAAATTAAGGCAAAAGTAATCCCAGATCTCAAAGACGACTCAGTTCTTTGTGGAACAGAAATATTTTTAGAAGGCTTTTAAGTAACATTTGGTTTATACAGAGGGATTGTAGTCTTTGCTCAGAGAATATTTTACTGTTCATTGATGTTGCTAATACCAGTTAAGTTAAGGTAAGTTGGAGGAAAAAGATCTATCACTTGCCCATACCTGCCTGGAGTCGAAAGATACACCCCTGAAATTCAGCTTTGTTTTTCATTGTCAGCATTATAAATCACGAGACTGTTTAACTTCTGCATTATTGAACCTTGTGAAAGAACAAGCGCCACACTGTGACTTACAGAGATGTTTATATATAAACATTAAAGAGAAATGTGTTTTAGAAAGATGGTCGGCGTCTTTGATTACCTTGTCTTTAAACTTTATATAAAAAAGGGAGGAAATATCACAGTTTGAGTATAACACAAAGTAAATGACTGTAGACATACACATTCAATACAAAAACTCTGTGACTTTTTTGATGAACCCATTTTAATTTTAACTTCCACTTATGGTATCATTTGAATATTTTTCTTTATTATTTTCATATATTTGAATCAGTATGTAACCACATAGCATTTGAATCAGTCTATACGAGACACAAAAATACAGAAATTACATCAAATGAAATTTTTTTTAACGTGAATGAATTGAGGTGATTTTCAAAATGTTTTTACAAATAGGGAAGATATGACTTTTATGGTAGCCTAAGTTTCCTTTCACTGCTAAATGAAAAAAGGCAAAATATAAAATAAATAAATAAATAAAAGCAGCCTCTCATAATTTATAATACAATGTGTATTAATTATGAGTTTGAGACATAATTTGGGGACACATGCTTCACTAATCAGCAGGCCATAAGGATCAGCAAAGATTTCCTGTGTCAAGAAACAAACTACACATTACTACTCGTGAATTATCTCTCTCACTAACAGGATTATATATCGTCATATTGAATAAACAGACCTCACCAATCATAAAGTATAGCTGAGTCAGTCCGACCTGCTTAGTGATTTTAAGTTGTTAATGTCCTTTTCAAGGCGAGCTACAGAGGGATGACGGACCACACTTACCAAACAACAAAAGCACTTTGCTCCTTCGGTGAAACGCGACCTCGGCAACGCGTTCAAGCTGATCGATTTATTCTCTTCTTTTCCCCGCATTTAAAGCGCTGGGAAGGCGCGCGCGCGCATCAGACTCCAGACACGCAGAAACTTTTTCAACAGTCGCTCGACGCTCGCGGGTGTTGTTCACTTTCCCGGTAAGGAGGAAAAAAACCACTGACATCAAGTCCCCTCATCCGCGGTCTCTCAGCGCCCCTCTTGAGCCCCCCTCCTCCCCCTCCTTCTCACGGAAATCACGACTTCACTTCAAGCGTCTGGCCTTCGGTTCCCTCTTTCTGTTTCTTTTGGACGCTATCAAATCAGCAGGTTTAGGGAATTTGTCTTCTACCTTTTCTTTTCTTTTTGCAAGAGAAAAATTAAATAGGCTATTGACAATAATTGCATTGATGTATAGTTGCAAATAGTTATAATTGTGGGAAATGCACGAGATTTATTTGTTAGCTGTTCAGAAGTTTTGATTTGTTGTGATGCCGTTTTTTTCTTCCTATAAGGGTCGAAGTCTTTATATTCATGTTGAACATAAAAAAAAAAAAATTAAAAACTTTTATAGGCCTAGGCCTATACCTTTTCTTACAAAGTAAGTGTTACTACAGTATAAAAGTTACTACAATTCTTTCTAAAATATGTATTGTGCTTTGTCCTGTTTGATCTCAGAATAGTCATGATCTAACGGGGTCTTCTGTTTTTTTATGGGTTTCTTGTCACATGACAACAAAATCGCTCCCTGCGTGGCTACAAGCTAAAATTACTTTGAATTGAACTTTTTTTTTTTTTCAAATAGGCTATAATATTTTACAGTACAACTGATCCAATGCTTATTTTCTTGAGAAATAATAATAATGATAGATTATTTTTTAATGCCAACTCTTTTTTTCAATAATCGTATGCCTTTTGACCTTTTTACAGTCTTTTACTTTAAGCCCAATGAAAATCAAATTTATTTTTTAATTAAAAATGAAAAATATAGAAATATTTTAACATACACATTTATGCATTTAATTATTATAGCCTATTTATTGTAATTTTAGTAACGTGATTGTTCCAAAATAGCACACGAATTACTTGTTTTGAGAAAATACATTAAAATTAAAATGCATTTTGTGGCTTTTAACAGCTGATTGATGTTACCAAAAGATACAGACATTGAATCAAGTCTCATTTGTGTAAATAAAATTCAGGGTAATTACGGAAAATGTATTATATTATCTCGCGTGACTTTGAAACAACGTCAAACAAGCAATAATGGTGTTTGTATTTGCGAGAGGTTTTAAATTAACATGTACGGTAGTTATGGTGAATATGACAAGTGTAAATTCTAGCCTCATTTCAACAAAAATCCCGTGCTGTAAGTGCTTTGTCTGACAATAATTGAACGTTATGCACTCTCTATCACCGTTTGGGCAATAATTAGCCAGTCTTTTAGTTTTATGAGACACACGTTTAAAGATAATTCCCACTATAAAGTAGACTGATCGTTTTTTATATCGTTTTTGCGCTTCTGTTATGCTTGATATTTCAATCGGATATGTGTTAAATAGTGAGAGTAAATACTTAAAATTATATATGATAACACTAATCGAGACGTGGCTGTGACGGATAAGCAATTAGGCTTCCGAAATAAAGTTTTGGCTTCACGTTAGGCCTGTGAATCTGTCTTAATTAAAGCTTGTGAAATGATTACGTAATTCTGCACTTTGCAGCTCGGTGTCACTCACAGACACTCACCAAAAGATGATTATGATGATGATGATGATGATGAAGGTCACCTTAAAACAAAATACATTTGTTTCTTTCATTTAGCCTAGCTTTTGTGCTAAGTTTTTATTTATTTTTTTATTTTTTTTTATTATTATTTACAATTTTAACGTATTTAAATTTACTTCAAAATAAGCCACAGTAGGCTATAGCCTTATAATAATAAATAATTAAACCATGAAAACAAATAGGCCTAAAAGATTTCGATTCGATAAGTTCCTAGATCTTAAATAAACGACGCATCTTACTTTTTTTTTTTAGTCTAAGACTATCCATTAAGTCCAGATCATGATTTATAACTCTGCAATAGTTAGACTAATTTAAAATAAACCATTAAAAAGTTTCCTCAGCTTCAAGGCCTGTCATAATTAGCTATTATGTAAACTGCAGATATAGGCCTACATTAATTTACGACGTTTTAAGAGAAAAGGTTTTGCCGTCGTGACTGACTGTAATTTACTGTGAAGGTGTGAAGATATCGCGAGGAAACGAGTTATCAAACACAGACAGTATAAGAGGCCTACTGTAATTCAGAAAGACTTATTTATAACGTCGTCGATCAACAGCCGAAAAGGTCCGGACGCGTGACATTTGTCGGAAACCATAAATCAACATCGTGTCTGGGTGATAATTAGCGAATATCAAAAAAGAAGAGCTAAGAGAGGTCTGTCACTCCTGATGAATTGACATTCCAGATTTCTGAGGGCTGAAATATTTATGAGTCTCTAATGAACCCGAAGGGTAAAATAGCATATGTTTTGGAGTGTGTTCATGGCAGAGCCTCAAACAACGTTGCGGATTATAAAAAGTCCAATTTTAAAATGTCCTCTTCGTTCTTCTAGAGATAATTAATTTCATCGATCGGTGGTTGATTTGTTAGCAAAGAGCTTGTCTGTTCATGATGTGTTCTCGGATCTCTTAGGGTTTGTTGTAGAGCTGAACGAACAGCAGGTGGCGCAGTTGAGCACAGAGCACAGTGTTGATGTTGGAGGACATCAGCAGCTCTGAAACACCACATGGATGCCGTCTTTCCCTTGGGAAATGACACTTGTGATATTCCGACACCATGAAAATAAGAGAATTTTGCATACCCGATTTTTCCAAAAGCAATCGGCAGCGAATAACTAAGATAGGCCTATTGATCAATTTTCTTCCGTTATTGTCGATCACCCAAAGTAGCTGAAAAGTATAAGTAGCCTAGGCCTACAATAGAATTAGAAATAGCCTATTTAAATCAAACGAGACGTCTCCTTTCACTTGTGTGGTTTTGCCTTCCACACATAAACGGGGCGTAAAAATTCTGTAATCGCCTCTATGGTTGTCCACGTTTTGGAAAATACATAATTCTCCAGCTTGACTGAGTGTAAATAATGCGGTTTAAGGGCATGTAAATTAATTTTAATGAATCGGAACGTGAGGTTTTTGGGGTTATGATGGTTATGATTGATGACCTCATTATTATTGTCATTATTATTATAAATAAAGTTACTACTTTTCATAGTTAATTTAATATTTTTATTGCTACCGATTTTAATAGGCTATCGTTGGAAGTTATGTTATCCTATAAATAGGCCTACTGTTTTTGGAATAGGCTAATAATATCCTATAGTTACACAAAGTGACCTTTATCATTTTCAGTTTAATATATGATTTTAAATAATGTATCAAATCCTAAAACATTTATTTAATCGATGTATTATTTATAGCTGCAATCGAAATGATTTATAGCCTATACGTCATTCTCAGCCTATTATTATTAGCCTATTATTATTATTGTTTATAGCCTAAGCGCGAAAGGATTAGCCTCGTGGTTGTAAAACGGTTGTTCTCCTGTAGGTTAATAGTGTTGCTGCAAAAACGTCTAGAAATTTTTTTTATTTAGTTTGTAGGCTTTGTTGGTAAAATAACTCCGGTTCTCTCGTTGTTTTTGTCTTGTTTTAAAACAGGCTAGTTATTAATTTGTTTTGTTACGACGTTCGAGCGCGTCAGTGAGAAGCCAAAATCATATAAAGTATTTTGATTAAAATTTTAATAAGTGACTCCGACACATTTTATTGAATAATTCAACGATCTTTGCATGTAAGAATCAAGTCGCGTTTTGTTTGTGGATTTTAGAAATAGGCTATAGACTGAAACAAACGCGACATGTAGAGATCTAATGCGAATAAAATAAAACTCTTAATACACTTTTTTTTTCTACAAATAAGGACCGTCTGATATACACACAAATATGCTTGTCCAGTTTTTTTTTTTTGTCATTTTTGTTTAAGGAATACAAGAACACACACACAGGCTAAGTCGAGTTTGAGAAGTAGGCCTGTGGGTTAAATTTTGACATGTTTGTTTCCGGCGCAAAAACTCTTCCGAACTGCTCTGTTAGCTTCCTTTCTCACTCACATGTAAAATGTAAACATGACAACACCGACAACAAATCTAGTCCAAGTTAAATTTACACCAACCTGTAATTCCGTTCCTGGTTGAACAGCAGGGGGCTCATACTGTGAAATAAAGCACCTCAAACTTTCTCTGGGCTGTTTAATATGGTTTAGTCTTCCCTATCTGTGTCAAACTTATGATGATGATGATGTTTTTTTTTTTTGGGGGGGGGGGGGGGGGGGGGTGCAAATTAGTGCAGTCATTGTGTTTATAATTTCTTCTATCCATTTTCAGCATTGGTCTCAAAATAAGCTCCTTAAAATGAGGCAATACGGCAGAAAAAATGCATTATGGGATTGAGCGTCAAAACAATAGATGTTTTACTCAAAATGCTACAGCATGCGGCGTCTTGGTTTGAGCATGTATACACTGCACACACAAGAGGATTTTGGCTTCTTTGCTAATGTGTGTATTTGTGGATTCAGGTCTGTGGCATGGAACGGGTTTCTTTATACACGGTGCGACTGGCTCCTGTGTGTCTGGTTTGGAGGGTGTGTGTGTGCTGCTCACAAGTATATAAAGGTGTGCAACTCTGAGCCGGGGAGAGCTTCTGGGATGAAAATCCTTTTGTTTTCTAGCCATGTTGCCATAACAGAGTGGGAACACAACAGGTTTGTGTACTCCCCATTACTGGCATAACAGACCACCTGCAGAGGAGTGTGTGGGTGCACTTTATACAATCATCCACACGGCACACGTATAGGCTGGTGACGAGAACCTCCTCATCTGTACACACACCACCTGACAGATATGTATTAGAGCAGGAGAAAGCGCGAGGTAAACAACTATTAGTGAGCGTGGAGTGGAAATTTCCCCCCGTTTCTCCAAAGACATTTTGTGTCATCGTCGGTGTGCACCGAACATTAGAAATGACAAAGCTATTGCTCCTTATAGACTAGAACAATAAAAGACCTTTGTTTTTACCGTCTTAACACACAAATAAAAAAACATTGACTCATCCAGTGCTGGCAGAAATATCGACTCAGCAAGTTGTTATGGGACAAACTGAGTTACATTCTTTAATTTCAGGTTTTTATTACATTTTTGTGTGTGTGTGTGTGTGTGTGTGGTGCATGGAAAAAATCTGTTAAACTTAGTTTAAAAAAACAGCTTCTGTGGTTGCCAGATATGTAGTATTGTATCAACGTTTTATTTATAGTTAAATTCGAAATGATTTATAAGGCATTCTTATTATAGACTATTATTATAATTATTATTTCTAAGCGCAAAAGTTTTGTGCTCGTGAGGGAAATTAATTGCTTTGTGGTTGTAAACTGTTTGTCTCCTGCAAATGGTTTTGGTAAAAAAATTCTAGAAAAAAGTTTGATGTGGATTATGCTGTTTGTGTTGCCATAACACACTTGACACTAAAATATTGCAATATACATACATTTAACAACATAAGATGTGAGAGGACATTAAACCCAAATGTACATAAGTTAGAAGAAAGTTATTTCAATGAAAAAAAAAAAAAAAACATAGGGTGTCATTGGGAATTCTGGGAATGTAAATTCACAGTTTTTCACTGTAAATGATATGATGCCTTCTCCTTGTCACTTTCAAAAAGTATTACTGTAAAATTGCATTAAAGAGCCCATTAGACTTTACAGTTTACAGAACTTTACAGACTTTACAGAACTTTCCACTAAAGCCAGAAGTATACTTTAGCTGTTTTGCAACGGTCTGCGTAATTTTCGCCATCATGTGGATCTTTGTGTCCGTGCGGACAGTATCATACAAAAGCACATGCGCAAGTTGAATGTTGAGACAGAAGGTGTTGAAGTAAACTTTGAAAGCTCTTAGCATGAGATGGAGCGGAACACGGACAATTAAGTATACCCAGGCCTTAACCAATTAACAGGTTTTTACGTAACACTTTTTTTTTTTCTATTCATTACAATCATTTTTTACAACGTAGTGTACTTAAATAGCTTTAATTTTCAGAAAAGTTCCTTTCTCAGCCGTAACCATTGACGAATGTGTGTGTACATGGGAATTAAGTGTGAACGCTGTATTCAGGTAATCCAGATTAACAAGGCGCAGAGATCGAACGCTCTGGTGAAGTGGAATCTCCTGCGCACGACACGCCTGATTTGTGAGCTGTCATCTGCGTCCACAAAGAGAGAACGACTTCAGGTCAAAGGTCGGTCTCATTTTTTAGCCATCTCGACTGGGGGGGGTCAGATTATGGGTGGTTGGGGGGTGTTAAGGACAGTGGGGTTCTTCTGGTAGGTGCCAGTCTGGAAGAGAAGACAACGCTTTGTGCATTGATCCCACTTTAGGATGCGTGTCCCGTGTTCTGACTGCTCATTCATGGGGATTCAGGCACTGCCATTGTGCAGGACGAGGCGGAGGGGTGCGCGGGGCACCGTGGGAGTTGCCACCCACATACCCATGCATTCTGGTTTTCTTCCTGTATGAACACTAAAAATAGCCTCTAGCTCTGTATGCATGTGTGCTTTGAGGGTCTGTGGAAAGGAAATGGTCTTCTGGTGAGTCGGAATGTAGGGCGAGCTGGGCCGACTGGTTCGACTGTGTGTGTGTTTTGTATTTGACCGCTGTTTGACCTTCCCCAAATGCCCCCTCACCTCCCCTTCACCCCAAACTCCCATCCTTCACCTCCGCTCCCCTTCAGTCTGTCCCTCTTTCCCCAGCAGACTGATGGGCAGTGGGCCTCTGACATTCTTCTGCTGAACACACACACACACACACACATACACACACACACACACAGAGAGAGAACCTCTGACCCCTCCTTAACCCAGCCGTGACCTCGCTTGGAATGTTACAGGAGTTTTGACACACACAGCTGTAAACAAACACACGGTTCTTTGTGTCTTCATAGTGTCTTGCTGAATAAAGGGGAAAGATTAGTTGTTGGCCGAGTTTCAAGACTTTCAACAATCACAAATACTTGAAGAATGGACTTGTGAAAGCTTGTCAAATTACTGTTTTCTTTTGCACTGCAAGTTTACATTGACTCATGATGCAGATTTATATAAAGGATAAAATGGTAATTGTGACTTAATTCCTCTCAGTTGTATTATATACTATATTGCACTTGAAACTATATTTCTCATAATAGCGAGTTTATATCTCGAAATTTCGACGTTCTCCTTTTTGCAATTTTCAATGTTAAAATTGCAATTACAACTATTTAGCAGACATTGCTCTTTTATTTCTCTCAATTGTTGCCGTTTCGTGTAACTGTGACTATATCTCACAATGTACTGTAACTATCTCACTGTTAGGACTTTATATCTCACAGTTGGAACTGTATTTCTTATAACTATGACTTGATATCTCAAAATTTCATCTCATATTTGTGACTTTTTCTCATTGTGCATTTGCATCACAAAATTTGACTTTAAGGGATAGTTCACCCAAAAAGGAAAATTGTTGTCATTTACTCACCCTCATGTTGTTCCAAACCTGTATGATGAGTTTCTTTCTTCTGTTGAACACAAAAGATGATATTTTAAAGAATGTTGGTAAACCTGTAAAAATATAGCTGAAAATAATGATTTCTTGTTGTCCAAACTAGTCAGTGTATTTTTTTCCACCATGAATTGTGTAATCAAAATATTTTATTTTACTTTTCTTTTGGTAATATTTCATTTATTTTATTTATAAAAGCCCTAAATAGTAGTTTTCCTAATTCTACAACATTAAATTTTATCTTATAAAAATGTGTGTCCATAAATCTTGGGTCAAATCTGTTACCGTACTACACTTTGCCTTTAAATTGGTGTAATTATCTCCCATAACCATGTATGATACAGGAAATGATGTCACTTCCCCTCACTGATGTGATCATTCTGAAACACTGAGAGGTATGTGTGCTAAATATTTTAATCTAAAAAGGTCTTACACCAAGAGTTATTTTGTAAAATGTCAAAATTGTTACCACAATATCAAAAGGGAAAAATAATTTATCACTGATCACACAGTGGGTTGTTTAAAATTTTTAATCATGATTTCAATAGTGCCATGTGCTCTTAGCATTTATACTAGCAAGTGGGTTTTTTGGCTAAAAAGTTAAACATTTTCAATTCTGTTACCGTCAAACTCTGTTACTACCATTATTACGTTTCACACATTCTAATTTTTATACCACAACAAAAACTACTAGCCTAACTAATATGAAGTTCAAACATTTCTTTGTCACCATGAAATCAAAATGGACAATTCTTGTTTTTTTATGGAAAATTGCAGTATGTATTATAAATGATTTATCAATGCGCATGATTTTTTTGTTTTATTCAAAATAACTTCCCCTCCCTCTTGCAGCTCATCTCTTCTCTTCTCTGATGATGTGTTTACTGACATGAGGACGGGGCAACCTGTCACTCACATGACATCACAGCAATAGCAAACCATAACCATACAATCAATTTCAGATCGATAAAATCAGGTCCCCAACCTACATTTTTCCAGTAGCACCTCACTGCAGTACACGAGATCCGAGGGGTGGGTTTAGGGATCAGGGGGTGGAGATGGGTAGGTTTAGGTATACACTCACCTAAAGGATTATTAGGAACAGCTGTTCAATTTCTCATTAATGCAATTATCTAATCAACCAATCACATGGCAGTTGCTTCAATGCATTTAGGGGTGTGGTCCTGGTCAAGACAATCTCCTGAACTCCAAACTGAATGTCAGAATGGGAAAGAAAGGTGATTTAAGCAATTTTGAGCGTGGCATGGTTATTGGTGCCAGACGGGCCGGTCTGAGTATTTCACAATCTGCTCAGTTACTGGGATTTTCACGCACAACCATTTCTAGGGTTTACAAAGAATGGTGTGAAAAGGGAAAAACATCCAGTATGCGGCAGTCCTGTGGGCGAAAATGCCTTGTTGATGCTAGAGGTCAGAGGAGAATGGGCCGACTGATTCAAGCTGATAGAAGAGCAACTTTGACTGAAATAACCACTCGTTACAACCGAGGTATGCAGCAAAGCATTTGTGAAGCCATAACACGCACAACCTTGAGGCGTATGGGCTACAACAGCAGAAGACCCCACCGGGTACCACTCATCTCCACTACAAATAGGAAAAAGAGGCTACAATTTGCACGAGCTCACCAAAATTGGACAGTTGAAGACTGGAAAAATGTTGCCTGGTCTGATGAGTCTCGATTTCTGTTGAGACATTCAGATGGTAGAGTCAGAATTTGGCATAAACAGAATGAGAACATGGATCCATCATGCCTTGTTACCACTGTGCAGGCTGGTGGTGGTGGTGTAATGGTGTGGGGGATGTTTTCTTGGCACACTTTAGGCCCCTTAGTGCCAATTGGGCATCGTTTAAATGCCACGGCCTACCTGAGCATTGTTTCTGACCATGTCCATCCCTTTATGACCACCATGTACCCATCCTCTGATGGCTACTTCCAGCAGGATAATGCACCATGTCACAAAGCTTGAATCATTTCAAATTGGTTTCTTGAACATGACAATGAGTTCACTGTACTAAAATGGCCCCCACAGTCACCAGATCTCAACCCAATAGAGCATCTTTGGGATGTGGTGGAACGGGAGCTTCGTGCCCTGGATGTGCATCCCACAAATCTCCATCAACTGCAAGATGCTATCCTATCAATATGGGCCAACATTTCTAAAGAATGCTTTCAGCACCTTGTTGAATCAATGCCACGTAGAATTAAGGCAGTTCTGAAGGCGAAAGGGGGTCAAAGACAGTATTAGTATGGTGTTCCTAATAATCCTTTAGGTGAGTGTATGTAAGGTGGGAGGAGTTGGATATGGATCCAACTTCTCCCCCTGGATTTCGTGTTCTGCAGTGAGGACCATCGCCTACCATTTCACTCCGATGTCACAATAGGGAAGAAACTTCGCAACTTCCCTTTCATGCCAGCTGTAAAGATTTAAGATTTTTAGGTAGGTCTAACAGCAGAATTCTGAAATACCACAGAATTTGAATAAATGTAAAATAACACGACATAGTCTTCACAGTATAAATTAGAGATTAATCCTTGAAACTACAAAAGTTATTCAGTCAAGAGCAGTGAGTGATTTTCTCTTTCCCTTTTTCCTTTAATTAACATTAATGACAGACTGCAGCAGGTTTTTTAGACTGCTGTCATTTCAAGAGCTGGATCTGACACACATCTCTTAACGTTCATTTAAGACTTTTTAACTAATCTAAGACTGTGCTTATGAGGATACTCAGCATTTTGACATAATTGTGTGTGCTTTTGTCTGTTCAAGCACGATAAGAGAAAAGAGAAATCAAATCTGAGAACTGGCTTACCGGAGAACAACGTGCCAGTACCGAATTGAGTTCTCTTTTTGTGTCTTATCACGCTTGAATTGCTTAAAAGTATTTGAATAGGTGATACCTACCTGTGTATACATGAAGTATAAAATGGACACTGCTAACTAACTAAATGTAGATAATGCAATAGTTTTTTTTATTTTATTTTATTATTTTTTTTTTTTTTTATCTTGTTGCTTTTTTTTTTGTTGATGTTGTTTTGTTTATGGTAAGAAGAAGAAAACGTGAAAATAAACAGTTAAAAAAAAAAAAAAAAAAGTATTTGAATGAATGACTGGCTTGTCATAGGATAGGCCTACATGATGCGGACCATCCTTGGTCGAACACACTCTCTCTTGCGCGCTTAACGGATCTGGTGAGCGTGAATATATACTGTAATGCTAACCAAACGGATGCTGGGTTAATTACGTTAAATATTTTAGCTTGTCAAACAGAAAATCTTTATAGCAGAAATTACTGCATTATTTTTGACAAACCTAATAAACACTTTATCTCCTAATTAGGTGGAAACAGCCTGCATATAGGCATACAGTATACAAGACCTGTGTTAGCATAAAACGTTTTACAGTAAAACCACCCTCAATATTTAACTCCAAATTTGTAATTAACAGAAATATTGAATCTTTAACAATATTTTGTGCATGTTACCAAACATCAATCAGCCTGCCTTTCAGCATCTCAGATGTTGATTGGAGGATGAAAAATATCTCATCCAATCAGAGTTTCCAACCATGTCGAAGTTGCAGATGTTCAAGTGTAGCTTGAGGCTGAATACATCCAGTGTTCTCCAAGGAGCAGCCTGAAGCAATTGTAGCTGAAGGTTAATGTGAATGCTTGATGGCTTGAAGGGGACTGGTGGCAGCGGTTGCGAGATGTGCAGAGGGAGCTTTCAGTCCGCTGTTTGTGCTGGACTTATTGATGGCGTGTGGGTAAAAGGAGGAATTTAACTGAGGTTGTGGTCGTGGACACCACAGTGCACACATGGACCAAATGAGCAGAATATCCATGAGACACACACACACACACACACACACAATGTACTTTGGCTAACACTTACTGTATACATGAGAGTCTGAGCATGATCTAAACAAGCACAGCGACACACACAGAGATGAAGAGCTTCACTAACACACACACAGGCCACCTGCAAATGAAAATAAATGAAAAATAAAGTGGTGTGAGGGCTTCCTAATCTGAATGGGCGCTTTTAGCGAGGATAGAGGAGGAACGGATACAGGCGTCTGTGGTAGGGGGTCAGTGGTCCACCGTTAGTGTTTATACAACGCAGATGTGTCAGGGGAAACACCGGAACATCGGCCATAACTCAGCCGTACTGTCTCGCTCTCGCTCTTTCTCTTTCTAGCTGTATTAGGCTACTGGGTGAACAGCATTATGGGAGACTAAACATGCCCTTGAGTTATTTTAAACTTTAAGCAATTACTAAAAAGTGAGTTAGTAGGTCAGTCTGGGCACCTTCAGACATACATTTTTGCTTATAAGTTTACATTCCCCTTGTGAAATCTGTCAGATGTTTATCATTTTCACAACATACTGTAAGAGCATCATAATAAAAATTGCATTTTGTTTTACTACTTACTTGTTGGAGCTATTTGACATTAACATATATATATATTTTCTAATGGTTGGAATAATTTTTTCTATGATTGTTGATAAATTATTTTGATCTGTGATGATCTTGATTAATCTCATACATATCAGCCACTAATATTAAATGTGTGATTTAAAAGAAAAACATCAAAAAAAGGTTTGTACTGATCATAGATGTAATGTTTGGAGGGGAGTGCTTTTTTATATTTTTTTCTATAAATAATCTTGAGGCGTTTAATGCCTGCATTATATCAGAACATGTAAATAAATGTCAGACTGGATATTGCCATATAGCTGTCCGCTTAGTATAATGAACGCTTTGAGTTATTGCACACACAATCCAGACTACTAACATGTTTAATGGTGGACTTGTTGGAGAATGTTTAAATGAAACTTACACGGTATGGATATGATGTTTATATATACAGTGCCCTCCACTAATATTGGCACCCTTGGTAAATATGAGCAAAGGCGGCTGGGAAAATAAATCTGCATTGTTTATCCTTTTGATCTTTCATTCAAAAAAATTCACAAAATTCTAACCTTTCATTGAAGTAAAACCATTGAAAGTGGGGGGAAAGTCACATTGTGAAATAAATGTTTTTCTCTAGTTCACATTGGCCACAATTATTGGCACCCAAGTATTGCAGCATCCTTTTGCCAAGATAACAGCTAGATAAGAGGTTTCTCCTATAATGCCTGATGAGTTTGGAGAACACCTGACAAGAGATCAGAGACCATTCCTCCATACAGAATCTCTCCAGATCCTTCAGATTCACAAGTTCATGTTGGCGCTTCTTATCTTCAGTTCAGCCCACTAATTTTCTATAGGGCTCAGGTCAGGCGACTGGGACGGTCATGGCAGAAGCTTTTGTGCTCAGTGACACATTTTTGTGTTGATTTTGATGTTTGTTTTGGATCGTTGTCCTGATGGAAGATCCAACCATCGCCCATTATACGATTTCTAGTAGAAGTGGTCAGGTTTTTTTTTTTTAACTGTTGGTATTTGCTAGAATCTATAATACCATGTATCTGAACAAGATGTCCAGGACCTCCAGCCAAAAAATAGGCCCACAACATTAAAGATCCAGCAGTATATTTAACCGTGGACATGGGGTACTTTTTATTCCTGTTTGCACCAAACACATCTGGTAGGTTTGCTGCCAAAAAGCTATTTATTTATTTTTTGTTTAATATGACCATAGAACCAGGTCCCTTTTGAAGTTCCTGTCGTGTATGACAACTGAATTTGCTCGAGTTTGTTTTTGGATGAGTGAGGAGGATTTAGCTTGAAACCCTCCCAAACAACTCGGTGATGTAGTTGCTGTTTGATAAATAAAAAAAAATAGGCTTTCTGACCCCAAGACTCAACTAATCTGCAATTCTCCAGCTGTGATCCTTGGAGAGCCTATGACCACTATCCTCCTCACTGTGCATTAAGATAATATAGACACATGTCCTCTTCCAGGCAGATTTGTAACATATTTAGTTGATTGGAACTTCTTAATTATTGCCCTTATGGTGGAAATGTGGATGTTCAATGCTTTAGTTATTTTCTTACAGCCACTTTCTGCTTTGTGAAGCAAAAGTTGTGTTAAAGTAGCATTAGAGAAACATTATTTTCTCTTCCCATCATGCTTTGCACGGTGCCGGATAGAGAAAGTCAGGGCCTGTTTACACCTGGTCATTCCATGCGTTTTCTCTGAAAAGACCAGGTGTAAATACCCTCCCAAACAGACGGAATTCGATCACTTAAACCACTTCAAGAGGTGGTCTGAGATGCATCCCAGACGAAACTAGACAAGTGTAAATGCATCTGGTTGTTGAAACCACATATCTAATTGTAACTCCTCCCAAAATGTAAAAAAAAAGATGTGTGAGAGTGTGTTATAGGCTATAATGTGACATATAACCAGATATGACAGCGCTACTGCAACATGCATCGCCGCAGATGAACAGCTGAGTAGTTCTTCGACAAGCCGACGCGAAAACAAAACTGAAAGTAACAGATGCTCAAAACACAATCATCTTCATTAAAAGTAGTGAGACTTAATGATCTTACCAGTGCTGATGTCGCTCTTTCTCCTATTGCTATATTTGATCTCTTATTTATCATCTGAACTGGTGATAAATAAAATGCAGCGCATATCTGGTGCTTTCTTTGACATGAACTCCGTTAAAATTTGCATATAGCGTGGGAATTGAAGATCGGATTTGTATTTGTTTTGCGAAGACACATTTATGTGGCAAGTATAAATGGAACCGTTTTAACAAGTCAAATAGCTATCCGATCAGAAGAAACGCAGTGACCGGGTGCATTATGAAATAAAGTGTTACTTTTATGCATTTTTATCAAGATGACAAAATGGGGAGATTTGTTGATGTTTAATGTTTTATTATGCTGGTATTTAAAAGAGTTTCTGTTATGTTGGTGTTTTGGGGCATCACTATTGTGGTGAAGTGTAGAGCAAGTGCTTGGGTTGAGAACCTGCGGTAACACTTTATTTTACAGTGCCATTGTTTACATATGTTACATGTAGTTACTATAGTAATAACTATAAATTATGCATAATTACATGCAACTAACCCTGAACCAAACCAAGTGCGTGCATGTAGTTACTTAATATTACTCAGTAAAAAAATCATTAAATGTATAATTACACTGTAACAACGACACCTCAAAATAAAATGTAACCGAACTTAAGCTAACAAGAACTTAAGTTGTTTTAATAAAAAAAGAAGCTATTATAAGAATGCCATGGATCTAACTGTGATGCAACACCTGGCAAGAAAAGTTCTGAGCTTGTTAGTACGTGTTATTAGCAGCTACACTCAAAAATATCTTACTTTAAATTAACTCAATTAAATCATGGACAGCGGAGGCCAGCAAAATCCCATCACCACCTCCACGTGGTGCCGGCCAGAAACCAATTATTTATTCGATCAGGCCAACGGTGAGGGTGGTGGACGGGCAGGTGGACGGGCAGGCTGAAGAGGCTAGTCCAACATCTATGATTGGCAACCCTCAACATTGGCACGCTTACTGGAAGAACCCGCGAATTGGCCGACTCATTGAGAACCCAGCGTGTTGATATCGCCTGCATACAAGAAACGAAATGGAAAGGCGCCAAGGCGAGAGACATTGGAGAAGGGTACAAGCTCTTCTACTATGGAGTGGCAAACAACTGAAATGGAGTGGCGACCATAGTCAGCGAGAAGCTGTGCAACAATGTCTTTGAGGTCAACCGCATCTCGGATTGCCTCATGTCAATTATGATCGACACTGGGTCGGTGATCCTGAGAGTGGTCTCCTTCTATGCCCCCCAGACCGGGTGCACTGAAGACAAGGAGGAGGAATTCTGGTGTCAGTTCGATGGTTACCTTCGATCAATCAACATCGATGAGCATCTCCTGATTGGCAGCGACCTCAAAGGCCATGGGGCTGTGCGAGACTGGTACGAGCAGGCACATGGCGGACAAGGCTATGGGACCCGAAATGAAGGGGGCGGTCAAATTCTCAATTGCACAGAGGCCCACAATCTGGTCATTGCCAACACATTTTTCAAGAAACGTGACGATCGACCCAGATTGATTATTGGTTTCTACGACTGCGCGACTTCAAGCTGGTCATGCATGCCAAGGTGATTCCATCTGAGACAATTGCCTCCCAACACCGGCTACTAGCCCTTGATCTCCGGCTGAACTTCGGCCTCCGACCCCACGCTCGACTTACCGTTCCTGAGAAGATCAAGTGGTGGTGCCTGCCCAAGAAGACAACACAACTGGCTGCCGCGCTCAACACCCACATTGCCGACATTGACGGTGACCAAACACTCTGGGCAAACATGACCAAGATGATCCGAGACGTGGCGGGAGAGTTCCTCGGTGCGACCAAGCCAGTGCGACGATTCATAGACAAGCAGGTCTGGTGGTGGACCGACGAGGTTCAAGAAGCTACGAAGGCGAAGAAGGCCGCGTTCAAGTTGTGGCGTGTCTCACGGGTGGCCGACAACTGGCATGAGTACAGATGACAGAAGTCGAAAGTGAAGAAGGCGGTGGCTACCGCGAAGGCCCGGCACCACGCCAACCTTTATGCCCAGCTTAACACGACTGAAGGAGCCAACCGAATCTACAAACTCGCAAACGCCCGCCATCGCTCGACACTTGACATCATTCATATAATGAATATCAAATACGCCGATCACCAAGTTCTCTGTGATCCCCCCCCCCCCCCCCCCCCGTCGTTTTGCAACGCTGGAAATAGTACTTTGACTCGATGTGCAACAAGGAATTCCCACATCCACTGATCACAAGCGCCGCTCCCATCCCCGGGCCAGTACCGCAGATCAGCCCTGCCGAGGTCGAGCTTCCCGTCAAAAAGATGTTTCCGACTACCATTGACGTGCACCAGGGTTTCGCCCTCTCCCCGCTCATTTTCATCCTTTGCATGGACACTGCCACGGGGGATATTCAGGCGTCTCAGCCCTGGTCACTTCTATTCGCCGACGACATCTTCCAAGCTGACGAAGCCCGTCGTGGGCTTGAACGTCGAGTGCAAGACTGGAATGAGCGGTTGGACGCGCATGG
This sequence comes from Squalius cephalus, assembly GCF_949319135.1. NCBI lineage: Eukaryota > Metazoa > Chordata > Actinopteri > Cypriniformes > Leuciscidae > Squalius > Squalius cephalus. Next base: position 46,888,277 of record NC_137122.1, on the reverse strand, counting down.
ATTGCGCCTCAACATCAAAATGACTAAATATATGGAGTGCGGACCCCAGACCGACGGGACAATCAGAGTTAGAGGGCAGCCATTAAACAAAGTAATTGAATTCAAATATCTCTGTTCGCTCATTCGGAGCGATGGCGACTCCCTCCCTGACGCCCGAGCCCAAGTCAACACGGCATGGCTCAAATGGCGACAAGTCATTGGCATCCTCATTGACCGGCGAATGCCCATACCACTCAAGATTTATAAAACCGTTGTACGCCCAGTCGCGTTGTACGGTTCCGAATGTTGGCCAGCCACCACCAAACATGAGCAGGCCCTCCACGTTATGGAGATAAAGATGCTCCGCTGGTCCCTCTGCCTCATGCGATTTGACCGTGTCATGAATGAAGATGTCCGAAGGCGCATGGGCATGGCGTCCATAGTAGATGCGTGAAGCCAGACTCTGCTGGTATGGCCACGTTATCAGAAGTGGCAATGAGACAGTGGTGAAAACAGCCTATCATCTATCACCACCTGGACGACGACTGCGCGGCCGGCCAAAGCAGCGGTGGCTCGATCGTCTGGCGGAGGACATGCGCACAGTCAATATCACCACTGATGATGCCCTGGATCGAGCCAAGTGGCGAAAAGCATGCGAACAAGCGGACCCTATACAAATATGGGATACACGCTAGGACAAAGAAGAGAAATCATGGACAGCGGTTCCATGTGATTGAAACATGTTATTTCTACTCAAATACTTCATGTAGGATGAACTTGATTGAATCAAGTTATTTGGACATGTTTAAGTTTACTCAATTCAGTTCATACATGAAGAATTTGAGTAGAGATAACGTTTCCATGTGGAATCCAGAAACTGATGGTTCTTCATGCCTTCATCCTCAAGGTTAGGGGTCGGGTCATGTAGGGGTCAAAGTCAGGACAAGTGGAGGACAAACATTAGGTGTTGAGATGGGGCACACCTGCTGTGTGTATAGTTCTAGTCTATTTTAGTGGAACTTGCAATGTCTCTGATTAGTAGTATTTATTTATGAAGCATTTTATCACCTTCTTACATTCAATTTTCACTTCTAAAATAGTTTCTACTTGTGTGTGTGATATTCGAAGGAATACTGGCTTTAGTGGCTCAACGTTTCAGACTACTTTGGTGTATGTCCAGGGCTATAGCCGGGGTATCCGGGACCCTGTTGCAGGACCCCCTAAGGCCAGGGGTCCCCTAGAATAGTCACTGCCTTTCGCCCTGCTAGCGCCAGCCCTGTGTGTGTCAGTCCAAAGCATTCCTGTGTGTGATAACCTACAGGATGGCAAACACCTGTGTTTTCACATCTCTGTCAGACAGTGTGTGTGTGAGAGAGTGTATTCCGTGGCAGCTTGTATAGTTAACATTCAGCTGGTGAGAATGTTATCCATATGCTATCAGAGAGAGAAAGCACATCTTTTTCATTTTTCAATCTTTCTTCTAGTTTTCCCCTCATCAGTCACTTTCTCCTTGCTATTTGATGGATGTTTCTATCTCCCAGAGAGGTTTTCATACTCGCTCACATCTGCCTATATCTAGTGATCGTGAGCGTTTGTGAGGGCGTTTATATTAAATGTGTGTGAAATTACTAGAGGATCTAAAGCTTTGGCTTTCTCCATTTCTATGACCTTTACAAACACACACACACATGCAGTCATCACTCACACACGTTACATTATCACATGTGTGTTGCATTGTGAAGCATCTGGTTAACAGCTGAGAACAGCGTGTGTGTTAATCCTCATTCTTAATACGAACAAAAACTAGATCCATCGGCAACTTTACAAACCCGGCATCACACCCACTAAACTTTACTTCAATCAGTTTACATTTACAGGGACAAGTTTAGATTTACAGGGACAGTGCACATTAATAAACTTCTCTGTAAATGTTGAGGCATTTCAGCAAATGTTCAGAAAAAGAGAGACACAACATAAAACAAGAATGATAATATCATTCAAACAATTAAAAAAAAACTAACAAATACAGTATTATAACAAATACAAATCATATACAATTCAAACGTATTTGAATTGAATTGACACTTTTGAAGTGAATGTTCGCAAAGCTGATAAATATGAATATAGATAAATGTGTGTGTATAATTCACAATTCTGTGGAAAAAATTGTGAGTTATAAACTCAAAATTGCAAGTTATAAAGTCCGAATGGTGAGATATAATCTCAAATTTTTGAGGAAAAAAGTCAGAATTGTGAGATATAAACTTGCAATTGCAAGGAAAAAAGAGATTGTGAGATAGTCTCAATTACCTTTTATATTCTGTGGCAGAAAGATAGATAAGAGATTGTTTCCATAGGAATCATACACACAAATACATAACCGTAAACATCCAAGCATTTACAGAGAAAAGAAACACAAAGACATGCTAACAAACACATTTGAATATACTGTAAAACACATACATACATAAAACACTCCAAACACTCCTTAACATGCATATGCATGCACACATATATAATCGAAGATGCAATTAACTATCACATTTCCATTTGGTCTGTTCCATTCTTTTGTCTCAATCATCATCTCTCCCTCTCTCTCTTTCTGTGTATCTCTCTTTACCTTCATCTGTATTATGGCTTCAGGCGTAATTATACTGGTGTGATATTAGGAATCTAATGAAGTCACAATTGCTAATGAATGAAGTGCTTAATTTCTCAATTCTCTAATCGCTGACTATCCTTTCTCCCTATTATCCTTTCTCTCTCTCGCTCTCTCTGTCTCTCTCTCTCTCTCTCTCATTATAATCAATCCATTTACAATTCTTGCATGAGGTGTGTGTGTGTGTGTGTGTGTGTGTTAAGCAGGTGGGTCAGAGATTCCTCTGTTGTCAGAAAGTGCTTCTTTCTCATCTACACACATTTTTATTGTACTCTGTCAAATATTTCAACTCTCAGGCACAGAAAAATTATTCCCATCTGCTAATTAGCATCAAACTCACATCCTTATGATGAATAAAACAGGTTTGAATTATGTACAAGGCATAAACAGTTTGCTGTTACTGTTCATCAGTGACTGACAAATTAACATGATTAAAAAATAATTTCATGAATTTATTTTAATCTTTAAACTATTTTTGCTGATGTGTATCAGAACATTTAACTTCTAAAATTATTTAGTTAGTTACCTTGGACTATTGCATACTGTTTTATGCTATTACCTTTATTTATTTATTTTTCTTTTCTTTTATTGTATTTTTTCTTTTCTTTTCTTTAATATTTTCTTTTATTTTATCATGCACCCCCCCCCCCCCCCCAAATGTATCTTTTTTAAACAATCTTAAAAATACTTTTAACTTTTTATTCGTGACTGACAAATGCACAGTGACATGATTTAAAAAAAATATATATTTCATGAATTTAATTTAATGCTTAAATTTTTTTTTAATGCTGTTGTGTACCAAAACATTTAACTTCTAAAATTGTTTAATTAGTTATAAGTTTGAAAATTAAAGAGATATTTTAAATAACTGTGAAGCATTTTTTAAAATAAAATGTACTTAAATTTTAAATAGTAAAATAAAATAATTTAGTAATAAATATTTTATCTTATTTTGTTAAATAACATAAGAAAACAAAATATAAAATAAAACAATTACATTCTTTATGTGGATTCATATTTTGTTTTGGTTTTTTGTCCTGTAGTTTCCCTATTTTTCTTTTTACTTGTGTATACTTTTTTTGTTTATAATTTATCCCTTTTTACTTTTTTATACTTGTTTTTTACACATGCCTGGAGTACTTCTGCTGGCATTCAGTGGCCAATTATTTTTGTATAATGTTTGTAAATTAATTTAATAATATTACAAAATATTCAGAGAGAGAGAGAGAGCAGACAGTGTGTGAGAGAGAGAGAGAGAGAGAGAGAGAGAGAGAGAGAGAGAGAGAGAGAGAGAGAGAGAGAGAGAGAGAGAGAGAGAGAGAGCGAGCAGACAGTGGCTGAAAAATGAGGTTCACCCTCGGCCCCCTGCGCTGATGTTCACCCTGTGATACTGTGACCAGCACTTCACCTCCACCCCTCCTTCCCTCCCTCTCTCCATCCTTCTCTCCTTTCTTTCCTCTTTATCTCTGTCTCCGTGTCTTCCTCTCGCTTGTTTTCATTTTCTCCCTCCGCTTCTTTCCGTGGCACAAAGTAAAGAGAGGTGCAAAAGGGCCATAAAAGCCAAGGGATCAAATCAGGAACACAATGTATGGAAATGCAGTGCATGAGGATTTAAAGAGAAAAAGATTAGCATTCGGAATTCTATAGTGAAAAAATAAATCAAAATGAATGGGTGTATTTATGAGGTGCTTGAAAAACACAATAAAATGTGTTGTTAATATTGCCTGTGTGTAATACCCACCTGGATGAAAGCAGCTGGTAGGAACCATAATTTTAGAGAATAATTATGATGCCGAGCCACTATAAACACATTATAGTCTATAATCCAGAAGAGATTCATAAGAGATTTTGAATTACTCAACCATGTGATCAGGCTAATGAAGGACTATGTTTTAAGCCCCTGGCATATTACCATACTCAACTTCTGCAGCATTTACTGTGCACAATGTTTAGATTTTCAGTCTAGACTTCCATAAAAATAAAATAATAATACTTTTATTGAGCAAGAATGCAATAAAATGATCAAAAGTGACACTAAAGATGTTTTTAATGTTACAAAATATTTCTATTTCAAATAAAATCTGTTCTTTTGATATTTTTATTCATCAAGGACTCCTGAAAAAAATCTTCTTGTTTCCCAAAAAATATTAAGCACAGGACAACCATTTTCAACATTCTTCTCAAGATTATGACACTGGTGGCCACTCATATGCATAAGTCATGTGACAACAATACTGCATACTGTTTTATCCTATTATGTCCTATTTTTTTTTTTAGCACACTGCACCCCTGCCCCTTATTTTTAACCAGTATTTTTGTATTATATAGTTAAAATATCTACAAATGCTTGAAACATTTATTGAGAAGCACTGCATAACAGAAACTGTTTATAACATGTGGAAATTTGAGTAACAAACATACTAGAAAAAAACTAGTATTAAACATTATTATATATATTTTTTCATTATAAACTTGTATTAATGACACAATATCTCATTAGGAACATTATGCAGTGTTGCTTCTCAAATAAATCTGTCTTGTTCTAACAATTTTTAAATGTGTTTACCAGAAAAAAAGAAAAAAAAATAACTTCAGGTCATTAAGAAGTCATTTTTGCAGTTCATACTGTTTATTCTGGACAGTAATTCGGTAAATAGTCTAATTCCATTCGGAACATATCCTCTTTCTCAACACGCTGATCTTGTGCACACACACTTCATCAGATGGGGACTTCCTGGTGTTTGTAAGTGAACAGGAAGTTCATTTTTCAGTGGTGTGACAGTCTGTGACACACCTCCCCATTGTCAGTGTAAAGGAAAGAAACAACACAAAGTGTGTACACACACAGACACACACACACACACACACACACACACACACACACACACACACACACACTCGCCTCTCATTGAACTTCCCCTCTGACCGGACACAGACACTGATCACACAGGGTACAGGGCTCACATGCAAGCACAGTTGTCTACACTTCCGACTCTGGACACATGCACTCCCTCACACAAGCACAGTCCACTGGCAGGTAGGGCTAACACAAGCATACTTAAAGAAAAACATACACGCATGTCTTGACAAGCAAAAACAAATCAGTGCCTGACGAGCAAGAAAATGGATTTTAAAAATAACACAGGTGAAAGTGAGTTATTGTGTTGTTTTTATCATAACAGAAATTCCTTTATATTTTAAAGTAGGTATGAAATGCAAGTTGCGATAATGTTTTCTTCCCTATTGTGACGTATATTCCAGTGAAGCGTATTCTCAAACAAAAGAAAAGTTGGGCAGGACTTTTTGCTGGTTTGCTATTGCTGTGATGCCATGTGAGTGACAGGTTGCCCCGCCCTCACGCCAGTAAACACATCATCAGAGAAGAGAAGAGATGAGCTGCAAGAGGGAGGGGAAGTTATTTTGATTAAAGATTACGAGGGCATATAAATTAAAAAAAATGTGCACAGAATAATCATTCATAATAAATACTGCAGTAGAGTGCAGCTGTGCGGTTGCGGATTTTTTAAAATTAATTTCTCCCATAGTGATTTCAAAAAAGTCTTTAAAGCGTTGCAAGCCATGACCCAAGCCAACCAGCTACGAAGTGAATCATAACATTACAAGCTTTGATCTGAAGCAAAATAGTATTTGAAAATCAGACAAAAATACAAAGGTACAAGACAGTGCACATAATGGCTTTAGCTATGGAAAGAAGAACTACAATCCCATGAAGCATTGCGAACAGCACAATCGAATTAAAAACGGAGCTAACAAAATCTTGTGGGTTTTGCTTGATTGGACTCTCTGATTGGTGGAATTTTCTAAACAGCATCATGGGTAATGTAGTTTTTCACCACAAATTACAATGTTAAACGGATTCATTTAAAACCAAATTCTTCAGCAGAAGCAAATACTATCATTTAACAACCTTGTAGCTCACAGTAAGACTCTCTTTAAAGGTTTAAAAGTAATTGTTAAAAATCAAGAAATTGAATGGAGTTTTTACTTCAGGAACCCAACTGTTGCACTCTATATTCCATAAAAATGAAAAGAAAATCATTATTTGATTTCATGTTGACATTAAATAAAAAATGCTCACTGCTCAAAATATTTTGTAGGTCGCTCTTTTCCATGCAATTACAATAAATGAACATTTTAAGCGGTAAAAAGTATCACAACGTGTTCTATATGACCATATTCCAAATCATCTAATGTCGTACGACAGCTTTCATTGTTAATGCTTGAAAAAGAAAATCACCCCATGGAAGAAACAAAGTCATACATGTTTCGAACGAATGATGACAGAATTGTCATTTTCGGAGTGAACTATTCCTTTAAGGAACATGTAGAGACCGAATCAAACCTGTTTTTGAAACTCAAGCCCTGAACTTAACCTCACACCGAGTTCATTAACCAGCGAGTCTGCAAAAGCCACTTTGTGTTTGTCTAAGAAGACAGGTCATTGCCATGATTAGGCCATGGGCAAACACACACACACAAACCATGGCAATGAGTGATTACTCTTCTCTGACAGAAAGGACGAATGTTCCCATAATAGGCTATGACCGCTGTGTCAGCATTCACCACGTGTGTGTTGGTGCTATTAGATCAGAATGTCAAGAAACAATCCTCCACACAATATTAATCAAATACTGAAGCAAAATATTCTTTTTTTGATTCTTCGTTTTTGGGATTCCAAGAACCTCAGAGATGTACTTGTAAAAATAAGTCATTTTGTTAGAAAATAAATCAATGAAATGTATTTCCTATTTATTTATTTAAAAATATTTTAGACATTCTACTAACTATAAGTAACTTTGCAACTACATGTCAACTAACTCTCATTAGTGTTGTTAGTAGACTCTCTGCTTAATATCTGCTAACACTTTATTGTGATGCTCCCCAACAGACATTCTACTGACTATAACTTTGCAACTACATGTCAGCTTATTCTACTAACCCAAACCCTTATCCACCTAACTCTAACAGTCTGTTATACTCTAAAGAATATAGTTGGCATGTAGTTGCTTATAGTTAGTAGAATGTCTAAAGTGAAACCATTTATTTTAATGGGAGTCTCTGTGACATCAAATAATATTATTTTTCATGGGGAAACTTGATACTTGATGTTATCAAGTTCTCGTACGATTAGGGAAAAGTTGTCACATCCTCCAGTAGTACGTATTAAGCTTTATTTAATTTCTCTCGGACTTCAAACACAATATGAGTGTTTCTTTCAGAGACTTTTGCACAGTTTGGAACGTTTTATCACGAAACATTGTGACAGTGAACGTGTCAAGCTAAACTTGAGTTACTGTCGTTAACGTTAAAACTGAATGTCATTATAATATTACATAAGGCATCATAAACTTAGTATTTCATTGTTTTGGCATTATATAATAAAAGATCTAACCAAGGGGCATTCATTTTTAGAAAAAATAGGACATACTGTCGTCTTAAGCAAAACTATTTATTTTTATGACAAAATATTTTGTTCAATATTAAGACAATTGTGAATACTTCATGGTTGTGAAATGTTAGTAGAGCTTGTTCATTGTTAATGTGATGAACTAAACCTGTGGTTACTCTGCTAGGACACCTGTGTGAACTTGAGGAAATGACTCCACTAAACCCACTGAATTTCACCGGTTAAAAGTAACTGCAAAAAAGGCTCAGAAACATGACAGATTTATTTTTGTTTAATATAATATTTTTTTTTAGGCCCACTGTATGTTGTGTTCTAAATTTTAGCACCCAGTACTCAGTTCTTTAATCTCTATCCTTTATATTCAGACACACTATATTTTCTGTAAATTATGTTGCACTTTAAATTCTTAGTTTTCTCTTGTCCATTCACTTAATTCTGTTTAACACTATTTTTGTATAGCAACCAGTGTTGGGAAAGTTACTCTAAAAAGTAAATAATTACTAGCTATAACATCTTCAACAGTGTAATTAGATTACTGTACTAATTATTCTCACTAAAAAGTATTGAATTACTAATTAATTTCCCACATCAACCTCAAGGAACAATACAAGGATAGACATGAAACTTATTCTTTTAAATAAATAATATAAAATTGCATAAATTATCAAACTGACCAAAATATTTAAAGGGAGAAGGTTACACTTTATTTCGATAGCCCACTCTAGACATTCTACTAACTATAAGTAACTTTGCAACTACATGCCAACTAACTCTCATTAGTCTATTAGTAGACTGTATGGTTAAGGTTCAGGTTAGCAGAATAAATGTAGCAATTTTGATGTTTGATCCACTATTGTCTTACATAGAATTGTTCTATAGTAGTATCATATTTAATGCAATTACATCAGAAGTAACTGTAATTAAATTACAGAAAAATTAAGGGAAAAGTAATTAAATTAAAGTAATTGATGGCTTAGTTATGCATTAAACCCAACACTGATAGCAAGCCAGTACTCCATGATATTCTTTTCTCTAGCATTTCTTTTCGTAAGCTCTGTTTGACATCCTCTCTATATATCTCTGGTCTCTGCTCTGGCTGCTTGTGTTCTGGAAGCTCTCTCATTCATTTCCCTAACAAAGCAGCAGGGGCACCTGGTTCTCCGATCCTAACTCCATCCATCTCTTCCTGCTCTGCCCAGTGCAGAGAAAAATCAAATTCTCATTTGCCCACGGAGGGAGCGATTGAGGGATGAAGAAGGAGAAAAAGGAGGGGGTACCTAGGAAGGCTGACCTCCAGTTGAACCTGCAGCCGTTCTGTGTTTGGCCATTAATCTGAGGAGCAGACAGCAAACAGGGCTGATTGGAAACCGCTGGGCTGACATTTTTCTATTCCTGCAGATGGAGGAGTGTGAGTGTACGTGTGCGTGAGGGGAAAGGAAATATATTTGTTTCTCTGATCCGTCCTTTTGACTTCTTCAGTTCGTATTTGGATGTGGAATCACATCTTCAGAGTCATGATTCCTTAATTCTAGTCGCAGAGCGATTCGTGAGAGCTCCTCCTTGTCGACAGAGGAATTAGAAATGGATTTTTTCCACATTTCAATGCTACAGCTCTGCACACGTGACAATACAGCATAAATCTCACCACATGATACATGACACCACATCAGATTTTGAACTTTATTTGTTCTTGAAGGATCTTGCTCTTGTTTTTGTTTTTTCTTCACTGATTTTTTTCTTTTCCAGGGATAGTTCTCCTCCCTTTTTTTGTGTAAATCCTAAATATCATATGCTGGAAATGTGTCACGTTGCCACGTTGGTAATGGCGGGGAGCGGATAGAATTTCTATCGATTCGTCTCGTAGTGTTGCATGTTGAACGGTGGAATGTGGAAGCAGCTTCAGTTGGTAGTTTGACAGCACAAATGCATTCTTACCTCCCCATCATACAACTAATCATTTGGAAAATGTCCAGCAGTGAATATTTGGTCATAATAAGCCAGGTGAACACTCAGGGGTGTGGCCAGATGATGTCGAAATTTGATCTGGCTTTCATAAGGCTAGGATTTACTGTGATCTTAACTGAAACACATCGAGCAAACTGAGACGTTAACTAACTGAGACACCACAGCACTCTTAAAAATCAGTTCTTCAAGCCCTCCTGGTTTCTTTTAACGCTCCAGTACATATATGGCTTTCTAAAGAGCCATGCCAAGATAAAAATTCTGTCCTATGACATCAGAAGACTTTAATAATGTTTCTTTTGCCATGTGACTGTACATCACTTTGTAGTAATAGTTAGAACCTCTATTTTTATGAGTGTAAGTTAACTGAACTTTATTACTAAACCCATATTACATATACCCAAATTTTAAATGCAACTTCCAAAAAAAGTATCTTCATCATGATTGTTGTTGGTAAAAACTGTCTAAACATGTACGGTAATTCCAGTTAAGTTGCAACTTTACCAATTGTATATCCAGATTTTTTCTGTTTGTTATATGCTATCTATGTTATGTTGTAATATAATATTACATTAATATAATGTGATATACAAAAAACTTAATAGCTGAAATGAATATATTAAATAATATTTACTATATATTATGTGTGTATGTGTGTATATATATGTATGTATGTGTGTGTATATATATATACACACACTCACCTAAAGGATTATAAGGATTAAAGGATTATTATTATCCTGCTGGAAGTAGCCATCAGAGGATGGGTACATGGTGGTCATAAAGGGATGGACATGGTCAGAAACAATGCTCAGGTAGGCCGTGGCATTTAAACGATGCCCAATTGGCACTAAGGGGCCTAAAGTGTGCCAAGAAAACATCCCCCACACCATTACACCACCACCACCAGCCTGCACAGTGGTAACAAGGCATGATGGATCCATGTTCTCATTCTGTTTACGCCAAATTCTGACTCTACCATCTGAATGTCTCAACAGAAATCGAGACTCATCAGACCAGGCAACATTTTTCCAGTCTTCAACTGTCCAATTTTGGTGAGCTCGTGCAAATTGTAGCCTCTTTTTCCTATTTGTAGTGGAGATGAGTGGTACCCGGTGGGGTCTTCTGCTGTTGTAGCCCATCCGCCTCAAGGTTGTGCGTGTTGTGGCTTCACAAATGCTTTGCTGCATACCTCGGTTGTAACGAGTGGTTATTTCAGTCAAAGTTGCTCTTCTATCAGCTTGAATCAGTCGGCCCATTCTCCTCTGACCTCTAGCATCAACAAGGCATTTTCGCCCACAGGACTGCCGCATACTGGATGTTTTTCCCTTTTCACACCATTCTTTGTAAACCCTAGAAATGGTTGTGCTTGAAAATCCCAGTAACTGAGCAGATTGTGAAATACTCAGACCGGCCCGTCTGGCACCAACAACCATGCCACGCTCAAAATTGCTTATATCACCTTTCTTTCCCATTCTGACATTCAGTTTGGAGTTCAGGAGATTGTCTTGACCAGGACCACACCCCTAAATGCATTGAAGGCAACTGCCATGTGATTGGTTGATTAGATAATTGCATTAATGAGAAATTGAACAGGTGTTCCTAATAATCCTTTAGGTGAGTGTGTGTGTGTGTGTATATATATATATATATATATATATATATATATATATATATATATATATATATATATATATATATATATGTATGTGTGTGTAGAGAGAGAGAGACATAAATTATATATATATATATATATATATATATATATATATATATATATATATATATATATATATATATATATATATATATATATAAATACACACACACACACTGTATATATACTGTATATAATTTGAAATATTGATCTATAATTATAGTAATATTACAATATATATTTGTATACAGTATTATTCTATCTACTATAAAAAAGGTAATTCTAGATGGACTCTACCTACACTTGTTTAAAGAGTTGTTCAATTGTTAAAGATTATTTCTTCTTATTAATAAATAGGGCACCAAGAGGACTCAAAAAGGTGTGTATTACTGTAAAATAATGGACACTTGACTAAACCAACTGAGGCACATTAGTAACAGTAGTTACGGTAAAACAGAAGGGAATTACTGTAAACTGCCTAAGACATTACTCTGGTGGTCGCACCTAAGAAGGTTCTAACTGCATCATGGGAAGAGGTGAGTCATAACTTCAAATAAATGTCAGTCTAATCAATAATGGAATTATAGAGCAGTAGACTTGCATTGCAAATAGGCACAATTTCCCTTAGTAATGACCACTGTCAGCTTCATTCTCTGTGCATGTGTGTTTGAGCGACAGATAGAACACACACACTCACACACACATTCAGAAATAAAGAGAATGAGACATTTCACTCTTCACCTCTCCAGCTGGAGGCGAAAAGAACGAGGGCTGGAGAAACAAACGATCAGAGTGCAAGAACTATAAAGTGAGAGAGGGGAAAAATGGAAGATGAGAAAGGAGGGAAAAATGAAGACGAGAAAGAGAGTCAGTGTGGGTACCGGTGCCTGCAGGGTGCGGAGTGAACTTTTGAACCCAGGTCATGTTAAGAGGAGTGGGCGGCACTTAAGGACACTCCCGTTTCAGACCTCCTCTTTCAATTCATTAGCGCCGGGGAACGAGGGAGCGGATGAAGGGAGGGAGGTCGGGGGAAAGGAGGGGCGTCTCCCGTAAAAAGCACAGGTCATTTAGCACGCTCCACATGCTACAAATGGCAAATGGATGATACCTTCGGAATCTTATTGGATCCATGCACGAATGCGCCCACTTGAATATTAATATCTATTCAGTCTCTCTTTTTCTCTCTCTCTCCTACACAGTCAATTTCTCTCTTTTTCTGATTGCTGTATCTTGGCTGTGAATATGATTTGAGGTTGTCCTTTCTTTGCTCCTTATTTCTCTCCATCTCTCTCGGCTTGCAAACACACACGCATAAACTCTCATAATCTCTCTAGCTTCTGTTTACTGTATCCTGACAGGAAATATGAGTGAATCCATCTAGAATCTACCTATCTGAGACTGCAGACTATTCATCTAGCTCGCTTAAACAGATTAAAAGTTGAGTGTACAGAATTCATGGGGATAATGTGATCGGTCCGTGGATGATACAGTACGGGAAACACACTTTCCTGAAGTTAATCTGCACCCACTCACTCCTAGTGTGCTTTTTAATGTGCATTTAAGTGTTTTGAAATTATTTTGGTTTATGGGTTTTAAGAAATTAAGAGAAGTTTAAAACTTCTCGCAAATCAGATAGATATTGCAGGTCAGATAGTGTGGCTTTCTTTGCTTTAGGATACTTTCTTTTCAAACGGAACAGTGATTTTTTTTTTTCTTCACTTTTTCAGATCACATGCACCGTATTTTATATTCATATTATATGAATTTTATATTTATATAATATTTTATATTTATATAATTTACTCCCCCTTTATGTTCTTCTAAATGAAATACATGCATTTTTTTCTCCTGCAAAATACAAAATAATATATTTTAAAGAATGTTTTTACTGTTTGTTAACCCATTGACTTTTTGGACCCCATTGACTTTTACTTTATGGACAAAAAGTCAAAACATTCTTTAAATATCTTCTTTTGTACTTTTTTTCCATTGTATTTTTCTTTTTTTTCTTTTCATTCTGTGTACAAAGAAACACATAAGATAGAAAGTTGTACAGGTTTGAAACAACATGAGGGTGAGTAAATGATGGCAGAATTTTCAGTTTTGAGTGAACTGTTTCTTTAAAATATTTTGTACAATGTTCAAAGTGAACAACAGTGTTTTGCTAGCTATTTTTTTATTTTCTCATTTGAGCAATGAAACACTTTCTGCTCTTATTTTCTCTGTTTCTCTCCATCTCTCTCTCTCTCTTTCTCAGTATGGCCAAACAGCTGTCTCTTCTAAAATTACCTAATGAAGCTCACAGCTGCTCTTTCATGATGGAGAAAAACATTTTTGATTCATCGTTAAGCTTTTTATTTCCTCTAACTTGCTGCTCTGGACACATAAGATCAACTATTTTACTTCAACCTTTGCCATATTGTTAATGAAATGTACTTGTTGTCTTATCTGTATGGGTTATTATTTTAACACAGAACTTTACATAAATAGAGCTGCTATTAATCACATATTGGCTTGTACAATGTTGCCTGCCTCAGAATGTGAATATTATTAACATATCATGACTAATATTGTCATGAATGTTATTGATGCACCAATTTTGAAATTCAGATGAATAATTATCAGAATAATTAGAATTAGAATTATCATATATATATTTTTTATGTAATTGTCTAAAATAATATCAACCATTAAAAAAAAAAAAAAAAAAAAAAAATATATATATATATATATATATATATATATATATATATATATTTTTTTTTTTTTTTTTTTTTTTTTTTAATGGTTTATATTAGTTTATACAATTACATCAAATATATATATATATTAAATGCTAAAAGTGAGTTGAGGCTTCACAAAATGTTAATGTACAATAAGAAAAACATTTTTTTTAAGATTTGCTAAAGACATTCTATCAATGTTACATTTTATATTTAATATTTTATTTAAACATATCAAAATATTTTATCGTTTGTACTGTTATTAAATTATTATTGTATCCAATATCAATCCACACTGATAAATTTTTAAAAAAACTTGTTAACCGATATGGTACCCCGATATGCTGTGCGTGCCTAATGAATAAAGTTAGAAAGTTCTTAGACCCAAAAAGAAATGGGCTAATCTGACCTATTTTATATACATTTTATTGAGAGAAAATGCATATCAATCTGTGTACCACTTTTGAAATGTTTAAAGTTGACTGTTACCTAAATTAACCTATGCTGTCATATTGATTTAGACTTTGTTTCATAGCCTACAGTACAAAATAAAGCATGTATTATTTGTGTAATAATTACTGTGTGAGGTGAGAAGTCTTTGGTGAAAAATGACCTTGGATGAAACACTAAAAGTTACATAAATAACCAAAAATGAGACTGAAAATATATAGGCCATATTTCAATGTTGAATGGCGCGGTTTAATAATAAATCAGAGAGCCCATGGGCTCAGAGGAAAATCTCATTTTGTGCCAATCAGAAATGCATGATGAAACTAATCAAGAGTGCACAGTAAATATTAAAATGAGTGATTCTCATACTTTGCTAATGAGCCATGCTGTTTGCTCCTCACCACGCTGTCTTGCATTTCTTTCCAGCGCTAGTGTTCAGTGTCTGAGAAATGACCGAAGCGAGCATTCATCAGCGGACGAGTACAAATACGACTTTCTACGGCTAGATTTACTGATGAATAGATTTGACAGTAAAAAACAGCACCTCAGTTACACGGGAGCCCATAAGTGTCGTAGCGCAACATATTTTAGCAGCCTTAACATATTTTTTCTCCCCACCCTAGACTTTCTTTGCTCTCAGCTAATGGCCTTGAAGCGAGAGCCAACGACTCCAATTACAAATGTGCACATTGGACAGCATCCAGTTCGTGTCCAATAAATAAAGCGGGAGTACAAGCGACGGACGAGCACGCTCCCCGCAACATTTGAACCGGAGGCCGCGGCAGGCGATCATTTTGACCGTTTAGCATTCGCCCGCTGCTTCAGCTAAGTCTGGGACTCACGTGTGGTTATCGTTTCATTGAGTTGACTGTTGTACCAAACCTGCGACCGTCCATTCACCGTTGACGGAGGCGAGATTGAATGCACCCCCTGAGCATGATAACTGCATCAACGGCTGCCAATATTTACACTCGTCTCGCATTCAGAGTACAACGGACATCCATCTACGTGTCGTAGGGGGAAAACAGCTGAACTCATTAAAAATAATCAAGAGGCTTACTGCCCATCGGCTAACATCCGGAAAACAGCGATATAATTACAATTAGCTTTATTAATATGACCGAGAATGAAGCGAGTGGTAGAGAAAATGGCCTATAATAAATAAGACCTGAGAGTGCTGTACCAATTATGAATTAGTTAAAGGGGTGAAATCGCTATCATAGGCTAACTTACTTGAGCGTCATCGTCCTGAGGTGACAGGACAAGCTATACGAAAGCATTTTCAGTAGTATAAAAGTAAAGAAAGTGTAATTTCACGTCTGGTTTATAATGTGATTTGTGGTCATATTAATGGATGTTAAATGACAGAACTGGTCTCATCTGAATCAGCTGGTTCTCTTGTTTAATTTGATATATAACATCCACACAAGCTTTTTACCTGCATGCTGAAAACTAGCAATATCACGGCTGAGCGGACGGGGAGGGTTGAAGCACTGCTTTCCCCATTTACTTCTGCTGGACCCAAAGATTGAACACAATGAGATGCTGTCAACTCACAAAGAGTTTAGAGTGACTAGTGTCTGTAATGTTTTAGAGTTAACCCTGTTATTATTATTTATTTATTTTTAAATCATATATTTAGTTAAAATATTTTAAATTAAATAAGAGGTGGGTGAGTTTAGGGAAAAGGTGTAGATTTCTAAACTATACTTAAAGTTGTAGCAGATACAAATGAATTACAGATAAAAGTTACAGAAGAAATTATTTAACACTCCCAAGCACAGAAGATCAGCATTGTAAGGGCAAATCTGGAAATACAAAAAGACAAATATTCAGTACAGAAAATAAGTTTTTACTGTTTCTTATATAGAAATCAGTATAAATTTACACTAATCACAGTCAATTTACATGACTGGTCTGTTTTAATGTTTAAAGAAGTCTCTTATGCTCACAAAGGCTACATTTATTTGATTAAAAATACAGTAAAACAGTAATATTGTGATACATTATTGCAATTTAAACTAACTATTTTCTATTTGAATACATTTTAAAATGTATTTGAATTTTCAGCATCATTACTCCAGTCTTCAGTGTCACATGATCCTTCAGAAATCATTCTAATAATATGATTTAATGCTCAAGAAACATTTCTTGATGTTATTATCAGTGTTGAAAACAGTTTATTTTATTTCAAAATAACTTTACTGCCATTTTTTAATATCAGTTGAATGCATCCATGCTTCAATTAAAAAACTCCCCAAATTTTTAAAATGGATTTTATTTTTTATTTTTTATTTTATTTTATCATTGTAAGATTAAATCCCTATTATGGTGGTTAGGGATTCATTTTTGATGTTAGTGTGGGCCAATATCAAGTTACCACAGTTTTAATGTAACAACCACAACTGGAGTAACCCCTTTTTTAATGTATTACCTATAAATAGTATTTAGGCAGAAACAGTGTTTTTATCATGCAAAATGTATAAGAGTCCAGTGGACCTCATACAACAAAACCATTTAATTTCATTATAAAAAGCCAGAATAGGAAATGAAATAGCCGCATGTTGAACTGTAGGTCTGGGCAGATATCAGTCTCTTTTATTCTCCTCGCGTCTCGCAGGGATTTGCTGAGAGGGTGTGGACGGATCTCTCTCATGTCAGATTTCCAGTCATAACAGCCATAGTCGGTCAGACGACCATTTCCTCACATCTAATGGAAGCATCCAGGTTGTGAGAGCCCTACAATGCCACCTGTACTTTTATTTTTGTCATATGACACTTGTACATTATACAGATTCACACACATTGTATGTTTTCTTTTTTTTTTAATGTTGGTACACAGGTGGTTCACGTCACAAACGTCAGTAATGGTGTGTATGTTATAGTCTTGTATTACACACATGCACACAGTAAGGGTGGTCTAATCCTCAGACTGTTTTGGTTTCATATTCTCTCATCACCTTATAGCAGAATACTAATGTACTTAAACTTAAGTCCTGTTCAATGACAGAGACACAACATTTGCTCTCTTTCAGTCTTCCCTTGGCTATACTTAACTAAAGAAGCACGCTCAATATACACAGATAAATCTCACTGCTGCTCTGTTTTCTATTAGTGTGTGTGTGTGTGTGAGAGAGAGAGAGAAAGTCTTTGGATGTGTGTTGCCTTCTATACGTTACCTTACGCCACCCTAGATTTGGGGACAAGAGAGCTGAACTCGAGAGCAGGTGTACTTGTAACCGAGCGCTATTGGGATACCGAGTGTAAAAGCACAAAATATAAACACCGTCATAGTCTCTGAATGTCTTACTCAAATGTACCTTCCACTTTGAATGTTAAATGTTAATACGCAACACAAATATAGGCTCTAACGAACACGGGTAATAATTTTGACTCAACTGACAGCATTTGCTTAACTTTATATATGGGTGACTGGGGCTAGTTGTCACACTCCAGTAAATTTCTCATGTTAGGTTTATTTATCAAAATCAATTTTTGCATAAGCACTTTATAATCTTGACTACAAAAAAAAAGACATTTGGTCATTTCCACTGTTAATGCCCGGAACAAAAGATCGGGTTCAGGTAACACTCAGTGACCAATAGCAGGGGATGTTTTCACAAAGGAAACGAGCATTTCAGCGAAATTTAAACAGTAAAATGATTAGGAAACTAAATTAATTGAACTCTTATGAAACCCCCCAAAAAGTAAAACCTATCAAATAAAATATATAAATATTATTTAATGTTTTATATAAAAAAATATAATTTTTTATTATATTTTTAAGCATTTTAAATGAATGTGACGACTTCCATTGACCTGACATCTATGAAAATGACTCTTGTCAAGGGTTCTCTTAAAATCTGCCTTTTATTCTGAATGTATGACAGTGTGGTTTTTATTGTTATTATTATTTATTATTTTTTACATATATTGCCAATTTTTCAATATATTGCCAATATATTGTAATTTTAGTTTGGATGTCACAAAAATTATTCTAAAGTAAGAGGTTTTTTTTTTATTAGATGTTTGAAACAAATATACAAAACCATTGCTGGAGAAAATATTGAGCTCTGTGTGACAACTAGCCCCAGTAATGTATATCTGTTTTATTTATTTTATTTATTTTATTTTTTGCCATATATGCCACTGAAGTCTGTAAAACACAGAGATAAATGTAAAGTCCCTATGATATGAAAAAGATATATTTAAGGGTAGTCATGTTGGGGTCAAGCACAGTAAGTTTCCAATTATAGATGAAACCGAAATCATTTTTCGAAACTATCTTTCACCAAATTGAAGAAACCCAGGTGCTCGCCGATGGCTAACCCTGCTTTTAGACCGAGGGCTTGTTTTTTACGGTTCTCTGCGAGCAGCTGCGAAAAGGTTTATTTAGTTTAATCAGGGAAATCACAGGAACACAATGACATCATTGGAGCTCGGCTGACATTACAGCATTAAGTTCCCTCTCATAGGAGCAGCAGCGAGAGAATGTGTAGATTGAGAGCGCAGACAGAAAGAACGAGAACGAATGGAGGCCTGAAAGAGGTCTGCTAGCTGCTTTTCCACACCGGCTGAGCTCTGTCGTCGTCATGGCAGCGAGGTCAGCCACGCAGACGCAGTCACACCAGTCAGGGGTCAGACAGGTCAGGTCACGACCCCGGTCAAGAGTTCAACCCCTCAGTCGCTCGACCGCCAGGTTGTTTCTGCTTAAACCCCCTACTAAAAAATACAACACAACAAAAAATATTTTAAGTTGTTTTAGCAAAATGTAATTTGTACAGTAAAAAGATATCAATAAATTAGATGATTCTAAATAGGATTCAATGAAAAAAAAAAAAAAAAAGGTCAAGCTTGGATAATAATGTACAGTATAACAGCATATTTATGTGAGCTATTCAAGTTCATGTTTACCTTTCATTATGTGCAGGGGGGAAAAAAATCAGATATGGGCCAATTTATTAACTGTAAATTGTGTGTCAGAAAATAACTATTACATTTTCTAACAGAGCAATTTCAGCAATATACTCTGTCATTCCTCACAGTGAGTCTAAGGTGTCTGTAATGCGTAGAAATATCATTTTTATGGCCACATTTTTGTCTGTTTTATTGCCGGCCACTGTTCAGCTGAATAGACTGACGCTAACACAAATCTGCCTTCAAACACTCTTGCAAACATTTTTTTTTTTTTTGAAACAACTATGACCATTTTATAGCTGTATTTATCCTAGTCTGTTTAAAAAGAAGCTTCTTTTCTCTTGTGCTTCAAGCGTTTGATGTTTATTTGTTTTTGTGTTTGATCTTGAGTCATTCCGACATTTATATGATGCGCTCTGCATTTCTGTGTATAAAATGGCATATACATTTTCATTATGATGATTTTGAGAATTAAATGAATTGCCATTTAAATTCTGCGTAAAGAGGATTCACAAATGTATTATTTTAACTAAACAAATAATTGACAGAATATTCCAGACATGTATTTAACTCTCCCAGAGACATGAATGTAAAAACACATTTAGAGTTATTGCAAACCACAGCGTCAGAAATGTTCAAACACGGCAATTTCCTACTGAGATCCTTTTTTCACTATTACTTAAACAAGCAGAGTTATTAATAAAGGATGCATATGAAAAGGAAGGAGGGTTAGGCTTTTATTAAAAACCACCTGGGAATAGTTTATTTCCCCATGAGTTTGGAAAGATTAAGTGTTTTTAGTTGTATTATTATTATTTATTAATTTATAATTCAATTATTTCCTTTTATAAAGTAAAAATATATATATTTTTTAATTAAATTAAAATATATTTGAAATTTATTAATTATTATATAATTATTAATTATTATTAATAAGATCAGGTGTTTTATACAATCTGGTTCTTATATTGATTAATGAAGAACTCAAGCTGAACTCAGAAACATTTTCATACAGACAAATGCAGATGAATACCTGAGTGTGTGTTTTTTTCTTTTCTGATTATCATTGTACTGAAAATAATGTTGCTATTAAAGATGTTAGTAAGGTCAGCCATATGTAGGAAACGTCAGTAAAATGAACATTTTTACTATCCATTTATTTTGAAAATGATGTTAGGAGCAATACTGCTCTACTTTTGACGAATGCTGTGTCATGCCAGTTTGGGAAGTCTCAGTAAAACTTGCCCCATTATAGTCGGAAAAGATCATTGTAATTTTAATTTAAAATGACATCCAGATCGGAGAAAGAATAACGATTAATCTAAAACACATGATGATACTCGATTGGCTTCTGCAAATTTCCCCACGTGGCGGGTTAAAAAGCCTCGCTTTCAGGAAGTGTTCATAAATCACGTGTCAGGTGTTCTTCTCCTTTTTTTCCTTGATCTGTTTGGATTAAAATGATCTGTGTTATAAAAGGAGTCCGATTAAATGTGTAATAAGTTAGTGGAGAGGTTTTACTAAAACTATTGTGCATTTTACATTTTAATTCTTTTTCTTTCTTTCTTTCTTTCTTTCTTTCTTTCTTTCTTTCTTTCTTTCTTTCTTTCTTTCTTTCTTTCTTTCTTTCTTTCTTTCTTTCTTTCTTTCTTTCTTTCTTTCTTTCTTTCAGCACAAACTCACATCGATGACACACCCTAAAAGAGCTCCTGCTGTCTCCTCTGCCCTCTTTTGCTCTCTTCCACCGGCAAAGCAAACAAAGTCCTTCCTCTTTTCAATCTCTTCCTACACTCGACATGTCTTCGGGTCTGTCGGCTGGAGGACGGTCCTCACATGACCTCTTTAGAATCTTCCATTAGCTCGAAAACTCCTTTTCCACCAGCTTTGACTCCAATTATGGCGCGCGCATCCATTTGTTAGAGCTTCGTTAGCGCTTGGCGATTACATACACACCTCTTCCAATGGCCTCTGGTATGGTATGCGAGACGAGGATGCTCGCGCTTGCGGCGTGTTGATTGTTGCGTATCCTCCCGCATACGCCTACGTGTTGTGTAAAGCCCAGAGAGAGGGCCACGGGCAGGTCAGTGATGCCGGGAAGCGGGTGAAACGGAGTTCACATTAGCATACGCGCGGGCGGGGCCGCTCCGAGCTCCAGGCCTGGCTTCAGAACCACAATGGCGTCTCCATCTGTTCCTGTCGCCCGTTACAAATCTGCTGTCACCCGGCTGGCTGGAGCCGACAGGGCCTCGCCATTAGCAGGATAAAGCACGGCTGATAAAGACGCCCGCCATTCTTCCTCGTGGTACAGGAACGGGTACGGGACGGACCCGACGCGTACGCTCACACACAAACAAACAGCCGCAGTCGCTCAAAGACATCTGAATATACATCGCTCGTACAGCACACACACCTCCAGCTGTGACGGATACTAAAATAAACACATACACCAACACACAACCACACACACATCGATAAGTGTGATAAATACCTGATTAGCAAGGAGGGGATTGGTGAACAGCCGTTGAACCCGTGAACTGCGTTTGCCCCTGATTTATACATCGTTTTTGCCCTCTCTTCAAAGCACGTCAACTGTTCCGGTCTTTTTCCCAAACAAAGCCACGACCAGTAATTTCCTTTATTTGGATGATTGGTTTTCTGTCTGTCTTCGCTTCTTCTTACATTACTCCGCCAGGCCGAATGGATTGTGTGTGCTTAGTGTTTAAGTAGCGACCTTTCGGCAAGTTTTGACCTTGTAGCGCAATTAGGAAAATGGTAGTTTAGATGTGGCATTTCTCATGTCAGACTTTCTAAAGTGCTGTCGTTTTGTTTGGACTACTTGCATGGGGTCTTGCTGGCCGCAAAGTACAATGTTGACTATGGCAGAATTATTGAGACTTTTGCACTTTTTTATGCTTATCACTGCAATGTTGAGCCTATTATGATGCTTTTTAAGGCAGGGAGTCCTTCAAGAGCTACCCGTGGTGCGCCTAAACTCGTGTTGACGAGGTTGACCGTACGAGAACCTATGAACTGAACTTGAACCGACCCGTTCACCATTTGGCCACCACCGGCAGGTCAGCGGGTCACACGTGCGGTTTCCAATCACCCTGAAAAACCCCTCAATCGAGCTTCCCAATTCACAAGTTTTTGTTGCAAACTATAAATGAGATATCATTAACCCTGCAACCTGTCTGCAACGTTTCTATAATGCTGTACTGCTGATTCCATGCTATCAGCAACAGGATTGATCTGAGATGGAAAGCTGTAATGTTGGGATTCATATTCATGTGCAGTTTTGCAAATAACTCGCAATTTGATGGATACTACATCTACATCCCCTCTTGTTGTTGTGCCATGTAGCGTCTGTAATGAGACACCTTGGGTTGGGCTTCAAACACGGATCAGTCATTTGGTGCGGGTGGTGAACAACGGATGAACTCTGAACTCTGTTTGCCCTTTGCGAAAGGGTGTGTGTGTCTTCTGAGGGCTAGTGGGTGTCCTAATGATGCCATCTTTCCTGTATCTTTTTCATGAGTCAGATTGAATTTGCTTGGAGGGGGGAAATGAGAGAGAGAGAGAGTGAAGGAGTGGAAGAGAGGAAAAAGAGCAAAGGAGGGCCTCGGACACGCTGCGCGGCTCATCCGTTAGGTGGCAGTGTTTGGATAGTTTGTGTGTTGGGTGTCACTGCAGAAAAATCGACGTGTGTGTGTGTGTGTGCGCACGTGTGCCTGTACGTGCGCTTTGTGTTCGTAACAGACCTTCGCAACAGACGTCACCGTCAAATTCAGCCCCTGATGTGATTGGACCGTGCAGCGTCTCACGCGGCTCCGTGGTAGGTGGAGCGATGCTTGCTAGCTCTTTGTGTACCTGCACTCACTTTCAGCACACATACAAACAATCCTCCTTTAACTCACCTTCCTTTAACACACATACACACACACACACACACACAGAACGCTTTCAAACAGGCCGCATAAACCATTCAAACACTGGGGTACAAAAGCAGCTTTGTGTGGGCCTGGTCCTGCTCAAACATAACTTAGAGGTGCAGTACCACAGTTTTGTCTCTTGGCAAGTAGACCACCAGTTTAGTAGACCACTTCCCTACTGGTCTGTAAGGAAAACCATAGTAAGCCATCATTCTTTAACCTATTTATATGTTTAGTATTAAAAATAAATATAAAAAATAAATGTAAAAAAACAAAAACAAACATGGTATACAGTATAGTACTCTAAAATATATATTAAATATTGAAGTGTTTAAATTTAAGATTGGGGAAAACCAGGGATCTACTTTACTCTTCTGTGTGCTCTAAAATTATATTAAATATTAATAAATGTATTTAAAGAATTAACAAGTGATTAATAAGGGATTTTCATTGGCATGCTTTTCTTTTGACGTCTTCCCTACTGGTGTGTGAGAAAAACCATAGTAAGCCATCATTCTGTAACTGGTTTATATTTTTATTATTCAAATATGTATTAAATATGGCAGTGTTTAAATGTAAGATAGTAAAAATGAGGGATTTCTATGTTGTACACAGCTGTTTGCAGGGTGGAAATGTGGAAACCGTGCTTCCTCTCGGTTAAGAATGAAGCTTTCTCTCAACCGTTCCTGCAGTTCAGTAATGTCCAGTTCCTATAGCAGACCATGGCTGAATATGAATCCTGCATGACCTCAGTTGAAACAAACAAGCGTGCGTGTGCGTGCACCTGTAGTGTCATAGTTCTGTCCATGAGGGGGCACTGTGGGTTGGGATCTAGCAAGCACAGTGAACTTTGACCAGAGAAACAAAAGCTTTCAAAGGGCCAGGTGTATTCTAGCATGACGGATGATAACCGGAGAAACATATGTGCCCGCACACACCCATACAGGCACAAATACATGCACAGACCACTATAAAGCCTAAGGCTCCTGATTGGGCACCTGGACAGTAGAGCACCTGCTTTTGACCCCTAAGATCTTAGATTCAAAGAGCACCAGTATCTTGTGCCCAGGAGGCAGAGGTTACAGGTCAAACCTCGGAAAACTGAAAATGAGCAGTTCCCAAGGTATCACTGTGACACGAGGGCCTGGCAGCCTGCTGTCCGCCAATACACCATATCAGAGAGGAAAAACGCAATCAAAAATTTGTCTTCAGGATAGAATTAGTTTTAGCTAAAAATTTAGGTTTCAGCTGTGCTTTTTAAACTTTTCTAAATCCAACATGTCTGTGTTTTTCCTCATGCATCTGTTTTTAGCTTTGTCTGTGATTTCAGCCTGATCTTACAATAATTTATATGTTTAAACATGTTTGAGTATGTTTGAATATGCACTCAAAAGTACAATATAGATGTATTGACAGCATCGAAAACATATTTACATGTGCACAGCTTTACAAACATTTGAGTGTTTTGAATTAAAAAATTACACTTATACTATTCTAACTATAAGTAACTTTGGAACTACATGCCATTTAACTCTCATTAGAGTATTAGTAGACTGTTAGAGTTAGGTGAATAAGGGTTTGGGTTAGAAGAATAGTTGGCATGTAGTCGCAAAGTTATAGTCAGCAGAATGTCTGTTTGGGGAGCATCAAAATAAATATAATCAAAATAAATAGTCACATTTATAAGTGTATTTGTATAAATACATTTTACAGTTACATAGATATTTTAAAATTTATAAGTTTTTCATTCATTTCGTCATTTTAATATTTAGACCACTTGGTTTCAGAATCCTTTTGAAACGAGTTAAAATAATAAATGTGATGGCATTTAATCTGTGACCCTGGATCATAAAACCAGTCACAAGTTGCACGGGTATATTTGTGGCAATAGCCAACAATACATTGTATTGGTAAAAATTATCCATTTTTCTTTTATGCCAAAAATAAAAATAACGTTGGCGTATCTCGTTCAAATATCGCCCTATCCTTTATTCAGCTTTCAGATGATGTATAAATCTCAATTTCAAAAAATTGACCCATGTGACTGGTTTTGTGGTCCAGGGTCACATTAATGGCATACAATGAAATCAACCTATTATTTGAATTTAATATTCAATGAAACTATAAGGATTTGTAAACCATTAAAATGTATCTAAAGCCGTTCATATATCAAATGTTTACGGTTTAGATGTTGTCAGTAAATTAATTGTCTATGCACTGTCTGTTGCACTTTCATTATGAGTTTAGATCATCCTGCCAACTTTTTGTTTTAAATAACCCAAAGTTGGCAAACCAAGTAAAAAAAAAAATGAAATCAATAAAAGGATTTCGATCCAGGAAACTGCCTAGAATGGCCAGGTATCATCCTAACCTTAATTAATTCCCTCCCTTACATAATGATATAATTAATCACATATATATTCAGTACATGAAATAGCCAATGTCCTCTGTAAATAACTGTAACTTAAGAAAGCCAATCACTTACGTGTTTTAGTGTATGTAAAGGTCAGCATGTTGTATCTGTCAATCCTGCTGCCTACCGTGCATGCGGAGTCAAAACTGACCTCAGATCAGCCTTTAAAAGCAGCTTAAACCTAAAGCACCCTGTAAAACTGATTCATTAAATGGTTTATTGAACATGACGGGGTGAACATATTTGAGTCAACCTCGCTTCATTTACATTTGTGTGTTTTGCTTTTGGCATTAGACACAGTGCAAGGTGCACAAGTAAATTACATTTGATAGCTCTTTCAGCAAATCACTTTCCATAAACCATCTCTGGCTTTTCAGGAGCCCGGTCCCTGTTCCCATTGCGAGTGAGATAGCGTGCGTCAGAAAGGCCTGATAAGCTCACGGCAGCCTTGGTGTTCATGCCAGCTGAACCTGCCCGTGAGACCCGGCGGTGCCAGTGACGGTTTTAATGGCCTCTGTGGAGCACAGGCTGACTGACTGACTCCATCTCATTCCTGGCATTTTCTTTCTCTAGAACCATGAATTAGTCTCTTTCTCTCTTGGACAGGCTTTGTGAAAGCTTTTTAATATCTCCACATTTCTGTGAAAGCGCGACCCTCTGCACCAGATCTCTTGTCTGTCTAACATATTAAAATCTATGAACTCAACGTTACAAAGATTTTCTTCCTGTTGTGTGTTTTTCACACTGTCTGGCTATATTCATAGCATACTACTATTCTGCTCTACTTTGTATACTGTGTACAGTAAACAATGTGCTAGTAATGCAAGTGCAATGTGCTAGTAATCCATTCTAAACATAGTCTCTGTCTCAATTTGATCTAAACTAAAGGCAATCTGTTAGCATTTATCTGACTGTAGATCTTTGTTTGATCATTTCCGCCTATAAATCACATTTACCTTTGATTGTTTTTCTTTTCCGTCAAATCAGATCTGGGGGAAGTCTCAGTCCGAGAGAAATAATTGCCTTCATTCTGGAATTACTCTCACACAGAAGGATATAAACATAAATGCACATACATACACTCTCACACACACATGGTTTGGCTCATCCATCAGTTTGTCAATGGGGTGCATGTGTCCTGGCCGTGACACCCAAGGCCCTGGGGACTCTGGGAAAGACACAAGGCTAGAAGGGCGGAGAGATGGAAGAGAGGAGGGGGGAACACCTGCTTCCAAATCACAGGTACTCAGGTGTGAGACATCAATTCTACTCTGTTGATCAATGATGGATGAGCCACGGGGCACATGGCAAGGACAGCAGCCATTTTACACGAGAGAAAGAGAGAGAGATCGACAGCGGGGAGATACAAAGCCGGCAGGAGGTGTTGTTGGATGCAAACATGTACTTCAACTCCTCCGTCACTGTTTTTAGTGTATAGCTCATGTCTCTTGGCACTATGTGTTCACCCAAAGATCATTTAGCTGCATTTGAGTGGTTTATTGATGGATTAGATGGGTTTATTCCCGTTAGGGCTGGAATTATTCTCATTGTGTTGGGATATAGAGTAGATATCTAGTTTGTAATACGATGCAGGTATAATTATAGCAGCTTGAATGGACCTCGTAGTGTTTGCTTTCTTGCTTTTTTTGCTTGGTGCTAAAGATAATGTGCAGGAATGCAAAAAGCTCCAGGAATTTTGTGAAGAAAGTTTAATAATAACTCTGTCAAGTCGAGAATGAATATCTAGGGGAGCTCATCTCCTTTCAGGTCATTACACTATAAAATTCCCTCAGGAAATGATTTTACAAACCCTCATCTTGTCTTTCTTCTCTTCAAGTGGTTTTCTATAACAGGCCCATTTATATTACGCTGTGGTATAGTGACTGAAGAACCAGGTGACCTCCATGTGGGTGGTTGTGGAGTTTTTTACTTTCTTTAGTTTAACACTGCAAAAATAGTTTTCTTCCACTGTATTTTTGTCTTGATTTCCAGTAAAACATCTTAACATAATACATTTACAGACACATGTTTACAGACACAAGAAGCAGTTAGCAAAATGACATAATATAAGACTTGATTTCTGAAAAAAAGATTTTATTAATTAATTTATCTAATTAATGTGAGATTAATTAGAGGGGCTAATTTGCATGTTCATAGAACCGCGTGTACTAAATTAGGCAAGGGTAGAGTTACATTCAAGCTATTTTAGGGCATGAAGAATTTATTTTTCAAGGAAAAAACTTTCAAATGTGTCATTTTGGTGATCAAATATGAGTTTTAAGGGATACAATTGATTACGGGGGGACTTTAAGTAATTTTGATCCTCAAGTAAAAGTTTCTTAATTTAAGAATGTCTAGATGTTTGTACTAGAGAATTGAGAAAGGAAAAATACTGAGGAAGAAAATCATTGTTTGCAGTGTATGGGACCATACATTATTTATCAAATCAAAATGGATTTCAGAATAATCTCAAATGATCAGATCAAGTAAAAAAAAAAAAAAAGTGATAATGTGATATTAAAATGATTTTCAAGGGATCACTAAGATCAAATCAGCACTTAAGCTCTGTTTAGAGAATGAACAAAAGGCCTACACGGTAATGGACCGAGACCCATTTAATATAACGGCTAACGAGGCACTCAGTCATTCTGAATGCAAACACAGTTGCGACTGTAGCCAGAGTCTTAGATATAGATATGCTAAACAAACAAACAAATCTAAACTGCCATTTACGTTCATGTTCGAAAAAGCCATACAGCTGAATTCCACTGCAAGCCTGAATCAGATAAATGAGATTACTATCCTTTTTGTCAATATCGTAGCATGGCGTGTCAAGTGCGATTTGTCAGCTTAAATGATGCAAGGTGAGAAAACAACCTAGAGACCTAATAAAACATGCTCCGTTCAACTTGAGCTGTCATCGTTGGTGTGTCGTGCCAGCTGCGACGTCGACTCAATCATCAGCTCAGCTGTCAATTGATTTATTTATGAGGTAAGTAATATCCTTCGATCCATACCTCGAAAACCACGCAGTGTCACCGGTAACCCTGATGGTCACATCCTATGTATTGTATTAGAATATAATCAAGCTCAATTGTGGGCTCAGATCGCTGTGGGGCTGGAGTAATGATTACTTTGTGGGAACTCAATATCCATGCCGTGTGAGAAGAGAAGCATGCCCGGGCTGTAACACCACTGGAGGATGATGGCGAGATCACTCTCTTCCGGTCCTGCCTACTCACGCAGACGACCCTGAGGTGGCGAAAACAAGACTATTTGAACACATTCAAACCACTGTGTCTTAAGAACTAGTATGACGAACTAGGTTTAGTTTTCCGTATCAAATTAGACTAATCTACATTTTAATGTAACTAACTTAAAAAAAAGTTTATAAAAGTAAAAAAAAACTTGAAAGTCTAGTCTTACAGTTTATTCAACAGGCCCCAAGAAGTACAAAACTTACACACTTCACCTTTAACCTTATGAGAAACTATGTGGGCCCTATTTTAACGATCTAAGTGCATGGTCTAAAGCGCAGGGCACAGGTTCACTGAAGGCGTGTCCGAATCCACTTTTGCTATTTCAACGACCGGAAAAATGGTCGGCGCACCTGGCGCATGGTCTAAAAGGGTTGTCCATATTCTGTTAATGAGTAATGGGTGTGTTTTGGGCGTGACGTGCAATAAACCAATCAGAGTCTCATCTCCCATTCCCTTTAAAAGCCAGTTGAGCTCGCGCCATGGCGGATTCGCTATTTACATGACGGAATTTGCAAGCGGAAAGACTGAACGCTTCTGCAGAGAGAAAACGGATCTGCTCGTGCGCGAGGTTAAATCTATGTGACAAGCAGGATTGCACCATATCTTTATGTACACAATAATAATCTTTTACATTGTAATCCTTTTATTTTTAATATTTGGCATGTTTGTGAGCTGCTGTACGTCGCTGTGTGTGTAATAAGCAGAGTGTACGCGCGTTGTGCACCTGCCTATAAGCTCATATTACTAATGTGCCCTTTAAATAACAAAACAAATACTGTGCAATTGACTTTGGACCAGGTTTTTGTTGGTCAGTGGCGCAGTCTATTTCAG
Organism: Squalius cephalus; assembly: GCF_949319135.1. Taxonomy (NCBI): domain Eukaryota; kingdom Metazoa; phylum Chordata; class Actinopteri; order Cypriniformes; family Leuciscidae; genus Squalius; species Squalius cephalus. Next base: position 46,858,069 of record NC_137122.1, on the reverse strand, counting down.
TTGCCTCAAAATAGCAACGCGCCAACCATGCGCCTGCCCTGAACACACCTCGTCTTCAGACCAGCACGTCCATGGGCGCAAGTGCATTTGCTATTTAAACAACGTGGCGCAGGACGTGAAAATGATAACTGCGTCAGGCCGAAACTAGCATAAATCACTTGCGTCACGCCTGGCGCTGCATTCCACCAGGTGTATGATAGGGCCCAGATTATGTGGCTCATTGTGATTGTGCCAAGTAAGGCATGCTCCTGATCAACATATTTTGTTGATGCTGGAACAACATTCCTTTCTGAAAATGTAGTCCTATCCCTACCTCTAAACCTAACCCTGGCCATAAGTTATCCCTAAAATCAGAGGGAAATAATAGGTGAATAACACTGATCTAGAAGCACCTAACCCTGGTTGTAAGCTTAAACTTGACATAAACTGTAAACTAGTCCCTCAAATATGATTGGTTTATTGGATTGTTGTTCCAGGATCAACAAAGGTGTTGATCCAGTAACATGTACCGCATGTGTGACCTATAGACCGATTGTGGGAAAGCTACCTGAAAGACTTGATGGTTTAGTCTGCTCATAGGCCGTTCCAGGTGTCTGTGTGGGCTGGGGGACTTCACGTCTGGCACCACAGACTTAAAAACATTTGTTCAAATGGATGGATGGTGGGCTGAGATGCATGAAAAGATACGCATTGCGACTGTTGTGGGGATCTAATCCCTCAACCATCCATCTTGCCTTATTCCCTTCACTGCCAGAGCAATTACTCAGTCACACTAAGTCCATGCAATAACCGTATGCATGTAACATGACAACTGTGCTTGGCTTCTTCTGACTTGTATGACTTAGGGAAAATGGCAAAACTTTAAAACATGTTTGTGCAACGCACCACTCTTTTGTTTAAATGGCGAGGCACGTTGTGATAATGGCGGGATTATTGTTGCAGAAACTGTTTTATAGTGTGTGTGGGAAAAGTATGAACTGCTGGTGGTGTTTCATTTGTCTGCAGGTTGGTAAGCTGCGAGTCAGACGTGCCGCACATTCACTCATGCACGTCCGATTTTCATAGGACACCAATACAGGTTTTATGAAGCATGTTTGTGTTAGGAATGCATTATATCAGACAATATCTGCTATATGTTTTAAATGTATTATTTCTAATCTGGCTGTGTTGGATATTTACGTGTTTCTGCCTATTTTCAGATTTAGATGCTTGATCAACATGGTCAAAACTTTGCTGAAAAACCTGTTGTACACAATTTACGACATGCCTTCTGTCATCTGATTAATGGTTTGTACTTTTTTTTTTTTTTTAGCAAGTAAAAGGATTATTCTAAAAATGTCCCCTCTTTACATGTAGTAGGCTACACGTGTGTTTTTGCTGTGGAATCTTTTTTGATTTTTATAAAGTAAATGTAAGAATATTATTTAAAGATGAAGATTTTCTGGACTAAAGCAACTTGGGTTTTGTTTTTGAAGAAAGATCTAATATTACAACAGGCTTTTGAGGAATACCCTATTTATTTTTACATCTCTCAATCATTATTGCATTGCATTATATGTGTTAGAGCTTTGAACATAAAACTAAGCATTTATATATCATATTACTGACATATTATTGGCAGATATAGAGTGACAGTTACATTGCTTTTATGCAAGTAATCTTCTATAATCTTATAAAGATCAGTGTTGGTGTAATGCATTTCTTTATTAATTAATTCCTGTAATTTAATCACTTTTCCCTTGAAAAGTAAAGTAAGGGATTACTCTTAATTTTTCGGTTATATAATTACAGTTACTTCTGATGTATTGCATTAAATACTATACAACAATTCTATATAAAACAATAGTGAATTTAACATAAAAATGTAACGTCTAATGTTAAAATGTATGATTTTAATGTAACCTTCTCCCTTTAAATACTTTGGTCAGTTCAATAATAATTTATGCAATGTTATATATTTTTGAAAGAATTAAAAGAGCAGTTTCATGTCTATCCTTGATGTTGATATGGGATTTAGAAAGTAATTAGTAATGCAATACTTTTCACTTTTTTATTTGTTAGGCCTACGGTAATGTAATTACACGGTTGAAGATGTAATTAGTAGCTAGCTAGCTAGTAATTAATTACTTTTTTGTTTATGTAGATATCATGCATCTTTTTGCTCAATTTGGGCCTCTGAATAAAATTGAGGTGGGGTTTTTTTTTTTTTTTCTTCTCGATTGTCATTCTCCTATATTGAGCCATAAAAGCCTGATGTATCAAATCTGACACCTAAAAAAATTAACATATTCAAACTTATTTTTTATAGATTTTTTTTCAGGAAACTGTTCCAATTATTATTAATTTTTAAACTGACTTTTATTTCATATGGGAAATGATAATTTAAGTGGCCTTCCTTCCCCATCTCACACTTAACACAAACCTACATTTTTTTTTTTTTTTTACTTCCATCAAATCATTCCAGGCCTAAAGTGTGACTGACGCCAGCCAGGATTCAGTTTAATTGAGTGGGGTGAGAATAGCCGCCTCATGAGTTTTCCTCTGAGGGAAGCGTTCTAAAAGATTACCTTCTCTCTTTTCCCACCAATATTTCTGCGGAAGCGCTTCCCAACTCATAAGCGAGTTAGCACATAGAATTTATTCCTGTGAGGTTCGGACACGGGCTTTTCAGCGCTCTTGTTACCCTCTCAAGGGTTTTTTTCCTTGCCCCACTCAACCACATTATAAACAGCATTAGCAATGCAATTAAAACGAATCGGCTGGTTCAGCGAGGCTTCCGGTCCAGATGAAGACACGAGCAGCCAGTAAAAGCATTCCTATTGGTCAAGCTTTAAATGTGTTCATTCAAAGCAAAATCCACTGGGAATGACCACCATGTTTTTTAAGCAAATACCAACTTGTTGGAGTGCAAGATATGTGTCCAAACTATAAACTTGATGCATATAAATGTATCTGTACAGTGGAGGATAGAGGAAAGGGAGGAGAGAAGCTGTGGAATTCAGTGAATGCTTCAATTTATCTGCAGACCCTTTATCATTTTTATCTTTTCCAAGTGCATGTAATTATTCACTATTCATAACCCTGATTTATGGAAAAAGTGGGAAAGTAGAAGGACTGCTCATCATTACTGGAAAATAAAATGATTGGCAAGACAGTGAAATCCTTTCATGGCCCACTAACCTACTGAAGATAAAACTTTCCATAGGACTGTAAGGAATTTTTGGCTTCATTTTTAGCTCCAGTTAAATGACTGACTAAAAGAGAAACAGTTAGCAACCTCTGAAATGTAATCTAGATGTGTCAAACATACTCAGTCCTTATAGTAGCAAGGACTTAATTTGTTTTAATCTAAAACAGTCAAAAAAGACATGCCAGTATTTAGATAAACATGCTTTGTATTTTAGATTGTGCTTGATTATGCAGATTAAATTAATCTGAGATATTTCGGGCAGTCCATGAGTTTGAGCATTGTAGACTACTGTCAAATGTTTACTTGATGAAGTTCAACTTTAGAGTCAAGGAACAAGCCATTTCGCTCTCAACAAACAGTTGTGTTCTTCCTGTCCACAAACACTCAGCGTGAGCTTGTCTCTCTCATACTATATATGTATATCATATATATATTGACTGAATAGCTCTGTGCTTTTTTTCTCCAAGGGTCTTGTTTGGTGGATATAACATGCCTATAGTACCATATTAATGCATTTATATATGATGCTGACATTGCAGATGCATTAAATAATCATTATTGATTTACAGAGTCATATACTTAATGCTTAATTTTACATTTTAATATAGGAAGGACAACATTTAGCTTAACTTTAGATAAATAACTAGCTTTGGTTGAAGTTATACACACAGTAAGATAGCACTTTTAAGATGATGTAGGGAGTGAAAGAGGAGCAAATAAAGGAGTGACACAGCAAAAAGAGAAAAAAAGATGTGTGATTCAGCTGCCAATCATATCTTTAGAAGAGTCGGGCTCCGCCCAATTCCCAACTCGTGAGTCATCAAACTCTAAACCTTGTACAAATACACATATTTTATACTTTCTAACGGAAACCACAGTTTTATAAATGAACCATAAAGAGATTTTTTTTTAGATGCAAAAAGGTCACGGTCTGTTCAAGGAGGGCAACAATAATCCCATTAGTAATTTACAAATATATACAATGAGGACACATACACACTAACAAGCCTAGACCCGCTACTGTTTTCCAACACATACAACTTGAAAAGTTTTTTAAAGGAAATAATTTATTGATATTCTTAATGACTTTCATCAAGATCATTAAAAAATGGGAAATGTTTTTGAAATTTAAATTAAAACACACACCGAGTTCTTAGAAATGTATAATCTTTGTGTGCAGGTTTAAATTTGAAAAATAATACATTTTTCTTGTCACATGACAACAACATGGCTTCCTGCATGTTGGTTTCCCTATGTAATATGATATTATTCAACAACAAAGAGTTTCTCTACTGAAATCATTTTAACTAAGCAGCAAATTATTATTCTTATTATTCAGACATTGTAATTTTCATAGGAGTACATTTTGTATGAACTGACTTTTTAAATGTATTTGTCAAAAACATGAAAAAAGTTTTTAATTGACCCATATGAGTCATATAGCACTTGCAAGTTTAATGAATAACACAAACACTCTGTAACTTCTAACAGGCTACACATTATGCATAATTAAAAATCTATCCTATATGAATATGTTATTGTTAAATAAGAAGTGCCTTATGTGTAATTAGGAATTTGTGCATATCTGTCTGGCATATTTGAGTTAGTTTGTGTATGTTTAAGGGTATCTTTGCCCTTCAATAAATACAGATGATTTCTAACTCTGTATCTCTAATGAATACTCCAGTCTATTGCCAAATGGAAGTCTTCCAGTTAGTTGCTCCTTTCCTGTTAATTCATCTCTTACAACATTCATATTCCCTATTGGTCATCCTTGGAAATGATGGCCAATCAGAGATGAGAAATAGAAACAGAAGCGTTTTGAAGCATCTGCAGTTCCTCCTAGTGACCAGTAGGGTGCAGTGCAGCAAACAAGACCACAATGTGCCTCCACTTATTTTTACTTTAACTGTTTCAGTGCTGGATGTTTACAAATGAAAGAGTTATGTTGGGCTGTCTCTGGATTGAATGGCGTGTATCTGAATAGATCGTCTACTGGTCCGATTTCTCTGAATCTTTCTCTTCATTTCATTACATCGGCTGCTCTTTTAATTCGTTCTCTGTTTTGAAATTCTTCAGGCTGTGCTATTATGGCTAAAATAATGTGTTTCTGTGACTGTGAGTAATCTAGCTTGGTCTGAAGCAGACATAACTCCATGACTTTGTATTACTGTCATCAAGAGAGAGACAGATAATTGACCTGTCTTATTGGGATGTTTTGGGATGACAACAATGGGAGATATCAGGGAGCACCACTTGACCACGGGGGTGAGAAAATGAGTGTGGGGCAGTGAAAATCTTTGGACTTAATACCCCACTGTTAGCACGACTTATCTCAAGTATGTTGCTGATAATACTGAAGCCACTAAGACTAATTACAGGCCATGTATACCAGGACACCTCACCTCGTTTCAACATCACATTAATAACCGATGATGAGCCTGTGTCAACACCAGCATCCAGTCGCATGCATTTCTGCCCTGAGGATGAGAAACAGGAGGGGTGGAGGTACAATATCTGTAATTGAATGCAACTAAAGACTGAATTGAGTTTAAATGAACAAATCAAGATGATCACGCTTTATAGCGTTTATAAAGACGCCTTCGGAAGTGCACTCAAACAAAACAGTATAGCAGTTTATGGATGCTTCAGTCGTGAAGAGGTGGTATCATTATTTTTGCTCGACCCAGGACTAAAATAGAAACCGTTAATGTATTTTTGTACCCTGAATCCTCATATAGTTGCATAATGTCAGAATATTTCAATATTTTATCAGTTCAACTCTGTTCAAGGCATACCGCAACTTTCCTGCGGCTCTAAGTTTTATTTAATGACAGGGCTTGTGGGCTGAAGTAGACAGAAGTAATGGTTCTCATTAATAACAACCTCTTGCTTAAATCCCTTTTAATCTCTGGAAGGGCAGCATGCCAGAGACTCGAGAGGTACCAGGAATTCTAATGGTGCCATAACCACCACCAATACCTTTAACAGCCTCCTGGCACAGGTCAGATTAATTGTGCATGTGTTTGTCTTGTAAGTAAGTTTTCCATCCATTTTGATGAATGCAATTGCTGAGATACTTTTAGTTTTGCCTGGCATTACATTTTTATCCAGTAAACTTCTTCACAGAGGTTATGTAAATGCATTCATATATGAACACATACTGTATACTGAGTTGCTACAAATATTTTATCTTAATATTATTGTTATTAATATTCTATTTTATTTTAGGTAATAATAATAATAATAGTAAAATGTTCAAATATTACCAACAAAATTATATTAATTGTTATTATTATCACAAAGTAAGCTACATTAAGACTCAAGAGGTCCCAGAAAATAATATATAATTATTATTATTATTGTTATCAATATTATTATTATCACAGTGTACGCTAAGTTCAAATAAAATGTGTTGTTATTATTATTATTATTATTATAATTATTCTTGCCACAACAATATAGGATTAATTGATCAAATGTGTTATTAATTTATATATGTATGAATTTGTTTGCATTGTATGATTGTCCAGTGTAATACTCACACATGCAGAACTATTTGATCTGTGGCTTTTAAGAGATGTGGCTCCAGCTGTCATGTGCTTTCTCTTGACATCTGGATAAATATCATGCAGTGTAATTTGATTGGCTGCTATTGACACAATAACTGTTTACTGACAGCATTTAGTCCCACTTCCTGATAAGCTACACGCTGTGCACCCTTATATATGCCTCTGCCGTTTACACGGTTGTTTGCAAAAGCATTTGACCTTTATCAAAATGACAGCAATGTGGAAATCGATGTGGTGATGGTTGGGAGGCTGATATGTTACTATTTTTTCCTCCATTTTTAAAAATTATTTTATGTATTTTTGTTTTATCTTTATTTTTCACTTAAAAATGTTTTAAGTCACCTGAAGCAGACTTCAGAGGGGGGGGTTAAAAAAAACCCACGTTGGGCCTATCGGTTGTGGATTGATTGCCGAGCAGAACAGTCATTGATAGCCTTTCGAGTGTTTGCGTTTCTTAGCCTTAGCAAATGCAAAACGATGGCGAGGCCTTGTCTCCCCCTCCTTTTTTTTCTTTTTCAAACAAGCTTTTAAAGCAAACAGCTCAGACGATATCATCAGTATTTTCAAGCTATTATTCAGCTGTTATCTTGCTCTTGATTAGTTGAGAAATGAGTTATGTCCTCACTGCATAAACAACTGTCTGGAAGTTCCCAAAGTCATCCCTCATCTCAAGGGAAGGAGGAGTTCTGGAGCAGAGGGGCCCCAGGGCCTGGGGATTTGAACAAACAAAATGGGGGGCCGTGGAGGCGTGCGATACAGTCATGAATTTGACTCCTCTGTGATCATAGGAGCACCGTGTAGAGGGCAAATTAAATTCCTGTTACAGAGTGAGTGTATTTGAAAATATAAAAAGCTTATTCAAAATATTATTGAATTCTATAACAGTATATTAAAATAACACTTGTACAAGTATTCCTGTGCATTTAAGCAGGTCTGAAATCTTCACAACAGCAAAACATTTGTACATTTGTTAACTTTAGTCACATGGTGTAGTAAACTGATGATTTTAAATGGTTTTCAGTCCCATGGTAGCGTTGTGAGGAGCTCCTGGTATTCCCCCCGCAGACAGTGTAGACACACAAAAAAAAAACAAGTGAAGTGATTTAGGGATCGTCTGGCTATAAAATCTGCTACTGACAGTTATGAGTCTAATGAAAATAAAAGGTGTCCTGGAGCTGTGCCGCGCAGTAAGTCAGTGTTTTGACTTGGAGAGCATTCAGAAAGCTTCGAATGCAGCTCGTAAGCTCTTCCCACCACATTGGGATGCATTTAGAAATTAGTCTGTTATTAAGCATTCAGAAAAATGAAACAGAGCTCGGAGTTCTTACCACACTGGGATGCATAAAAAAGTTATTAGAAACAGAAACAGTTTCGCTTTGGAATGTCAGAGAAAGCAGCAACACTGACTCCACATTTGACCCTAGATAAAATTAACTTGAGATCCAGAGTCTGCTGTGTGACCTGCGGGGGCAGTGTGGGACAGTCAGAGAGCTCGCAACAGGACCCAGGAGAGATGCTTGCAGCTGATCTCTAGTCAGATTCCCATTCTCCATTCCAGCTCCTTGATGCCACGGGCCGAGCCAAAGACTGATCTGAGACATGTAGTCAGTGAGATTAAGCATCAACCAGTTTTTTGCAACATGCGTGGTGTGGTAAGTGTATTGTGTAGTAGTCAGTTCAAGTATAGCGCTATTACATAGTTTCAAAGCAGCTTCACATAAAATGCACAGGAAGTTATCAAGTTATAACAGCATATTCTGATAAAGTATATTCTGTTACACTATAAACCCTAATAAGTTGGCAAAACTCCTAAAATTTTGGGGTAATCAGTTACATAATTTTTTTCAAGTTAAGCAACTCAAAGATTAGGTTCAAATCCAAAGTAACAGAACATTAAAGGCACAATATGTAAGATTTTTGGATTCAAATATCCAAAAACTACTATCACAATGTTATATCTTTTGTTGACTTATTTATTATTTATTTATTATTATTTATTATTTACACTATCCCAAATATTTCCAACAATGTTTAAATCCAGAGAAATCAGCTATTTTAACCAGTGTAACGACCTCTGTCATTGCGTCGCTTGTCAATGACATAATTTCCGCCTTATACTTCCGTATAAACCGTGGAAACCAAAGACGCTTTAATATATCATGTCTTTTATTAGACAGGGGAACAACTGTTTGGATTTCTTTATCGACAGAAAACGAATCATTGTTATGTATCTCAACACGGTTAGTCCTATTGTTTGAATCTCTTGTTTTCTTGATTTACCATGAGTAACTTGTTTGTATCATGTCTCAGAGACAATGCTATCTTGTCAAGTGACTAACAGCATAATCAGAAAGAGCTTTATTTGTAGTAACACCATTAATACATAATTTTATCCACCATACAGTTTATTTTAAAATTAATTGCATCCTATTTAGCAACACAACACAACAACAACAAAAAACAGCTTTTATTAATATGATATTCTAATATCGATCTTGCTTACTGCAGTTTGCAACAAGTGTTTCATCCCAGCCGCCGATAGCTGGTTACTCCACAATTTTAATTAATCAATTAAAGTGATCTGCATGAGTAGTTTTCAATTCAATTTAAATAATTTCAATTCAATTCACATAATATTTGTGTAGCGCTTTTCACAATACACATCGTTTCAAAGCAGATTTAGAAAATGCATGAGTCCACATTACAATTTTGAGTGATCTGTTATCAAAGGTAACTGTCTAAGTTATGTATTTCAAAAATGTACTTATACAAATCACAGTTAGCTAAAAATTTAAACAAATGTAATAATTTAAGGCAGAAACAATGAGCTCATTGAAGTAATGAATTTTTTTTTTTTTTTTTTTACAAATTATTGATATTCTTCATTCATTAGAATTAAACAAAATGTGAAATTAAGTGATCAAAAGAAACTGTAACAAAGTTCAAGTTCAGGGAGGAAGGAGCCGGACTTTAAACATAATTTTAATCGTAAAATAAACAAATAACTAAATGAAAGGAGAGGCATATAAGCATAATAAAAACAGCAACGTAAAATGTCCCGGGCTCTCCTGCTTCATACCACAGTAACGTTAATAAAACTTTAAAACATTAGCTCATCCATGACCAAGATTTCTGCCAGAGTCACATCGGATGGCTTTCTGTTGGCTGTTGAGGTGAAAGATGACAACTCCCATGATTCCACGCTCATTCACAGCGTAATCAAGCTACGCCTTTGTTATTGTTTTGAATAAGTGATCTCTAACGGCGAAACTTACATACTGTGCCTTTAAACATGAACACAACCCTAGATTAATCTTGTGCAAAAACACACAAAGTAACATTTAATTTTAACATCTATTCCCATTATACAGTCTGACGCAGTCTGACAAAATGTCCCCACAAGGATAGAAGTACCTGAAATTTTTTATATTGTGTATATACATATATATTTGGCCCCCATGAGAAAAACAGCTTATAAATCACACTAAGTGATGTTTTTTCTAAAAATGCAGAAAGTTTTCTGTGATGGGTAGGTTTAGGGTTATGGTTAAGGGATAGAATATACAAATTGTACAGTATAAAAATCATTGTCTATGGAAAGTCCCCTTAAAACATGGAAACCCAGCATGTGGGTGTGTAACTGTGGACAGACTTTCCCACGTTATCAGAACATATTTGTTGTTTTCTCTCACTTTTGTTTCTTCCACGGTGGCAGTTTTTTCTTCCGGCGGATAAATCCCTGTCACTACGCCTTTAGCAAATGAAATGGGACTTCCATGTGTAAAGCTAGTGAAGATGAGTATGCTCTGATGCTGATGATTAACGATGTGGCTTGCGCCGATTCTAAGCGGGAAGCTCGCATCCTCCCTCGGGCATGATCTCACTGAAAGGTATCCAAAAAAAAAAAAAACCTCTAATGAAAACATCAAGCTTCTTTCCACATTTCAGCAAGTTATGCTCATGTAGTCACCCGGAGGGATGTTGCGGGTTTGGAAACAAGAGACAAAATGAAGGAAAAGAATAAAGAAGGGCAGTGAAAGAGAAAACCCTAGAGAAACGGCTCCGAGCTTCAGGCCAACGTTGGGTGGTCCGGCAGAATCTGTCCTTTGGGTTCTCCAATAGCGGATACTGTGACGTATTTTTTTGTCAAAAGCAGCTGTGGAAGCGAATAAACGCTGCTGTCAGATGTGAGATGGCTTTCCATATGCATTCTTCTACAGCCTGCTTCAGAGCGCTATGAACCATTACAAATGTATCCTGTTATAATGTTAGATAAACTCTTTCAGCAATATGTTATCTGGCTTGACCACATTCTGTCTGTTTGGAAAATAACGGCATTATATCAAGGCACTGAAGGAAATATCTTTGTTTGTTTGATGGGTGTGCAGTGTTGCTTTCCATGTCATCCCTGATAAATCTCACAGATTTCTTTTTTTGTTCTTGAGGCCGACCGCCCACTAGGGGCAGAAGACACTGCCAAACTGTGTGCTGGTGGTTATAAGTCTCATCCCTTTGTGATAGTGCTAAGCTGAAGCAGTAAATGTGAGGGAATCCTCATAGAACAACCAGAGTGTCATTTGCATGAGGGATCCTTAACTAATGATGAACTTTTACAGCATTTATTAAAGGAATATTCAAGATTCAATGCAAGTTACTCTCAATCTTCAGCACTTGACATAATGTTAAATACCACTGTTATTAATTTGGACTTATCAGTCCTTTTCTTAAATAAAAAATAAATCTGAGGTACTTACAGTGGAAATGAATGAGTCCACTAACTTCATAACCTTTTGCACCTTTTTATTTTATTTTTTTATTTTGCTATTACAGCATAACACCTAAAATGGCCGTAAAAATGTTGAGAACAACTCTAGCTCAAATAATACACAAGTTTTGCCAGACAAAAGTTTTACCAGAAAATATTAAGCTTCTTATTTGTTCTTTAAAACTGTCAATGCTCAAAGTTCAAAGCAAAGGGAGATATTTTCTTTTAAAGAAATTGCTTTTTAAGGACTACAACAAACAGCTGGTAGGGACTACACAACATTCCTCACAGGTTAGTGACATCACAAACCCTAGAATTTACATAAACCCCGCCCCTGGAACACGATATAGATTATCATGACAGAATATGCTAATCAATGACTAGAAGATAACTACACATAAACTATATAAATTCATCAACTAACTATTCAGAAATGTCCTGTTGCATTCTACGTTGTCACTTCTTCTTGAGTCTCTCCATCATTGTGTGACTCCGGTTTGAACATAAAAGGCTAAAAGTTTTTTAAACTTAAAGGCAGAATAGGCAGGATTTTTCTAAAAAACTTTTTCCCAAATTTGTTTAAACTGTCTTTATATACCAATACATAATTAAAATGTAAGTACTCTGAAAAAGTATAAAAATCGAGTGTCTATAGTCCTCTCAGGGCTGGGCGTCAAATAAACATAGCTAATTATTTCCATTGAAATGATTGGCTGGGCGACTGTCACTCTCCCTCGCTACCATGGCTACCACCCCTGCTGCCACAGGAGCTGCCCACATGCGCGCACCCGTTTGACTCGAGGAAGGGAAGAGGCACGGAGAGAGGCACGGAAGCTAGGAAGAATCACAATTATGGCAGAGAAAGAGCAGTCAAAATTCCCAGTACCTGCATATACAGTCAGCGAAGGCAAACAAGGCAAAAAAAAGGAACTAGTAATGTAGAAAGGTACTTGTCTCCGGATCAGAGCTAACAGTGCTTTCATCGTGGAAGCTCTTACGTGCAAAATACCGTATATGTTATGAATCTTACACGAAATTCACCTTCATCTCAGTGTAACTTATGGTAATGGGAAAACGTGTATCAATGCAACCTGTTTTTAGCTTTGCCGTATGTTACTAGCTCGTTACCGGTTCAAACTCAATATATTTTAAACTTTACCAGTATCGATATGCTAGCTTGATAGTGAGTACTAACAGCCATGTTAGTGGTTTATATTCATAATGATAAAGTTAGGTATTTTATTACATGTGATTCTGACATGTCACTACATGCACTGCGCTCTGCTCGGCGCTGGCAAACGCGTCCTACAGCTGAAGCTAGGTTGAGCGGTCGGCATCGCGCATTCATGTGTTTTGGGGGCGTGGCTTTGGAGAGAGCCCAGAAGGGAGGGGGTGGGAGTGAATGGATTAAGTAGCTGTGTTTATTGCAGCCCTGAGAGGACTAGAGACACTCGATTTTTATACTGTCTTTTTCAGAGTACTTACATTTTAATTATGTATTGGTATATAAAGACAGTTTAAACAAATTTGGGAAATTATTTTTTAGAAAAATCCTGCTTACCCTGCCTTTAAAAGGACACAAGCACTTGAAGCTCCGCCCTCTGTGCCGGGAGCAGCAGCTCATTTGCATTTAAAGGGACATACACAAAAACTGTTTTTGCTCACCCTCAAAAAGTGACAATTTTAACATGCTATATAAAAATATATGTGGGGTATTTTGAGCTAAAACTTCACAAACACAATCTGGAACATCAGATACCTTTTTTACATCTTGTGAACAGGGCATTATACCACCCCTTTAAAATGAATTTTATTCCTGTGATCAAAGCTGAATTTTCAGCATCATTAATCCAGTCTTCAGTGTCACGTGATCCTTCAGAAATCATTCTGATATGCTGATTTGCTGCTTAAGAAATATTTATTAATATTATCAATGTTAAAAACAGTTGTGCTGCCTAATATTTTTGTGGAAACTGATACTTTTTTCCTGGATTCTTAGAAAGTTAAAAGAACAGCATTTAATTGAAATGGAAATCTAACAACATTATTAATGTCTTTATTGTCACTTTATGATTAATTTATTGAGTCTTTGCTGAATAAATTTGTTAATTTATATACTTCTTATAGCGGTAGTGTGAACAGGTTAACCTTAGTTGATGTATTATAAAAAACAAGCATTAACTAATGCATTGATGTGAAAACATTGAACCTTATTTTAAAGTGTTACCCTCTTCTCTTACCAATCCAGCATATTCAAAGTGTTAGGCAACCTTTTACATAAGCAGTTAATACAGTCTTTTAATGTCAGCTACCGTACATTTTCATGACTCTTATTGCAAAGCTTGACTGGCAGGTTTTAAAAGCAGCTCTGGAAAATAAACAGTAACGAAGCATTGATCTGTCGTTTCTTGCCAGATCATGCTGGCAACATGATGTTTATACTCAAGCTCCCAGCATTACCACCACTCTGCAAGTCGGCCGGTTGCGGAGGTAACAAGCTTTTGAGTGGCACTGGGGTAGTTAATCCAACCAAACGTGGCGTACAATAATCATCTTGGATTTATCCCGGTCGTTTTTCTAAGGCTCTGTGGTTTGGCGTGACTCTGTCAGCGAGGTCAACAGGCACTTGTACCCTGTCATTATTCGGTGGTTGAAAGACATACAGTGAAAGAAAAGACTGATTGAATGAAAAAAACACACAGAGGAATGAAACGCCCTAGATAAATAAAAGAATCGAGTTTGGAGGAGAGTCAACATCAACCTCTAGGTGTGAGAGGGGGAGAACAAAGCTAGCCAAAGACCTGTTTGCACGGAGACTCGCTTGGGCAAGCCGCTGGGTGAGAATCCATGCCTGCCTTTCACTCAACAAGACAAGTGACAAGCTCACACCTGTTTATCCTTAGCAATGCTTTTTTTGTGTGTTTTGTGTGAGTTTAAGACGTAATGTGTAAAGTAGTTTCAATTCTAGTCATTTTAAATACCTGTAATGTCATTTAAATGTAGCCTAATCACTTCAGGGAGGATGTGTGTAGCTTTCCCAAACAACAGTACACAAGTGTTGAATTCAGGACATTAATTAGCAGTTTGTTAGCGAGTCCACACCCCTTAAGCATACAGAGCAGTTAGAAAAAGGTGTTTGAGCCCTCAAGGTACATTTACAAGAATGTTGACAGACACTATTACCGTAACTGGGAGACACTTTTTTTTTTTAGCATTGTTGATGATCTCTGCAGGTAACTACAGGAGAGGTAGTGAAGAGTCTGTTTTGACACATTTGAAGAAAGGAAAGAAAGAAAGCAATGCAGATATACAGTACAGGGGCATGTAACAATCCGAAAAGTGAGGGGGGCATTAGCTTCGCTGTCATTAATGACACTGTTGATGCCTATTTGCCATGGATACACTCTTATGAGATAACCTTTAAAAATCAAAAGTTAAACACAGAATCATTAGTAATTCTAACATTTTTGTCATGCAAGTTTAATAATTAGGCCCAAAACTTTGTGCTGACAAAATATATAGTAAACTAAGCACTGCATGTTTTTGTATCTTATGGTGTTCTGTTAAAAGCAGTCTGAAGACTTATTATTTTCATTTGCTTTTAAATGTGTTTGTATATTGTAACTCCCCTGATCTTAAGAGGCACAGTAGTGACTGATGCTAGATGCTGCAGTCTTAAAGGGGACCTATTATACCCCTTAAGTCTCATGTGTCAGAATGTTTGTGAAGTTTCAGCTCAAAATACCCCACAGATCATTTATTATGCCATGTTGTAAATGCCCATTTTTGAGTGGAAGGAACAACATGCTGTTTTCGTGCATGCATTTTTATATATGGAATTGGCAGAGCCTGTTCCTCAGATTCTCTGGCAAAAACGAATAAAACACCTGTTTTATTATCATCTCTGTCGTGGTCATGCTAACGTTCTTCCACATTATGAAAGTTTATTATCTGCATGCGTTTTAAAGCTGTATCAGTCTAAACTTCTGATATATGGTTTTCTGAGCTCACAAATCTGAGGCATGCGAACAGGAAGCTGGATGTCAGATGGTGCATCCTGTGAGTATTAAACAAAATTCTCTTTCACATTTTATTGCGCTTGAACTGTCAAATACACACAAAGTTGACACAAACACAGTCGGTTATGTCTGTGAATGTAAATAGCAAGTAAAGAAATCACATGTGTATATTAGATCTGTGTATTAAAGTGACAGCAGCGTATTAACGTGTTGTTTAACAATTAATGGCAAACAACAAAAGGAAAACAAAATCACTCACTGCTCTTGATTGAATAACTTTAGTAGCTTTAATAAGAATACCATCTTGAACGCGAGGAGATAAACATGGCAGGCTGAGTTCACTCAGGGGAGGAGCTAAGCTAATAGGGCAGATTCTGTCGCCAGTCGTGGGCGGGGCCTGTTCCAAAGTGATGTCATTGGTGTACACTCCTGAGGTAAATTTAGCATAATAAGTCCCCTTTAAGCATCCTGTTAGCGCGCCCGCCTCACATGCCGCAAATGCCGGTTCAAATCCCGCTCGGGGCAAGCCGAGTATAACCCAAGGGGTTACATTGGTGCCGTGACCCGGATGGTAGTGAGGCTTAGGACAAAGTGAGTTAAGAGTTGAGTTCTTTCCTCAGAAAGTTTACTTTGTCAGCTAAGTGCACAAACTGCCAGGTGCAAAGTAATTATGTTATGTGAAGTTCATCCTAACTGATTTGTTGTGGTAGTTGAACGCTAGCCAGTTATTATGGTTGAGCTAAATGATGTACAGGCATGAGCTTTTGCACCTTATCGGACCATACTAAAAAGCATGGTTGTCAAGTTTGTTGAAATCGAAGCTATTTGCTTGGTTATTGATTAAGTATGTGGCACTTCTGATAAAGTGCTATAATAAGCAAAGCCTCCCCGGCCTACAATTTTTGGTTCCATTCTGGAAATTTTGGTTTATGGTTAATTAAGCATAAAACCTAAAATGATCATCAGGAAATGTTTTGTGTATGTTCTTATTAGGTTGGAACACAAAAACCTTTATGCAACATTCTGGGAACATTTATTTGTAGAAATAAGACTTAAAACGAACATTTATAGAATGTTTCGAATTGCTTCACCAAAAGTAAATGAATTCAGAACCATACTTTTAATGTTCTGTGCTTGCTGGGATTGTCCATAAACCACTTGAGTTGACCTAATCACCATTAATGGTGATAGTGTTGGTCTGCGATAGCAATGGGTTGGGTACAGATCATTTCTGTGGTCAGCGAGGTTAATACACAACAAGAAAAGACTCCGGTAGAGAGGTTATGTTGTTAATTGCTCCAGCTCCTGAAAGTGGCAAATATTTGTGAAGAATATTCCCTATCTCTCTTTATACCTTTACCTTTCAAACACACACAAATGCTTGTACTTCTTCATCTCTGGTGACCTAGTTAGCATGGCATCTCAGAGGAGACTCCCTGCAAAATTACAGCGGAGCGAGAAATCGGACGCATGAATGGCATGCCCTCAGTGAATGTTTCTCCTTTAAAACTTGACTCATTTGAGCCAAGGTACATCCAATTTACCTTTTACCTTCCCGAACCACTGACACTAGCTCATATCTTCATCATGAGAACTCTATCTCCAAAACAGTGATCTCACTCCAGTATAGTTTGTACTTGTGCAACACAAGAAACTCCACAACCTACTAGCAGCTCAATGGAAAGTTTCATTCTCATTATCTTGTACTCTTCCCACATGGCTTGTGCTTGTCCCACAAGGTTCTATATTCAGCCTTCTACTATTCCCCATTGGTTGTGTCAGTGTTTGCTTAACCAGGCCTTTGTCGTCCAGAAGAGGCTCTTAACAAAACTCTTCATACTGAAACATTTAAAGGGACAGTTCACCCAAAAATGTCTTTTCAGTTTCTGTCATCATTTACTTGACTTTTTCTTGTGCGGAACACAAAAGATAATATTTTGAAGAACATTGGGTCTCATTCACTAAGCATGCGTATACGCACAAATTTGTGCGTGAAATCTGAGTTTGAACGTTTTCACGAACAAATCATGATTCACCAAAGAATTTCATACTAAAATGCATTCTAAATATACTTTAAAAATGTAGGAACAACTTAAACCACACGTACGCAAAAAGCATTTTTTATAATCTTATAATCATGTTAAGAAGTTATATTTCATCTTAACACGACTATTATTATATTATATTAATTATATTATGAGTTTTATATAAAATTAAATTACATAAAAAAACAATTTAATTTAATCTTAAATATACTTCATCATATACAGTGAAAAAATAAGAAAAGCTGCGTTAGAGCTCTAGCTGTGCGTTTTCTCTGAATAACGATGATTTACGTGTACAGCTGGTTAATGATAGGTCTGTAATCTGGGTATTTATAAAAGGTGTTTTATTGTGTTTGAACTGGTTTTGAGAATGGCACACTTGGCTTTGCTCTAGGATCTGGTGAGAGTACGTCTGCAGAGAGCGGCATAATGTTTGACGAGAGTGATGGAAGGCTGTAAAGGAAAGGTTGTGCGGAAAGCCCTTATATGGAGATGGTTGGGCGTGTTTTATGCAAATTACTAACCTTGTGCATGCGGATGCTCATTTAGAATAGGTCTACTCCAAATTCATTAACATTATAAGGAGATTAAGAAATTAATGTACATGCACATGTTGTGAATTAGGCAGAGATTTTTCATGAGAAGTTCTCCTGTGAGTCTTAATACGAAATAATCCACGCAATTATTAGTGAATGAGACTCATCATTGGTAATCAGTGTTTTGGTTACCATTGACTTCCATTGTATGGACAAAAAAAACACGGAGACATTTCTCAAAATACCATCTTTTATGTTCCACAGAAGAAAGTCAAGTCAAAGTCATTATAGTCAAGATTTGGTACAACATGAGAGTGAGCAAATGATGACAGTATTTTAATTTGAATGTAAACATCCCTTTATATGAAATCTAAATTGACCCCATTTTCTTTCCTTAATACACGTTTCTTTGCGCAATTCATTGGTGCATGTTACTGCAAATGAAATATAAAAGGACATTAGTTAACTACCTTAGTTAACATGAACTAAGAATGAACAATACTTTTACAGCTTACATACTTTCAACATTTACTAATACATTATTAAAATCAAAGGTTGTATTTGTTAACATTATCTAATGCACTGTGAACTAACATGAACAAGCAATGAACAGTTGTATTTTTATTAACTAACGTTAACACAGATTATCTAATGCAGTAATGTATAACTCATTGTTAGTTTAACAATTAACTAATGTTAACTTATGAACCTTATTGTTAAGTGTTACCAACATTATAAAGGGACATTAGCAATAAGAAATACAAATGTAAATATAATGAAATTAACTCTTTATAATTTTAAATGCTGTATTTTAAATACAAAATACACTATTAAACATAAAGTTTCTAAAAGAGGGTTTTCTCAGCGATGCCATTGAAGAAACATTTTTGGTTCCCCAAAAGACCTTTCAGAGTTCTTAAAAGAACCATTATTTTCTTAATGTGGGTAGATTCGAACCTTTTTCCACTATAAAGAACCCTTTGTGCAATGGAAAGTTTTCATTGATGTTAAAAGTTATTTTTGGAACCACCAATACCAATAAATAACCTTTATTTTTAATAGTGTATAAAAATGTAGTGCCTTGCACGGATAAAGGTCCAATATAAACTGGAAAAATAAAATAAAAATCCCACACACTACTCAAATATAGTTATGCTTAGAAAACACAAAAAAAGTATCAGCAAATCTAAAAAACAACTCGAGTGTTTACAGCTGATAATAATGACAGAGATCACACCTCCAGTTATGCAGCAAATATAAATTCAAAATGAGAAAGAAACTGTTCAAATACCCATTACAAATAAGCACAAACATAATTCTGCACCCAACAAATGCTGTTTTTTTTAATGAAACATCACTTACAGAGCATTTGGTGCAAATTAATAATACAAAATAGCCCAAATATTTCAGTCAGGATTACCTCTAAACTCAGTCAAGTGTAGTAGGATCCATCTCAGTTGCCAGTTTTACTGTGTCTTGAGCCCGGATTACCAAGAAAGTGTAATGTATGCAGAAATCCCAAAATGTGTAAATGGGAGCCATATAATTTGTCTCATATAGATAGCATCAGTCAGAGTTTACGATCAGTCAGGGGTCTAATGGTGAGGATTAGCTTTAAGAAGCCAAATGTATTAACTTCTCAACAATGATGGATGACGTGTCTACATAGGTGACGCAGGAGATGATGTTCCCTTATTTTCAAAACACTGCAGGTATGTTAAGGTGTGGATTGGTGTGTGTGGGTGTGTGTGTGGTTTTTTTGTGTGTGTGTGTGTGTGTGTAACTACATAATTGGAGCATATGAGTATTTATTTATGGTCATTTCATTTATGTGTGATGATCTGTGATGTTGGTGTACTTACAGTGATTCTCAAATAGTGAGTCACGACCCAAATATGAGTTGCTGTTCTGGTTTGAGCATGGGTGATAGATGACAAGAAAAAAACTTTACACTAAGGTTCAATCAACAAGTTTTTTTTACAGCATTTATTAATCTAGAGTAGTCTACATTTAGAAATATATTAATTAATGTTTGTTTATAATACATTAACATTAATTTATACAACTTGAAATCATTATGTATTAATATATGTAGAAATTAACATGAATTATTGTATGTATATTATCTGTGAAATGACACTAAATTGTGTTGTTTATCCATTTGCAATTATCAGTTTTCTGCCGATGACAATTTATTTTACCTCTACATGTTAATTTGATTTAATTTAGATTTATTTATTAGTTTTATTTTTCACTCTCAGAAAGAAAAAATGGTTCAAAAGCTGCATGGGGACAGTAGCCTTTACCTGTAATGGGTGCATATAGGATCCTAAAGGCACACTGTGCACATACCGAAATTATACATATTAGTACCTTTTGAAAGGGTACCACCCCATTGACAGCGTTTGAACCTTTATTTATTTTACTATAACTTAGTTTTTGTATTGTGTTGGTTCACTAAGAAAAAAACAGTTTGGACCCACTGTTTGTGTATCATATCATATCCCATGAGGAGCACTATACTGCAAAGAGATTCACTGTGTAGTGGGGGATGGGATATCTTTTGCAAGATGCTGTTTGACATGTTGGCCATTAGGGGGCAGTGCAGCGTGTTGGGATTCTCTTAGGCAGGACCACTCACTCACTGCAAGACCAGATTAACAACCCCCATGAAAACACCATGTTGTCATGACTCTTGATGGAAAGAGTGACCCAATGGCTCTCACACTCTCACACACACATACATACAAGCGAGAGTGTGTGTGTGTGAGAGAGAGAGAGCCCACATACTCGCTAAAGAACTAAAGACCATCTATTGCTTTTCACTGCCGCTATCAGAAACAGATTCTCCAACCGAGAGGCTGTAAATACAAAACCCTGCCATTAATCTTTCCTTCAAAAGCGCCGAGGTACAAAACGATCCTCTCCCTTGAAAACTCTCACATCTGTGCGTACGGCAACTCCAGCCTCTGTGTATCTCAACAACAGAAAGGTATAAATTAGCATGATTAATTAATGAGATAAAGCTATTTCTCAAACGTAATTTGGCATACAATGTAATATCACGTAGCTCTGCTCGGTAATAATACATCATAATAATTCACAACTCTTGCACCGCTGCGAGGGCCGCGGCAGGAAGTAGCGTGATTTAGCGTGGCGTCATCCGTCAAACCGCTGCTGCGAGGTTCATATTTTTTTCTCCCAGTCAGGCCGCAGGGTGGAGAGAGGAAGGAAGCCCCTCTTTCCCTTATGTGCTTTATGGCACTTTTTAAACCAAGCTTTTTAGCTTAGCTTTATGGGTTGGCTAGTCTGGATAGTGTCCCTGAGGGGAAACTAACTGGTCTTCCGGCGTACAGCCAATCTTTTATACTGTTGTAGTTACATGCAGTCGCTGAGATTTGGAACACACACACACTCTCATACCTTTATGGAGTTTGCCTATTTGCACTTGGAAAGAACTTCCGTGTTGACATGAAATATGGCTGCCCATTTTTGGTTTGAGTATGAGGTAAATGTCACTTTTAAAAGTCTCAAGTATGTGTAAAGTTGACATTCTCTGTCGGGGAGCTCCATTCAGTCAGATGTTCTGGTGGAGGAGGTTGGAGTTGGTTTGGCATTGGAGGTTCAAATGTGTCCTGATGAACGGTGCAGTAGCCTTAGTTTATAGAGAAGCAACTGCATCCAGGATTGCAGACCTAAAGAAGGCCTGATTAGGGAGTTTGATGTGAGGGATAGTCCTGGTCAGATGAAAGATGCCAAAAGCTGAAGCAAAGAGTTGAAACCACGGATGCTGTTTGTTGTGTGGTCCTGGAGAAAGTCAAGACTGTTTGACCATGATGATATGACTGTTGAAATCCATAACTCCAGTCAATGTTTCCATTTCATTTTTAATTTAGATTTCATTAGTTTTAGTTTAGTTTGATTTAGTTTTAGTAAAATTTGTAATCAATATGTATTATTTTTTTATTGTAGTTTTAATACATTGAATAAAGGACGGCCAACGTTGATGTTCTAAATGTATCATTTACAAATGTACCAATAATATATAGAAAAAAATATTACCAATTATTATTTCAAAATACCTGTATACTATGTTTAAAAGTTTATTTGGTTCAGTTTTTCGCAGTTGTTCGATTTTATCTTTATTTCAGTTAACAAAAATGTTTTCATTTAGTTTTTTAATAACACTGTGTTAAGCGTTTAAGCACAATTGGGCTTTTAAGGCCTGTGTTAAAAGTTTTTTGCAGCACCTTGTTTCACTATGGTTGTCTATATACTTTTTTGGAGATTGAAGTTAATATTGTAATTCCTGCATCACTAGATGAAATTGCAAAAATAATATCTTTTCAAACTGATTTTTTTTTTATTCCACCTTCTGTCATTGGCAGAAACAAGCAGATAGTCCCGCCCCAATCTCAAGCCAGTAGTTAAAGGGATAGTTCACCCAAAAATTAAAATCTTGTAATCAATTATTCACCCTCAACTTGTTCCAAACCTCTATGAGTTTCTTTCTTCTATTGAACACAAAAGAAGATATATTAAAGAATGTTGTTAATCAAACAGTTGACAGTAGCCATTGACTTCTATAGTAGGGGAATTTTAATTTTTGGGTGAACTATCCCTTTAAGTCAAATGCTACCTTGTCCAATGTTCAGTAAAGTAATGTTCTGAAAGCGTATGTATTTTGGGGTGATTCAGAGTAGCTTATGACAGCATAGCTGTCTCTGTATTAAGAATTTTATTTTAAAAAAGTGTTTCAGCAGAGACCGTACTTCAACGATAAAAATAAATGACAGCTGCTCATGTGTAACAGTTCAAGTGTTTGATGTCATATTTCAGAACAAGCTATTTTTCCAGACCTTCTGAACTGGGAATTTTGATTTCTGAAAGTTACCATATGTTTTCATAGTACAGTAAACACTTATCTCAAAAGATTTCTGTCCTCATAAAATGCGCTCTTTAATAAATTTATTGGAGGAAAACAGCCACTGAACACCTGACTGACTGATTGTGGATATGGATCACTCGGTTGCACCATGCTTTAGGTAGTCACTGAGAGTGTAGTAGAAGATGCTGGAAGCCTTTCCAGGAGTCTGACATGCTCAGATGGATGAATTTAAGCATATCAATTATGTACACAGGTTGTGATGATCATTGTTGGTCATTGATAAAAGCATCCTGTGGATATAAATGCTTGTGGGAGAAAGATTGAGAGAGATGAATTGCAGAGATTGAGAGAGATGGATTGCAGAAGATGAAGAAATGTAAACGGAGCGAGAAAATGACAGAGTACCGCAAGTCCCGCTCTCACAGACTGGAGGTTAAAGATCATTTGAAATGTATAAATGTCTGCTAAAAGACAGTGTGAGTGTGAGAGAAGGGGCATAAGAAAGTAATGCATAATATGGCAAGGCAGTCTCATAAGGAAAATGTCGCTAGTGACTTTTATCTGTGCATCACCCAAACATCAGTCTGATGACATTCTCACCTCGGTTCAGAGGACGCCGTCAAAGCCAGTCTTTGAACGTTATCGTGTATGAATGACGGAAAAGGCTTCAACTTCAATGTGTTTTATTATATTTCTAAGAAATCTATAGAATATATATATAATGGGGTTTTTTGAGCCTCTGACCTCACCCTCTGTCTGACCAAAACATGTTTCATCCTTTTTCTTTTTATAGTCTGTCACATTTTATTTAAAAGAGCAGCTCCAAAATGAAGGGAAAAAGGTGTTTTTGTGTTCCATCGAAACAGACAATCATTTTGGATGACATGAGGTTAGAATTGACATGAATAATGTCAATTCTCTTTTCAACCCTAAAAGTTAGGGAATTATCTGAAAAAAAACAGAGGAAGTTAACTTGCTTGCGTTAAAATAACAACAAAATGTACAAACGACCAAATAATCCAATAGTATCAGATTGATGGCTCAATTGGCCTGAATAGCCTTCCTGAAAACACTGCAATTGATCCGACTGAGCTTGATCCAAATTAAATATTGTTCAAATTGGAAAGGGTAGTGTAGACAATTGACAAGCATGTAAACGCTTGATTTCAACTATTTCCTCAGTTGGATTCACACGTACCTTTACACATGCGCATGTGATACATATGTGTACATAAGTTTTAAGTCTTATCACCGTGTATGTTTATTTATGTCGTGTGTATGACGAACTGGTCATTGCAGGGGACTGTCTATTTACTAAATATTTGCTTAGAATGCTCCTCTATGTCAGCTTTCTTTTTAGATATGTCATCAAGGCATAAACTACAAATATGCTTACAGTAGCTCGGACAGTCTCACAGTGGCTTTTTCCGGTTCTGAACGCACCGACTGGGCACTACATTTAAGCTGATGTTTTGTCCGGACTACATGTAATGCTCATGTAAACAAGTATGTGAAGCCGGTTTAGGTTTCAGATTTTAACTTTCAGAATCTGAAATCGGATTGGATTCATTCAACTGACAAAAATGAGTGCATGTAAACATACAGTTGTAATCAAAATTATTCAACCTCCCATTGCAAATCAGGTTTATTGGCAAAATTTACAGACTTTCAGCTGTTTGCAATGAACAAATCAAACAAAAGTAATTGAATTAACACAACAAATGTTTCAGGTGGTTTCCCCAAATTCAACTGAAAATGTGGCTTTTAATGACTTCTGCAGTCTCAAAATTATTCAACTGAATAGAATCCCGAGTCACAACAGCACAAATCTGCAAAATAGGTGTTGTCTCAAGCACACCTGATCCAACTAATCAAGGGTTTTATTAGTTGCAACAGGTGTGCTTGAGCTAGAACACATGAAATATCTGAACTGGCTAGATTTGAGTCACGTTTGACTGCATGTTAGAAATATGGCTAAGTCAAAAGAATGATCTAAAAATTTAAGAGAAGATATCATCGCCCTTCACAAACAAGGAACAGGATACAAAAAGATAGCAAAGGCACTTAATGTTCCTAGAGACACCGTTGGAGGCATAGTTTGCAAGTTCAAAGTTAGAGGAACAGTAGTTACACCTGGACGGGTCAGAAAAAGGATGCTATCAACTGCTGCAACCAGATTTCTGAGAAGGCAGGTTCAGAAAAAACCTTGAGGGACTGCAAAAGACCTGCAGCAAGACTTGGTGGCAACAGGCACTGAGGTTTCAGCTTGCACAGTAAGGCACATTCTAAACAAATGCCAGAACTCCAAGGCCCTATTTACACCTGGTATTAAAGGTGCTGTATGAAAGAATGGTCGAAATAGGTACCGCAGTCCAAATTCAAAATATCAGAGACCGTTGTTTCCCCCTCCCCCTCCTCCTCTGACTCGACGCTTACGCGGGTTGCCAGTTTGGGCAACAGGAGCAAGCGCAATTGACGACGAAAACCGAGGAGACTTACAGACTGTAAGTTAATGAGTTGATTTATCCGTGTTTTAATATGCTCTTGTTCATAGAGATTTCTAGATGGATACCGAGGCTTTTTAGTTGTGTGGAATCTGCAGTCTCTGACCAGTTTGTTTGCTCGTTTCCAAGGCTGCGATACACTGTGTTTCCTGCCAACTGGCATCCCGGGGTGTCGAAATACTATTGAGGTGAACAGGCAGTGGGCGAGTGCACACAGACCAAAACAAAACCCGACTGACAACACGGAACGTGTTAAATAATAAGTAAAATAACTGGCAGAACTGTTTTTCAGAGAAACGAGTATGTGAACTTAGCATGTTTCCTAAATATCTGTAAACATATTATAGTATTTTTATGCTTTAGTAGAGTAAAAAAGTTACATACAGCACCTTTAAGATGTGTTTTGGTCGATCGGATCACAAGTAGACGAGGGAGACACATTCCCGTTTACACCTTGTTTTTTAATCCGTCTCTTTTGTCCACTTTCAACCACTTCTGTCCTGATTTCTTCGAGGGGAAAAGATTTCTTTTTCAGATCTTTCAATCTAATGGACAAAATAAGCTTACTCAATGTACATTTGAACGCGACTGGAGATGATGGAAAATCTTACGGATAGCATCAACTTTCGTTTCTGTGAGTGTGTGTAAGAAATTTGGAATGGTGAGAGAACATTGTGCTTGGTATGTTTTCTCTTCAAACCAAACTTGGGTCTCCAGCCGACAAAGTTTAAATCCTGTCTGGCTAGCGCGCTTCCCACAATGTTTACACATTAGGTCAGTAGGCGGAGAGTAGGCTGTCTTTTGTGGCTGTTTGAACTACACTTTTTTCGACTACCTCTTCTGGAAGTGGTCAAAAGTGGACAAGCTCATAACGTTTTAGACCCCGTTTACACCTGTATTTAGCGTCGTCCACTTGTTATCCGATCGACCACAACGCATCTTAATACCAGGTGTAAACAGGGCCCAAGACGTACACACCACTACTTACCCAAAAGCACAAGAAAATTACTCAAAATCATAACTAAGCCACCGAATTTTGGGATTCTGTTCTGTGTAGCAATGAAACAAAACTTGGAACTTTTCGGCCCTATGGATAAGCTGTATGTCTGAAGGAAGAAGAATGAAGCATATTCTGAAAAGAACACTCTGCCTACAGTTCAGCATGTTGGGGGCTCGGTGATGCTCTGGGGCTGCTTTGCATCCCCTGGCACTGGAAACCTGCAGCGTTTGGAAGGCAAGATGCTGAAGCTTGTGTGTCATTGGACCTCCCAACAGGACCTCAAATTACACCAAGGCTTGGTTGCAGAAGAAGTCCTGGAAGATATTACAGCGGCCATCACAGTCACCTGGCTCGAACCCCATAGAAAATCTCTGGTGGGATTTGAAGAAGGCGGTTGCAGCACTCAAACCCAAGAATAGTACTGAACTGGAGGCCATTGCTCATGAGGATTAGGCTAAGATTCCTCAGAAATGCTGCCAGAAACTGGTGTCTGGTTATACATCTCATTTACAGCAGGTCATAGCAGCAAAAGGGTGTTGTGCTAAAGATGAAGGGGTTGAATAATATTGGGACAGCAGAAGTCATTAAAAGTTGCATTTTCAGTTAAATTTGGGGAAACCACTTGAAATATTTGTTGTGTTGAGCTATTTCAATTACTTTTGTTTGATTTGCCAATTAACCTGATTTGCAATGGGGGTTGATTAATTTCGATTACAACTGTACCTAATAAGTATGACAAATACATTGCATACCTGAACATTTCAGTTCATCAGTGTGTGTATGTATAGTACCAGTCAAAAACTTTTGGACACAATTCGTGATTTTAAAATCCGTTTGATCTAAAAGCCTATGGTGAAATGCTTGTAATTAGTTTGGTAGGTAAATATAAAATGACTTTCTTTACTTAACCATGTAAGTAAAGAACATAATGTTTTTTTGTTGTTGTTGTTGTTTTGTTCTTGGTCCAGATAAGAAATGATTTCCAGCCAACAATAATATCCAACCTGCATTCAACTACTTCATTACTGTTCTACAAGTATCTCAGGATGAACCTCATGAAGTTAGTTGACAGAAGGGCTTTTCACATTGCGCTTTTAACCCCAGGTTATCATCATTCTAAAACCCGCTTTTAACCCAGGGTAGAAAAAAGTTTTACACTGGTAATTTAGAGGCAGGGTTAGCAATGTTTTTTTATGCTTTAGGAATGTACAGTATGAAACATCAGGTTATGAATACCCAGGATTAATTGTTAACCCCGGGTAAATAATGAACAGTGTGAAATGTGAAGCAAGATAACCCAGGATTCCATTTAGAATGACCTAGGGTTAACGATTTCAAGTCTGAAAAGCTGGAATCTAGTCAAAGGGTGGCTACTTTTCAGACGTCAAAGAATAAGTAGGTGTGTCCAAACCTCTTTTGACTACGATTTTGTGTGTGCATTGAGTAATGTGTATGTGTGCATACATCATGTAAGCACATATTTACACTGACCCACAAAACTAAAGCACTACCCACTTAACAGGTGGCTGTGCCATTCATTGAGCCCTCTTACATTAACAAGAGATGAAATCCCATCAATGATTTTTTTCTTTTGTCATTCAGAATTTTAAATAGACTCTTTCATGAAAGTGAAAGCGCTCTCCCTGTACAGGTGAAGACAGATGCCATAAATTCCCTTCCTGTCTGCACATATTCAGTATTACTCTTGTGTGACATTCAGGTGGTGTCATAATTACATGCATGATGTAATGTCACCTTTGTTAGCTGATGAGGCCATTGGATTACTACAAGCAAAAGTCACAGTAATTCGTTGTTACAAACTTATGTATGTGAGGTTTCTCAGTTGTCCATGTCAGTTTTCCAAACTTTGAAAAATAATGAAAAACCTGAAAAATATTTACTTTAAATACCCCCTGAGATTTTAAGTTAAAATTTGATTAGTTGATTAACGCATCGGATGCGTCCGATATCAGATTTTCTCTAGAGGAGATACTTATTTTGAATACTTGCGCAAAGTAAGCACTTTTTAAGCACTCACAAAGAGTGTTTAAAAAGTATGTTCTATATAGTATGAATGTGTGTAGAATAAATGTAATCCAGACGTACTCTGGTACTCCCTACATGTTGTCACTGGCAGTGAAATGACGCAACTGGCGCCATAGGTCACATGACATTCACAAATCCTCCACTGTGGCACCATGGGATAGTAAAGTGTCCACTGAATGCACACTTCAGAATCTCAACAGAAGTAGTAGGTCATCCGGGTACTTTTTGCCTAGTCTTTTATGAGCACTGTGAATTCAGATATACTACTTTTGTCGCATACTGTTTCTCGCATACTATATAGTAGGGAAGTATGCGATTTCGGATGCAGCCGTTCACATGCGCACAGTTCTCTGATTGCGGTTAATGGTCACATGACATGCAGGTAAACAAATAAAATATTTAACTAATTTAGGAAGTGTTTTGATTTTACTTTTTTTATTTTTTATTATTGAATTAATTAACATTCTCAACTCTTCTCCCGAGACCTCGTAAAGTGCCCATTGTATGCCCACTTCAGAATTTCGGTGGAAGTAGTAGGTCATCCAGGTACTTTTCGCCTACTGTTTTTTGAATACTATGGGCCAGATTTACTAAACGGCAAATTAGCTTGAGAGCGCAATTAAAAAAAAAAAACTGCCGGACCATGTCAATAACGACCAACGCGATTTAACAAGAGCAGCGCGTAATAAGCGTCTGTTTTTTTGGGGGGGGGCATTAAATAATGGTGCAAGTAAATTGACTTGCGCAAACCTTAGTAAATCACCTTGCATGATTAATTTAAATACTCTCCTCCCATGAATTTTGTATCTGAAAGTATTTTCAGTAACAATATTTTTTCAGCGCTAATTTTTCACTGCATGTCTTTAGTAAATCCTCCTGACAGTAGTTTTTAACACCAATTGAGGGTTTGCGTTGGAGCGAGCTGTTAGTAAATCTGGCCCTATGTATTTGGACATAATAGCATACTGGTTTTCACATATTATATAGTAGGGATTAGGGAAGTACACTATTTTGGACTTTCAGCAGTGACTTTCTTGTGAATCGTGGAGGAAATTATGTTGTCAACCTCAACACATACTTTCCAGGGATTCATTTTGTATTAAATGTTGTTATGCAACAATTAGTTACGATACTCAGATCTGATTGGTTCCAAGAGATATTTTATATAACAATGCCTGTCTGTGTTTGCAGTGTTCCAGATAGCTTGTGGTTGTGCAGATCCACTCACATACTCTGTTTCAGTCTGATGACACACAAAACTTGATGCTTTGGCTTCTTTTGAAACTGTTTTTATTGGTGGAGAAAGACTAACTGGCTAAATTTAGTTTAAAACATAAGTTACTTATCACTTTCTTCTTCTTCTGTCTTCATGTTAACTATGCCATAAAAACGGTATTACTCCCTTTAGCTTGCTGTTGATGTCTTATGTAATTTAACTTAAAATAATGCAGCCTGATTATCAGAAAATGATAAGACATGTCATGTCTGTGTTGAATGTATTATTGCTGTATTTTTAGATTAAATAACTGCTTTGCAGCTGCTTGTCTGCAATGAAAAGCCATTTGACGTGGTCTCTCGCATTCGTCCAGGGCTTTCGTCCTGCCAGAGAACGTAATTAAACTCGGACAGTTTTACATTGGCGTTTAATTTTTTTGCAACTTAAAAGGATGATATTCATCATTCGGTTAAAACTTGATGTCTCTTGATAGATTCTGAGCGGCTCTCATCTAATCTTTCATTAGAGGTCATTCTTCTTTTTCTCTTTCTCTTTGCTTGACTGGTGGTCTGACATAGAAAAGGAGGAAAAAACACTGGAATTAGATGTAATAGATCATAATTCAGAAGTCAAAATGATTGGGATGATTTATGAACTAAGTGGGCAATGGACATGCTATCTGCTAACTGTGGAGCTTGGTCACCGAGCAGGGACTGATGAGATTCCTTTCATTCATATAAATACATATGAATATTTGAATATTCATACTGAGATGAATATGATTATCCCATGAGTGATTGTGGATGTTACGAATATTAGTGGGTGTCAAATTAAGGCGTTTCTGGTTTCTCGACAGTGTGACATTATATGAATTACAGCAGAAGATCAAACAGAACTTGTCAAAAGTGGTTGTTTTAAGGGTTTTCCTTCACCGAATATTTCTCAGCGAAACGTGCCGCTGTCGGGCTACATGGTCTAATAATATTTTTCTTACTAAAGCTGCAAACATTAGCTGAGCTATTATAGGGAATATTATCGCAGTCATTTCATCTCTCTGTATGTGGCGGCTCAGGTAGTAAATGGACTCAGATTTACAGCCAGTGCCCTGCCCAACTCATAAAAGTGGAACATTAATACTGATTTAATAAACTTTACGTCACATGCTTCACTTTAGAATGTGTGTGCGCTTGCTGGTGTGTTTTTTTTTCATGCTCTCTGTCTCCCGATCTCTCTCGCACACATCACATTCTCTTTGATTCTGCCCTTTATTCTCTGTACCATGGAGCTCTGACAGGTTGTCAGGGTGTCTGTGGATGGCTTCAGATGCGGCTGTGTAAGAGGTCTGGGATGAATCTCTCGGTTTGCCCTCGATTCCTCACCATCTGGCAGACGACCTGTGGAGCCAGTACAGTGCAGGGGCCTAATTTAATCAGACAGTGGTATCATCACACGCTCACTGTGGCCCCTGCCCTGAGAGAGCCTTTTAGCCATACAAAAAATTTACCCACATGCCATTTAGTTTACTTTGCAGTTTTCTAGCTGTATAGCCATAAAACTGTGTCTTTTTTGTTTATTTATTTGTTTGTGATGCTTGTGTCCCACATTGCTGTATAAATCATAGCCACTTTATGTGTCTGGTTTCCTGAGTGGAAGCAACTGTAGATGTATTTTTAGCATTTATTTTGTTACCCAAAGCTAAATCGGTGTAGGAGCTTTGATTGTTTTAAATCAGACATTCATATTCTGTTAATGGTAGAGCTTAAATGATAAGTAATGGTGAGGTTAGCAGCACTGTTGGACTAGGCAATCTCCCATGATGCTTTGCTCCATCCAAAAATCTGTTTGATGAACATGATTGCTCTAGGTTGATGGTATCTGAAGAACCATTTTACATATTAGAGTACTTAATGCTCAGATTTATTTAAAAATATATATATAATTTTAAATATTTATATATGTACTAAAAATATTTAGACCATTCTAAAGTTTTGTTTTATTGATTGGATTTTTTATTGATTTAATTATTGATTTATTTATTTTTATTCATTGTTTATTTCATTAATACTTTCATTAAGCACTGACACATTAAATTCATCAAAAGTGAAGAAAAAACATTTATAATATTACGAAATATTAAGCAGCACAACTGTTTTCAACTTTGATAATAATAAAATGTTTTATGATCATCAAATCACCATATTAGAATGATTTCTGAAGGATCATGTGACACTGAAGACTGGAGTAATGATGCTGAAAATACAGATTTGACATCACAGGAATAAAATACATTTTAAAGTATATAAAAAGTTATTTTAATGTTACTTTAAATTGTAATAATATTTTACAGTATTGCTGTTTTTACTGCATTTATGATCATATATATATATGATGAACACGAGTTGCATTGAATATAGGCCGCTTTGTTGATTAAAATGGGAAAATGTTGTTGTTTAGTTTTGCTTATCAGACTGAGTTATTGTTGTTGTACCGAAAAGTTATTCTCCATGGTGCAGTTCTAGATGGGCCTACATAATGTTAGCGGTTCCTAGACCACATGATCAAGAATGATATAAAACAAAGGAAAAATTCAGATAATTTTTTTTAATAAGACAGTCAAGGTCAACAAATGAAGAAAAATGGCTTATCAAATAAGCGTAAAACCACTGGTGAATTTCTGAAGTTGATCCTGGAACCCAAATAACACGAGATCTTAGCTTGTGCATTCTTACTGGCAGTGAGAGCGAGAATCGACAGGGCAGGGATGTCTCCCATTTCGGATAAAAGCTCTCACGCTCCTGGCACTGAGCCAGAGAGCTTCAGCACACAGAAAGGAGAACACGAGAGCACTCTTCAGATCATCATTCAAACCTGTCCCACCAACACAAGCGCATGCTGGAGACCCGGTCCCGACGCATGCTCAGTGTTGCACACCTCTCTTGCCGAACTCTCTCTGACCTCTCCGTCAGCTCCACACTCACTCAGTCATTCTGTTCCAGGACAAAGGGGGCCACCTCACCCTCATATTGTGGATAAACTTTTCCTCCGGATTGCACCACAGAGATCCCTGCACGCCTCTGACCTCCACACTTTCCTCTGTTCTCAGTTATTTAAACGTATGCAAAAATGTGTGCCCTGAAAAAGAACATTCCTCATCAATTGGGTGCATAACGTATAAAATAAAGTTACTCTGAACTGTGGCCAACCTGAAAGAGATTCATCTTAATCAGAAGTTAAATAAACAGCGCACAGAAAAGAAGTTTGTCTGGTTTTGTTGTTGGTTGAATGAGCCGTATACTCTTCCAGCCTTTGTCTTCTATATTCGGCTGTTCATGTGTTTGTCGATACAAGAATGGTAACCCTAAAAAATAATAATTCTGTAATTATTAACTTTGCTGAAGTAAAGAGCTGTGTGCACGTTTTTCAAAAGATTTTTGAAAGACATGAGGGTAAGAAAATATAAATATATCAATCATATACAATGTTTTAGGGTATAAAAAATATATAATGTATAATAAAATGAGAAAATCCTGACAAAAAGTTTTACTCTTAAAAATAAATAAAAAATAAAATAAAATACTTGTAAATAAATGTTGTATACATTAAGATATATACAATATATAATAATGTATATAATGTATAAAATCACCAGTCATGTACAATATATAATCTATAAACATTTGTTTATAATATTTTGTGCTTTTCGTATACAATTAAAATCTAAAATAAAAAACTAAATTATTTAATATAAGTATATTAATAGTAATAATTAAATGTAATATTTATGTAATTAAAACATTACATATTTTATAATTATAATTAAGATTTTTTTTTAAATATGTAATATTTAGATATAGAGGGGGGCAAAAGAAAACCAGAATGATCTTCAAAATAAAGATCGTCTATTGTTCTTTTCCCCCTCTAAAAGTAGCATATACTTGTAAGAGTGTGTGTGGTGTCTGTTAGGTCTTTGTAATGGTAAAGGCCTGTTTGTGCTACAACACCAGATGCTAGTAAAACAGTCGTAATGTAATCAGCCAAACGCCTTTGGCTATATCAGGAGCACCAAGCCTGGAGTTTATGAGCAGGAGATGAGAGATATACCTGTTAACCCTCACACTTCACACTCACATCTTCTGCACACCAATGAGCATGATCAGTAATACAGTATGCATATAAAACACTTCTGTGTTCTGCACAAATACACAAAAGACTTCCAGTTGTGTGTATGCCGTTGCAGCATTCCACCTTTATTCAATGTTAATTGTAAGATGTGTGACAAATGACATTCTTGCAACTCATTAGCTATGGTTCCATCCAAATTGCTAATTTAATTTACGCCAAAAAATCTGTAATATCACAAGAAAATGTACTTCCTGGGAAGTATGCACAAAAGGTGAGTTGTAGACTTGTGAAGCTACGTTTTATTAAATGTAATAAATTATTTGCACACAGACAAGCTGCTCTGAACATGTAGTGTAGCAATCGTGAAAGATTTCTGGATGGAAATTTCTGATATTAGCCAATCATCTGAGTGAATTATTCAGTCACGTGACAATGTTTGCTTCGTAGTCCATATGCATGACCTCTTACCAAATAAAATATGCATCCACCACTTTTATTATTTATTTTGGAAATTTGATCCCCGTGATATTCTTAAAATTCACATAAAATACATGGATGGAACAATCATTTTATCAAACCACATCACATCTTTTTTCCAAAAACATAGACTGAAATTTGACAGCATTTTCTATTTCTTAGTTATTCCATTCCATTTCCTTTGAAGCTACTTTTATATTCCCCTCTCTTTCTCTTCCTCGTTTGTACTCATGTACTCTCATTCCCTCAGATACACAGTTTGTGGTTGATTTGTTTCTGAGGTAATGCTCAGCTGGCAATCAGCACAATGAAAGATAATACTCTAACACTCTAACCTGATTCTAATTTGACAAGTGATGACTGACAACAGAGAGCGACTGAGAAAAGAGCTTAAAAAAGTGGCTAGGAAGCGCTTTGGGTGTGGAGAGACTTTATATCCCTCCCTTTCTAACTGCAAATATTCACACACTTGGGAACTATTTCCCAGTAGCTAATGCCCTCTCTGCCTTGCCTCAGGGTGACGTCTACTAAATGAGATTTCTCTCATCGCTTGCTTCGTTATTGTGAATGGAGGGAGCAGATGGAACAGAGGGGATGAGGAAAAGGAAATTTTTGTTACACGTCACGTGACCGTTGCAGTCAGATTCAAGGCTGAGGCGTGATCGAGAGGCAGCCATTTTGAGAGACTGCTTGATTTAGACTAAGCTTGAGAATCATAATTTTTCACAGTGTAAAACTTGTGAAAATTACTTAAACTTAGCTGGATTATTTATAAACTGAAAAGGTTGGTTTGGACCAGTTTGTGTGTGTGTGAGTTTATGGATATGATGCTGCATGTCAGCCATTTTAAGGTCCCCTGATTCAATTCTCACGCTGCCAAATAAATCTGCTAAGCAAACGACTCTCAACTTCCAATCATATGTAAACCTCAGTATCACTGATCCCCTTCAATCTGTAGCATAAATTGCTTTACTTATGATAACTACTGCTTAAACAAGGATTAGATCTCTTCTTTATACCAGTATGTAGTTTGTGTGTAAATAAGATAATCGTGACTTCTGATTAAAACTTCATAATCTGGTGTGGGTTGAGATAAGGATGTGAGTCTGGAGATATCTATTGACTAAGTGTATTTACACAGACACACACACAGAGAGAAAAGTGGTGGCAGTAATAACCACACAACAATGAAAAGAAACTCAGTCTTGAAGAACTTTTGAAAGTCTGCTCGTGTAATTAATGTTGTATGGTCCATATGACCCGATTGAGACGAAGAACTTATACAAACTCTGAAGATGTACAGGTCACCATCCTCCAGCAAAAGAACTAAGAATATTGCAATGTTCTTACATTTTTTGGGTAACAGAAAGCCAAAATAGTTCGCCATGCCCAGCGGCCTCATTCAGCACACACCTGTATGCCGGACAGGTGTGGTGGCACCTCAGTGTGTTTGTAAACTGCTAGTCGACAGCTATATCTATTGTTAGAACAGGGTGATCCAAGACAATGACCTTTTCTTCCATTTATTAATTGACCAACTTTACAGCTAGATGCTGATCCAGGACCAGTCTGCAGTTGTCTTGTCTTGAATTTCAGTTCTCCGCTGTACTTTTCGTCTGTTCTGATAAAGGGCGGTGGCCATGGCAACCGTTTGGGTGGCCCTTACGGGGCCAAGTCAAAGGTGACGGCGATAACCTTTTAACCCTTGCTGCCATCGCCAAGAGTTCGGCTTTGCACCTTGGAGGCAGGGAGCCTCTGAGCTGTCTAAATAGCAAGGAGACTGAGTCTGTATAAGAGAGGGCAAGTGCGAGACAGAATGAATGTGTGTGAGAAACGATGTGTTTATGGGTGTGCGAGCAGAAAAGAGAGTGTATGTGTGTATGTGAGGGAAAAAGAGAGAGAAAGATACAGGGTGAGATATGATATCTATGTGACGAGGGGGCAAGAGAGGCAGTGGTGAGATAACAGAACCACACTTCAACCATTTGGTTCTTTAGAGGCCACTGTGATAAGATATGAGAGGGAATGACGCCTTGAAGCCATTAACACTCAAAACACACACTTATTTTTCATATATATATATATATAGAGAGAGAGAGAGAGAGAGAGAGAGAGAGAGAGAGAGAGAGAGAGAGGAGGGCGAGAGAGAGATTTTCAGCCATTTTATTTATATAATATAATATAAAATTCATGTTTATATTAATGCACAAAAACCATTTTGCCTGCAATTCATCTCTATTAAAAAATACTAAAAGAAAACGGATTGTGTGGAATCTGTTTTGAACTTGGAGACAAATCATGGTAGTCCAGTAGCCTCTGCACAGCTGTAAAGTGCCTGACCCACTCTCTCCAGGGCTCACATAACAGTGAATCACAGAGATTTCTCCAGCAGGCTTTAGTCATTCACCTCAGTGTCACTAGGGGGCGAGCTGCACTGCCTCAGAGTTTTGCTCAATACACTCTGCCCATTAGCACAGAATTCAGAGGTCTGAGAGAAAGATTTAAAGGGGACTGAACAATAATACAGCCGAGCCGACACTCTTCCACTCAAACATGTCATTTCTGCGAACTTCGAAGCACTTTTCTTTCTTTCTGAAATGGACAGCTCTGAGTGCTACCGAGTTCAATCTTTAAGACATTTGTTGAGTTCTAATACAAATCATATGCAGTGTATCTTATTACGGTCAGAATGTATGATATTCAAGTTCATTTGTTTCCACACACGCTCACTTTCTAACAGTCGGGAGCATTAAAAAAATCATCCAATAAATGTGTTTTCATTGTAAGGTGATTGAAAGGAAGTCTCAGCCTTGTCTGCATATTCAAATACTGACAAGCACTGGCTGAAGTTGTCAGCTCTAATCTGATTGCCTAGCTTTGAGTAGTCTCACCTTTCCAGACTTTTGACTAAAAAGCAATAGATCTGATGCACATTGCAGCTTCTTCTGGCTGCTCCTTCTGACTGACTGAAATGTTGTTTTGTTTTTGTGTGCCATGAGTGGTGGGTTTATCTGTCTCTTTTGATTCATCTGGTCTAATCTAGAGTTAAGCCCTAACCTTAAACCTAAACTTGCTTTTGAATAGACCCAAACTAAAAACTACCAATGTTGTTAAAACTAGTCAAACAAAATGAAATCTTTGGTTTAAAAGTTTGTCATGGTTTACTCTCTCCTAAAAATATACATAAATGTAGTCCATTCAAGTCTTCTGAATGATAAGCATAGGATTTATGTCATTATTCACTGATAATCTTCACTTCCTCCTAAGCTCTGAAATCTAATTTGTGTCTGGGTTTAAATTCAGAATTGGTGTGTTGACGTGACATGCCAAGATTGATATCGTTGACACCAAAAGCCATTGGTTCTCTTATGTGTCCTAACCAAATAGCAAGCACCAGTTTGAATATGTGCCATTTGCAATGATATATTCTATCAAGAGGCTATTTAAAATCCTTATCTTAAAATTCCATTTTAATCGTTTAAATGTAACTTTAATTGTTCTTAGCAAAATTGAGAAATCAAACATAAAAAGTACCCTTATTGCATTTTTTTTATATTACCTTTCATGCAGTTTGTAATAGCTGTTTGTGAATGTAAAAGGTCTGCAAAGTTTTAAAGATCAAAGTACACGACAGAAAAATGTATTGTCTTTCAAAAGAAAAAATCGATTCTGAACTACCAAAACGAGTCATCAGCAATTTCAGTCTTACTTCCTGTTACATACCTCCATAGAATTGTAAAGCATTTGCATAATTCCAGCCTATAGTCTTCATTGGCTGCCCGAGAACACCGTCTACTTTGACCTTCCCTCAAGCACTGTAGTTGTAGCTGAGGCCTTGAAGAGTTTGCTTTGCACTGTCGACATTTCCAAAAGAAGCTTTTTTTTCTGTGCTACCAAGGCAAATCGACTCTGTATGCAATTTATAAGGATGAGACTGAAATCCGGAGCTGAAATTCAGTTATGATAATGGCCATTTTGTTTCCAACACATGCTGTAAGCAGTAGACCAATCACAACAGACTGGGCCATCCAATCAGAGCAGAGTAGGCTCTTGGAAAGGCGGGGTTTAGAAAGACTGAATCCTTTATCGAACCGTTTCAGACACTGTGAGAAAAGAGGTGATACTGCAATATATATTATGAGAAAATTAAAATGTTTTTTGACCTTGGATGAATGTAAACCTTTTGTAGGAGACTTCCAAAACAGGAACCGTTAATATAGCATAACAGGGGAACTTTAAGGCAGCTCTGGGATTCAAATTCCACCAGATTTCAGGTCATAAAACCATTCCTCAACTCAAACCATGCAGCAAACCATCTCCGACTCTCCCGAGACTTCGATTAGACACATGCTAAACCTAAGTACAAGGACCTAGTCGAGTGTTAAATTCATTCCTGCACAGTGAGGCAGTTAGCTGTGACATGCTCTCTCCGTCCAGTGGCTGGGCCATTAAAACAGCGGACCCGTGGTGTCTGCTGGGAGAATGGAATAGAGATCACACGTAATGGCCCTGTTCAGACGTGATGCCTCCCTCATTAGAATTCCCCCTTCGTAGACCCTCTCTTTCCCCTCGCTCTCCTTCTTTTTTCGCCACAATCTTAAAAGAAAATTAAGACTTAAGTGGTTGCCTGTCAATTAACGCTCCCTGTGCGACAGAGCGGCAAGAATTCGATTGCCAGGAGACGCGAGCCATTACAGCCGAGTCGCTCTCCTCTCTTCTCTCTCCTTCTCTTTTTCTTTTGTCTTCCCTGTGTCTCTCCTTGGCCTTGTTTCCATCTGTCTTTACCTCCACTGAGCGCTCAGTCTCTCATTACACTCTGTTCTCTTTCATCCTGTATGTTCTTTCCCTCAAATATCTGTCAGGCTCTCTCACTCACTCATCTTTTTTTCTTTGTTTGTGTAGACTTACCCATCTGTATTTCTGTGATACAGAGGAATTCATGATTTAATTGCTTAGTGAAATAACTATGTAAATGCAGTACTGTATGATATGGTAAATTAAAAAGACCCTGGTCACCGGTATAATGGGTGTAGTGTAATGAAGTACAGCAATGATTGTTCCTAGATCTGCTGCCATCTGAAGCGCTGAGAATGACAGGGACATTTAGTGATCTGCCTGGACACCACAGCACCTGTCATGGTGGTCTCTCTCTCTCTTTCACCCTTTTCAGCCTCAGTTCATCAGTCACTTTCTGTAACACCACGAGGGACATGAGCTCGGTAACAGAATGGAGAGAGAGAAACCAAGATGTTCAGATTTGCTAAATATAAAGGTTGAGTCCTAATAAAGGTATATTCAGAAAGTTGGGATGGATGGATGGATGGATGGACAGACAGACGGAAATATAGATGGATAGATAGATGCAATCAAAG
This sequence comes from Squalius cephalus, assembly GCF_949319135.1. Classification (NCBI taxonomy): domain Eukaryota; kingdom Metazoa; phylum Chordata; class Actinopteri; order Cypriniformes; family Leuciscidae; genus Squalius; species Squalius cephalus. The sequence goes on along the minus strand of NC_137122.1, from coordinate 46,818,317 downwards.
ATGAATGGTTAGATGGATAGACAAATAGATACACAGGTGGACACAGATTCATAGAAGGATGGATAGACAGAATGATAGAAGGATGGATAGATGAATATACAGATGGATGGATGGACGGATAGATGGAATCAAAGATGAATGGTTAGATGGATATACAAATGGATGCACAGGTGGTCACAGATTAATAGAAGGATGGATAGACAGAATGATAGAAGGATAGATAAATGAATATACAGATGGTTGGATGGATGGACGGATGGACGGATAAATGGAATCAAAGATGAATGGTTAGATGGATAGACAGATAGATGCATAGGTGGACGGATGGATGGATAGACAGAAGGATAGATAGATAGATAGATAGATGGATGGATGGATGGATGGATGGATGGATGGATAGATAGATAGATGGATATAAAGATAGACGGATGTCTGTATGGATGGATGTATTGAATGGTAAAAGGATAAATGGATTGACATAGGTGGATAAATGGAATGGATGGATGGAAGTATAGGATAATGAGAAGAAGGGAAGTCAAGAGAAAAGCATTTAGAAACAAATCCCTCTGCACATTACAGGTTTCCATGACAACGGATGTAGCAGGTCCTGACCTGGACAGGCTTTCAAGTGTGTGTGTGTGTGTGTGTGTGTGTGTGTGTGTGTGTGTGTGTGTGTGTGTGTGTGTGTGTGTGTGTGTGTGTGTGTGTGTGTGTGTGTGTGTGTGTGTGTGTGTGTGTGTGTGTGTGTGTGTGAGTGAGTGAGAGACACACAGAGATATGTATGAAAATTTTTACAAGTATCTCATCCCATTCCAGATTCCAGACATTGCAGCTGCTTGTGAACATGATCTCTGCTTACAATCCTTAAAACAAGCACCATTCACCAGAGCCAGCACACATGCACTCAGCCTATAGTTCCTTTAAGCATTGATTCAGCTGTGAATTGATTGGCTCGGTGGTGAGTCAGAGCCACCTCTGCAAAGACGGATGACTCGTGTGAATCTGAATCACAAGCCTTAATTGACTCTTCCAATCCACGCTTGAATCAATACAGAACAAAACAGGGCTTAGCACCCCAGATCTCTTACTAATCAGGTTAGATTCAGGATTTTTATGCTAGACAAGTCTCGAGTTGGGTTGTAAATCTGGTGTTCCCTCGGTGTGTGTGATCAGGGTTTGTTTTTCTGTGGAGCTCTCAGCATTAGACACAGCCAACAAAGCATTGACTCCCTGGATGGATGGTTGAGCTATTGAGTCCCATATGAAATAAATGGACCTTCACTCTGGTGCTTAGTGAACAGGTGTTCAATGGGCTGAACGCTTGGGCCATGTGTCTCCAATAGAAATGCATCCTTTACGTTTGGGCGCTGATCTGCAGAGAGACTCTGATGGAAAATTGGATACGAAGAGCTGAAATCAATTTGTCAACGCAGACATGTTTCTGGAAAGATTTTTTCAAGCTCACCTGCACACACAACTTTTAATTGGGGTAAAAATCCCTGTAGGATACACTGTTAGTGTGTTCTGAAAGATGTGTACCAATGAGATGAACCCATGTGACTTTGTACTGATTGGATGGTTGTGCAAAATTCAGAGGAATTGGTGCTTTTTTTAAAAAAAATTCATGAGATGGAATTTGAATGAATTGGACACGCCCAACACAGTGATTTAGTTGAAATTTGAACGGGAAGAAGAAAATGATTTTACCAAATTGTATTCAAGTTATTGCATTATACACATTATTAAATATATAAAACTAAATACAAATTTCTATAAGTAGAATTTAACAACCATCCGTCTGCTTATCCGTCTGTCTAACTATCTATCTATCTATAGTTCTTTCTATTGTTCCATCCATCCATCCATCCATCCATCTGCTTTAAAGTTTTATACATTTATTTCCAAACTTTAAATCAAGTCTATGTCAAACTAACATTCAAGTTTATGTCTTGACAAACTTAAAAGGCATTAAAAGACATTCTCAATTTCTTTCTGAATGATGTACAATCCTGACTGATTGCTAAAAGGTGTCTCATAATGCTTTAAGCAAGGGTTAAACTTAAGTTGGGTCAACTGTCTGCACAATAAAACCTATGCTGAAATTCATGTGCGATTTCCACAATGCATGCACCAATTAATACTCAAGCAATCTAATTGTTCTTTAATTCCAGTTTAACAATTAATTGCATTTCTATTCCAATGTAATGCAAAGAACATCAGTGTCATTGAGGTCATTGGGTTTTGATGTAGCATTTACGCGCTAAATTCGACAGGTACGGACGTGATTTTCAAAACATGATTACATAAACAGTCATCCTGGCCATTGCAGTGGGAGTGTTTCCTGTAATTGGGTGCCATTCTGAGGTTCCTCTCAACATTGATCCAGCCCCAAAACAATCACCCAGCGGCCATCGCACAATTAGCATGCAAATTAAGGGCCATTCGTTGCCACGTCGACACCAATCGGCTCTCATTTTCCGAGGCGTCACTCCACTGAGCCGATTGTGCAGGATAAAATACAGCGAGAGAGAGAGAGAGAGGGAGCAATCATCCACACCACTCGTAAAGCATGTGTCTGTTCAATGACAAGTGAAAATTTCACTCAGATCAAATCTGGTCTCCTTTCCCCACGACACTTTGATCCACTGTCTGCTCTCTTTTCACCAATGCAAACCTTTTCCACCATTATATAGTGCACTCAAAATATATATAAAAAAATATATTTTGAAAACATTTATTTTGTCAGTGCAATGAAAGTAAATGGGTATTAGTGTTGTTTTTTTGAACCCCATTAACTTTTATTAAATGGACAAAACCAGTTGAAACATTCTTAAAAAAAAATGAATTAATAATAATAATAATAATCATGCAGATTTGGAATGCCATGAGGGTGAGTAAATTCTCATTTATATGTGACCTGTCCCTGTAAGACAATTGATCGTATTCACGTTTTCTTTAACTAATAACTATCCATGAGGCCCAATAAACCTTTAAACTTCCAGAACTTAAAAACAAAGCCTTGTCAATCTAACATTCATGATGACAAACTTAAAAGGCAAATAAAGACAATCTCAAGATTCTGAATTATGCAGAATCTTGACTGATTGTCTAATTTTGACAAATTTATTTTTTCAATCCACTGACAGTAAATTGGGCCCAATGTTGTTGTTTTTTGGGATTCCACTGACTTTCATTAAATAGACCAAAAAAAAAAACATTCTTTATCAAAAAGGTTTGGAACAAATGTCAATGACGACCAAATCCTTTTAAGACAGTTAAACTTGTCCACATGTTTTTTGACAAATTACAATCCTAGACTCATTCTGATACAGCAGTAAAAGGCCTGTGAGGACAGTCCGTGTGTGTGTGTGTTCCTCTCACACAAACACTCGTTTAAGCCTCTCTGCTGTTGTATTTTTTCCGGCTCTCTCTCCTGAGCATCACAGACCAGCGCAGCTTCTCCAATTGGTCTCTGCGGAGCCCTGTCATGAGATAAGGTCCGCCTCTCCGCTGTCAGGGCAACGGTTGCCGGCACGGTTCCTGTTGGCAGGGCGAGCAGGCGAGTGAGAGCGACAAAGACTGTCACCAGCGAAAATGAACTGTCACCTCACATTTTTCAGCACTGCACAGACGCTGTATTGCAGCCCTGAACCCTCATGACCCAGCTCTGATTGAGTTCCGCTGTCTCTTCTCTCTCTCCGGCTCTCTCTCTCTCTCTCTCTCTCTCTCTCTCTCTCTCTCTCTCTCTCTCTCTCTCTCTCTCTCTCTCTCTATTTTTGTCTCGCTTTCTCTCTCTCTCTCCCTGTTATATTCACAACCTCTCTTTCTGGGAAATTTATCTAAACCTAGGTGTCTTATGACGGTAAAACTTTCTGGGTCAATTTAGCCTTGAATATGAAGAGCGGATTTGTGTGATGTTTATCCACGGGCGTGTGTGGGAGTATGTGAATATTCACCGACGTGTTCAGTGCTTGTAACATATTGCATTGCATAAATCACAATGGACAAATCAATGTGGCCATTTATGCACGCAGTTCCACTAAATCTCCTCTGCGTCATTTAATAAGACTGATCACTTATGCGTGTGCGTTTCTATCAAAGCGCTGTTTGTTTCTCCTTTCTGTGTTGTGGATCCAGGAGCGAGGGAACCGAGCATGGCCGCCGTTCCATCCCAGTGCTGCTCGCTGTGAAGGCCAGCAAGTCAGTTATTCAGCTTCAGGGAAATGAATGTCAATGCCTCTATGACCCATAACACAGAACTGTGTTTGTTATCATAGTGCTGGACCGTTAGCGTGCTAGCTGTAGCTTAGCTGTGATTTATCACCTCCAGTCAGTATATTAAAGCTCAGAGCAGCCGGCTCACAGCTTCAAATCAATTTGCATGTCTTTTTGTGCGGAGGATCCTGGTTAAAAACAGCACTTTTGTCAGGGGGTAGGCACAGAAAATCCTATAATCGCTAACCCATAGTGTCAAAAGCTACTAAACACAAAGAACATGACCACAAAACACTTGTCATTTGGCTATTATCCAGTGCGCTCTTGTTACCTCGTCACCCTGAGCAAGATTACAGGTCTGATGAATGTGGGCTGATGAATATGTTTTGTTGATTCTGCTGTAAGTGGTTTTACTTGGCAAAGCACAGAGACAGTTAATGTGGTGTGCGCACCTTTGACTGCATAAATAACACTGGTACAGTGGTTAGTTCTGTTTGGGGTTGCACATTATTAAAGTTTAAAAACACATTGTTAATTGGCCAGTAAATAAATGATGTTCCTAACATTTATCGAAAGGCAAGCACTGAACTGAAGCAGGGTATTTATATTTGGGCAATAAATGTGGGCAGTAATCTCAGGAGTTTTAAAAACTTTTTGATGCAAAGGACCTCCAATGTGATCCAAGTTTCCAAACCCAATGGTGTCTAAAATTGAATAGCTGGCTTTAATATTGTTTACCAATGATTTGAATATTATATAGAAAATATTTACTTTGTATTAAAGGGATAGTTCACTTTGAAATTAAATTTTGGTATGTTTTAGCTTACCTCAAGGGCATCCAAGATGTAGGTGTCTTTGTTTCCGCAGTAGTTTCAATTTTGATATTTTTAGGTCAAACCGTTCTTGTCTGTCAGTCATATATTGCAGGTCTATGGTCACTGTCTCAAAGAGCATGCACAGAGAAGTCCAAATTAAACAATTCCCCATCGTAAGTAGCCTACACATTGATGGCCTAAGACACGAAACGAGCGGTTTGTGTGAGAAAACGAACAGTATTTATCGTTTTTTACCTCTTGTACACAACCACGTCCAAGTGATCTGAGGGCGCGCGCGCTTCCGGCGCTTTCTTCTTCTTGTTTTTTTTTTTACGGTGGATCGCAAACAAATATGTGCATTACCGCCACCTATCTCAGAAATGGACCACTGACACTTTCCTATGCTTCTTTAACCTATCAACCGACATAAATTCCCCTTATTTACCCGCATAGAGGCTTCATAGAATTTCATCCGGCGCTGCGTGTTCAGCTCCTCCGTCCACTCTCAGCCCCCATGATATGAAAAAAAAAAAACACGTCCAAGTGATCTGAGGGCACGCGCACTTCCTGGTCTTAGTCTGCATAAGCGCCGGAAAGCGCCGGAATTAAATGAGTTTTTTTTTTTTTCCTGTCATGGGGGGGAAATGGACATTTTTCCGCAGCGCCGGATGAAATTCTATGAAGCCTCTCTGCGGGTAAATAAGGGGAATTTATGTTGGTTGATAGGTTAAAGAAGTATAGAAAAGTGTCAGTGGTCCATTTCTGAGATAGGTGGCGGTAATGCACATATTTGTTTGTGATCCGCCGTAAAAAAAAACAAGAAGAAGAAAGCGCTGGAAGCACGCGCGCCCTCAGATCACTTGGACGTGGTTGTGTACAAGAGGTAAAAACGATATAAATACTGTTCGTTTTCTCACACAAACCGCTCGTTTCGTGTCTTAGGCCATCAATGTGTACTTACGATGGAGAATTGTTTAATTTGGACTTCTCTGTACATGCTCTTTCAGATAGTGACCATAGACCTGCATTATATGACTGACAGACGAGAACGGTTTGACCTAAAAATATCAAAATTGAAACTACTGCGGAAACAAAGACACCTACATCTTGGATGCCCTTGAGGTAAGCTAAAACAATTTAATTTCAAAGTGAACTATCCCTTTAAGTTTAAATATTATATATTTTTATATAATGTAAATGAATACTTATACAAATCTTATATTTTTACAATTTATTAATGTTATTTATATTAAATGTTGCCTGGAAAACAATTTTACTTTGTATTAAGTTGACACTGTTTCTTTTTCTTCCCCTTTTCAATTCAAATGTATTTGTATAGCACTTCCCACTCTAAATATTGCTTCAAAACAGTTTTAACTTTGACAGCCCTAAAATGAATTTTGTCATTTTTTCCCCTCTCATATTCTCGACAGACCCCTTGAACCCTCTTACTGTCCATAATCCCAGTTTGAAAACCCCTGGTCTGGCCTAACAAAGAGCCAGACTTCTGGGTTGTGAAATTTAATTTAATTACAAATAATAATTAGTATTAGTATTATTTTTAGTATTATTATTATTGAATTTCGCTAGTCTTACTCAGGACGTGCCTCTGTTGAAAAGTACTTTTATCACTGTATCACACAAATGCTACATTTCTTATTGCATTTTTAGCATTCCCTGGTGTGAATTGCAGATGCAGAAAGTTATCTTTGACTTTCTACAATATTACTGACCATGTTAAATGCAAGAAGAGAAGATATGCGTAACTGTGTCCTTTTCCTTATATTAAATGGTCACTTTTCCTTGTTCCCGAACTTGGCTATTAATAGTGATAAATGAGCATGTGAATTGCACCAGCCTACTTGCAGAACGTAAGCGCAACGTGACCCTGAGGAGCCATACTGGGGGCTCAACTGAATTTTTAGCACCCTCTGAAGATCTCATTATAATACACGTTAAATGAGTGAGTGTGTTAGATCCAGGACGCAAAAAATCACACTGTCTACTCCATTAATGCAGTTAAGGCACAGTGGTTTAATATTACTGAACAGAAAGGTCTAAAGGTCTAGCTCTATGTCCTAACAGAAGAATCTGTGGGCCAAGAGGAGGGAGTTTGATATGGGCCACCCGGCATGTTCTTCCTCCTCTTGGGGCCTCCACACGTTCCTCTGAAGCAGTAGGACACTGTTTAAAGTGTGTGTGTGTGTGTGTTGTGCCTAAACATATTAACTTTGTGGTGTAGTCCTAATAAATGAGGGCCTTTGGATCAGGTGTTTCTGTGTAAATGTAGGTTTTACTACTCTGGGTTCCTCCTGTGAGATTCTTTCACAGCGCTACTGTGTTACCACTCTTTGAGCATCAGGGTCTCAGAGGAACAATCATCTCCACACAGCGCAACCTTGTAAAAAGTGAAACGCTCACAGGCTAAGAAAACTCAGTCTCACGCCCGTCAAAACCCTTGTAAAAACGTCAGCCGCTGACTTAGAAGAGCATACTGCTGAAAGGAGACCACAAATAAGATTTATCCTCTTTCTCGGTCGATCTTCCTTCAACAACGAGAGCCGGCATTATAAAAAGTACAGGGATAAATACGACACACACAGGAGTACCGCACTGCTCCAAAAATCCCAGTGCAGAGCTCATAAAATAAAGATTTGTGAGACGGTTTTGAAATCAACGCCGCGTTTAATCTCCCTGGCTCATCTGGCTTCTGCTCAATAAAACATCGCCATTGTCTCTTTCACATACAGTAGCATTCGGCTTGAATTAATGGGTCTGTAAATTGAGTATTTTCCCAAAGCTTTCCATTGCCAGGATTCAGTGTTGGGGAAGCTACTTTGAATTTGTGGCTTGCCAGATTTAGTAACAACAATCAACCTACTTTTTAAAGATAGTAGCTGCACTATGTGTTTTCAAATTAGGTCCAGGGAACACTCCAGTGTGCTCAGTAGTCTGCAAAAAAAAGAGAGAAAAAAGATAAATTATAAATGTGGATAAATGTTTTATTAAAATGCTATATTAGGACTTTCAAAGTTAATGTTCATCAAATAAATAAATGTTCAAACAAATATTTTTTATAATATTTGAATTATTAATATTTAAGAAATAAATGTTCAAACAAATATTTTTTATAATATTTTAATTATTAATATTTAAGAGTATTTTTAAAGTATTGCTTTGAAATTATATTTGTTGAGAAAAAAATAAATCTATAAATTGAATTAGAAATGTTTCTCTTATGCTAAGTATATATATTTATACATACTAATATTTCTCTAATAGTCATAACTTACAAAGTACATATACATATATACAAAGTAAATATTTCTAGATAATATTTTAATCATTTGCATTGGCTTACATAAAATGACAACATAAAGCCATTTAATTTAAGAATAATCAGTTTTTCTTTATAATGTCAAACTGTTTTTATCACTCGGTAAAAATTTCTTCTTACATAAAAAATATATTGCCTTTATATTTTAGGCGACTATATATAGCTCTACATATTTTCCTTGCAATGAGATTACACATATTTTGGGAAAATTTGCATCAAAAAGTTTGGAATCTGATCAGCTACAGTGTACTAGCTTACTTATACACTGAAGCTAAATAAGGGAACATACCTATCTGATTATACTATAAATAATCAAATAAATTGATAAACGCTTAAATTAAATTAATGCAAAACAAATTGTAAAATAAACAGCAGGGAAATTAGACCAATGGAAAGTACTACATACTATAATTACTAATGTACACCGCTTTAATGATCCTGCATTTTTACTGCCTTACAAGTAGTGAGTTCATAAAAAACACTGTGTAACACAGCCCCTTGGCCCGAGATCATAAATACTATGCTATTACAGCCAGTTTCTCAGTCAGTGAGCAAGCTCAGACTTGTCTGTACCTTCTGCCGGCTGCCTCTTAAAATAATCTCCTCGCTTTACGATTATAGCCCTCTCCACTCAAAACAGACATGAATCACTCCAGCACTCTATTCAATGCTTGAATCAAGAGGGATTTCCTAACAATATTTGGATCATTCGAGATCACAGTACATGATCTGACATTTATATCCTCATTGAAGTATGACCGGGGGCCCAAAAGGCTTCTCAGAGGAAGAGTGCAGGTCTGAAATAAACTCTCCGTATTGAATATAAATTAGATTCATATATTACGACAGCTGAAAACATGTCTGTGGTCTCGTGAATGAACGTTTTAGTGTGCATTTCAGTAGTTGCTTCCTTTGAGTAACCATACTTTTATGATTTCATGCCTTGATGACACTCTCAATCTGGCTGCAGCAATCACCAGTTTTAAGAGCAAGAAAGTCAGTAGCTGTCGGTTTGTGCTAAAAAAGAATTGGCAGGCTTTGGTTTCAGTATCAATGAGGTAATGCAGCTATGATTCATGTAATAAAAAAATGAGCTTACACATGGTACAGATTTAAATTTATTTATTAATGATAATAAAAAAAAATGTGTCCTTCAGGTCTGCACATGTTGTGTTAAGCCTATGAGTTTTTTTTACATTATTAACAGTTTAGTCTTGTATTTTTTGTACTGCTAGCACTGTTTTGTATTGCCAGGCAACAAGTTTAAAATCCTTCTAATCTCTGCTACTGTACGTTGTTGTGACATATAGTTGTATTGACAGCCGCTGTTGCGATTCAGTATTCTTTCTTTTGTTTGTAACACCTGCAGAGTCAGGCAAAATACATATTTTTTTAAGCATCATGTGAAGAAGAAAGGACACCCTTTTGAATTCTATGGTTTTACGGATCAGGACATAAAAAAAAATCATATGGTCGTTAGCAGTTCTTAAAGGAGAACTCCGGTCAATTTTAACATTGAGCTCATTTTTTTGTACATTTGGAGTGCTGTCAATACAGAGAACAACGACAAAAATCGGTGTTGCCTACACCGAGTTATTCTATTTTTAAAATTTGCACCCTGTTGACTTCAATAGGGCAAGTAGTAAGCCTGCTTTTTAGCCTCTTAACATCCTTTAAGTGTCATTACAAGTGCACAGAAAATGTGAGTGATTCCTTCCGAGTGAACACGAGTGAGTCTGACTGCAGTAGATGTTAGAGATATTAATAAAAACGAAGTTAATTCAGCCAGCGCTCAACCTTTGTTTACATCCTATTTTCGGTGGAAGGCCATAGTAATCGATTGTCGAGTTCACGCGCGTGATCATTGGTAACTAAACCTATGCGCGTGAACTCGACAATCGATTACTATGGCCTTCCACCGAAAACAGAATGTAAACAAAGGTATGAGCGCTGGCTGAATTAACTTCGTTTTTATTAATATCTCTAACATCTACTGCAGTCAGATCCACCCGTGTTCACTCGGAAGGAATCACTCACATTTTCTGTGCACTTGTAATGACACTTAAAGGATGTTAAGAGGCTAAAAAGCAGGCTTACTACTTGCCCTATTGAAGTCAACAGGGTGCAAATTTTAAAAATAGAATAACTCGGTGTAGGCAACACCGATTTTTGTCGTTGTTCTCTGTATTGACAGCACTCCAAATGTACACAAAAATAAGCTCAATGTTAAAATTGACCGGAGTTCTCCTTTAAAGTCAGGTAATTACAACCTCAGATGAACAACAACACATTAAACCGTGTCATTATTTATTTAACAAAAATAAAGCCAAAATGGAGAAGCCATGTGTGACAAACTAAGTACACCCTATGATTTGGTTGCTTGCATCAATAACTAGAAGTAATCATTTTTTGTATGCCTTTATCAGTCTCTCGCATCGTTGTGGAGGAATTTTGGCCCGCTCTTCTTTACAATGTTGCTTCAGTTGGCAGACGGACAGATGGCCTCACATTTGACTCTAGAATACGTTGGTATACAGAGGAGGTCATGGTCTACTCAAAGACTGCAAGGTGCCCAGCAGGTCCTGCGGCTGCAAAACCAGCCCAAATCATCACCCCTCCACCAGCGAGATGGACAGTTAGTATGAGATGTTTGCGCTGATATTCTGTGTTTGGTTTTCTCCAAACGTGGCGCTGTCCATTAAATAGCCAAACATCTCCACTTTGGTCTCGTCTGTCCAGAGGACATTGTTCCAGAAGTCTTGTGGTTTGTTCAGATGCAACTTTGCAATAAGCCGTGCTGCCAATGTTCTTTTTAGAGAAAAGAAGCTTTCTCGGGGCAACCCTTCCAAACATGGCATACTTGTTCAGTCTTTTTATAATTCAACTGCCTTGAACTTTAATATGTAACATGTTAACTGAGGCCTGTTAGAGTCTGAGGTGTATTTCTTGGGTTTGTACGGAGCATTGTATGGTCTTAGGTTGAATTTGCTGGGACGTCCACTCCTGGAAAGATTGGCAACTCTCTTAAATGTTTTCCACTTGTGAATAATCTTTCTCACTGTAGAAGGATGGACTTCAAATTGTTTGGAAATTGTAACCCTTCCCAGATTGGTGTCAGCAACAATTGCTTCTCTAAGATCATTGCTGATGTCTTTCCTCCTTGACATTGTGTTTTAACACACACCTGAACGCTCCAGACCAGCAAACTTTTTTTCTTTTCTTTAATGGTTATTGCATCATGTCTTCAAGCAATGTTAATAGGGAAACATGGCTTGTATCCAGATTAAGAATAATCAATCTGGTCAATTTGGCATGGAAGCAGCTCAGGGAACATGGTATGTATGGTAAGAAAGGACTATCTTCACGTTGCGATCTCAAAATTCCGGCCAGTTGATAATACCTAGAATATCAAAATCGACTGCTGGCGGTAGATTCTTTTCCTATTTAGCACCAAAACTTTGGAACAGTCTTCCTAACATTGTCCGGGAAGCAGACACACTCTGTCAGTTCAAATCTAGAAACACATATCTTTGGCCTAGTATACACATAACACATATAGACTTCTATAATTCAATGTTAGGCTGCATAGTTTAGGTCAGCCAGAACCGGGAACACTTCCCATAAATCCTGATGTTCTTGTTACATCATAAGAAGGATGGCGCCATCAATATTAGTCTCTCTGTTTATCCCGAGGTTTACCGCAGTCCGCCAGATCCAGGCTGTATCCAGATCTGATGAAGGACCTGCGCCTGGACACGACGACAATGCAGTCCTGAAATGTCAACTAGGCTCTCCCCTGTGAAGGCCTCCTTCCCTTTACCTCTGTACAGAGTCCCCACGTATTTATAAATAATTCTGTATTATAAATTTTTAACGCCAGAGTAGTTTAAGTAGTTTTTTGAGGGTTGATTTGTAAAAAAAGGACTACACGCCTGCGCACATATATATTCAAACGCGTATACCTATGGACTGAACACGTGATGCGCATGTGTCTGTGTTTGCGCAGAGGTTGCGTAGGTTTGCGCAGAGATAACTGATAATTGTTTGCACCTTGGAACCTATTTCAGGGAGTGCGTTCTCGAGCCACCAGGCACTGTTTTGTGTGGATGGGTGGCCGGGGTGCGTTGAGGGTTTTTTCTGTTAGAACGGTATTGTGTTAACGGCCCCTAAGTTAATAACTAATGATCTTCACAACGGAAGTGAATCAATCAATCAAAACTAACTTTAGCTGGACAATAACTTTATCCTAGAGCTGCTGTAAAGTCAAAACAACCTCTGTTACTGTAATTTCCTATTATCCTGTAATTTCCTATTATCACTGTAAAGCTGCTTTGAAACCATTCATATTGTTAAAAGCGCGTATATATAAATGAAGGTGACTTGACTGTTTTTATATAAATCTAAAGCTTCTTTTTAGGCCTTTGAGGCCTTTTGGTATTATAGAAATTTTGAATTGTGAAATGTATTTTTTTTTTTTTTGTCCTCACTCACTGTTTATTGGAACAAGAGCTGCGGTTTTGAGATTAGTGTGTGATATCAACAATATCAGGTGCATTAGCAATGTGTGAACAGAGCGTAGATCATCTCTGAGATTGTGTAAATGATGATTTGTTGTCACTAGGACAGTGAATGTTTTTAATGCTTTTAAAATGATTGTTTTTCTATGAGATACTGATCAAAAACAAGCAATAGATGCCGCTCAGATTTGATATCAGGTTTCGTAAGCAGCAGCAAACAAATGACTATGATCTTGAGGGTTTGTTTTATTGGTGTGGCATATGCTGATGAATCACTGAGGAATGCACTGCGGTGGAATGAGGCGTGCTGCCAGACTCTCTCCACAGGCAAGAAAAGAGCTAATGTTCAGCACCAGTGAAATATTCTGTGATTGGGTATTATAGAAGGCACTCTGAAAACCACAGGATGTGTGGGCTCTTTTACTGAGATGTGGGCATTTGCTCTGTTCTTGTCAAATATCTCCATTTTTCAAAAACTAAATGTTCATTTGTGACCGTTTTACAGTGTAGATGAATATTCCAGGTTCAATACAAGTTAAAGTCGGCATGAAATCAAAATTGACCCTGTTTACTTTGTTAGTGCGCATTACTAGTCTTGTGGTGAACAATTCATCCATGCAAGTTGATTCACGGCTTGGGAAGAACTTCCCCTCCAACTGTCAGTCTGCTGCGAGCTTTGACAGCAAGCTGAATGGAACGTCCCAGTTTTATAGATCCAATCGATTCCCAGTGGGAAAACACAAGCCATGCCCTTATTTTTCTCATTCAATATTCCTTTTCACTTGGAAAATATGTCACAATAAACCCTATGTAGCCCCGCCCCTTTTCAGTGCTACACTTGTTGTGTTCTGTCTTCCAGGTTTGTATTTCCACAGCATGAAGGTAAGATTTTACGGATTTATGAATGAACCGTTTTATAATCTTCCCCGTCTGCTGACATTTATGACATCTGCTTCAAACATTATACAATGCTCATGATAACTTTCGTTAACTCTACAATAAGTAAATCCACTTCACCTGCTAATTACTCTAATTAAGTCAGTTGCAACTTCCGGTTCACGGTGACTTTAAGCTCAATCAACAGCACTTGCTGCATAATGTGATAACCACACAAATTCTTCCGACTTGTCCTTCCACCTTTCAACTTTACAGCTCAAATAATGCACGTTTTAACAGAATAATTAATGTAAGTGCTTTTATAAAATTATAAGCTTCACATTTCTGCTTTTAAATTCTCGAAACATTGGCCCCTTTCATTTCCATTGCATGTGGCTTATTTTTAAAGAAAACTAGAAACGAGTTGGATGTTACTCGAGAAAAGTAGTTTAAAGAGAAATGTATAGATCCATGGCATCATTTCTTGGTTGTCAAGGTAACGTCAATGAGAGTCTGATTGGTAAAACAGCCAACCTGGACCTGCTGTTGCTCACAAGCACCTCTGGAGGGAACGAGAGATGCTAAGGAAGAGGGGAAGGAAGTGAGGGAGGGAAATAAAATGAGAGGCAGAGTGGAAACGGCAGCCAGGAGCACGTGCCAACAAACCCTGGAGACAGAGCTCCGTCGCCAGATGTTACGTCGTTTGGCCTCGCGTCGCCCGGCAAAGAGAACCGAGCTGACGAACCATTTTTCACTGTCACGCTGTGAACAACGAACGAGAGCGCACAGGGAAATTAAGATACTCCACAATGCTTCCACACAGCAGATAGAAAACCGGGGGGGGTCGTGAGTCTGTATCTGCGACAGCGACATCTACAGATCTTGGAAAAGCGAGAAAGAGATGCCACCTGGTCGCTGACAGCTCTGTCAGATCGCATCAGGACTCCCACTGTGGGGCCAGGAGGTTTCCGGTCCAACACGTGGTCTCACCGGCGACAGCGAGGGATGGGATGGAAGGATCTACCTGCCAGCCAACAGAAGTGTGACCTGCCTGTTTAACTGTTGTGCTGAGAGAGCAGATCCTTGTTAAAAAAAAAGAGATCCAAGCTATTTTTTAACTGGGTGAAACACTTACTGTAATCAGTATGAAAGTCTACTGTTTCGTCAGAGTTAGTGATAGTAATGATCATGAAGTAGAAATGTAGCATGTTATTGTGATAACTTTTTCTAACTGAAAGATTTAGTTAAGAATTATTTTTTTATTTTATTTTTTTGTTGGTGGTGTGTGGTTTCAAGGATACTCACTGAGACTGTAAGATCTAAATGTGATAACAGCAGATTTTATTTAGCTTATTGCAATTATCTCATGTTTCTTTACCTTTGAACTATAAGTGTTACGACTCTCAAACAAGAACACTCCAAGACACTTGGACAGTGAGGACATTATTTTCAGATCAACACGTGGTGTTGATTCTCCACAGCTCAAAAATATTTGTAACTAATTTAGTTTCCTCTTCGGGACATGGGGAAACTATTTAGAATAATTTACTTCTGTATTTAAAACTTATAACTGAGGCACATTCATATGGGTCTTCTTCACTTGCAGGATATAGAAATGGCTGCAATAGGATTTTATGAGATTTTTGCCCTTGACTCTTTATGAAAAGAATCAATATCCAGAATATAAGATTATGAATGCACTGATGTCAGTGATAATATCATTGAAATCTGAAATACTTTTATCGGTTTAAAGTATGGGATACTCTCTGCAGAATTATGAGAGGTGCAGTAAGTGTTTTTATTGTCTTAAAGGTCCAGGTAACAAAAACTTGTGAAGTGATATATCTGGTGAAGAGAGATGATCACTTTATAATGAAGGGATGTCCAGTCTTGCTCCTGGAGGGCCACTGTCCTGCAGAGTTCAGCTCCAACCCCAATTAAACACACCTGAAGCAGCTAATCAAGGTCTCACTTGGCATAGTAGAGACTTCCAAGCAGGTGTGTTGAGGCAAGTTAGAGCTAAACTCTGCAGGACAGTGCCCCTCCAGGATCAAGTTTGGACACCCCTGATTTATATGATGAACAGATTAATTTAATCATTTAGGCCTTTATTTACACCTAAACAATGATTGACACAAATAGGGCACATCACATAGGTCTAGATGTGAATAAAAGCCCAAATTAAATCTG
Source organism: Squalius cephalus (assembly GCF_949319135.1). NCBI lineage: Eukaryota > Metazoa > Chordata > Actinopteri > Cypriniformes > Leuciscidae > Squalius > Squalius cephalus. The sequence continues at coordinate 46,802,367 of NC_137122.1, read as the reverse complement.
TTCATCATATAAAGTGACCGTATCTCTTCACAAGACATTTATTAATTCACTTGATTCATTTTAAAAAGGCTTTATGACCTTTTTGGATCTTTTACTTCTTGGTTACCTGAACGCTCAGTGGATGGACAGAAACTTCTCAGGTTTTTATTGAAAATATCTTCATTTGTGTTTCAAAGATTAAACAGATTTTTGAAGTCTCATGGGTTTGGAATGACACGAGGGTGAGTAGATGGTGACACAATTGTAATTTTTATGTGAACTATCCCTTTAAGAGTAAAATTCCCTACCTTATCGACTCCATGCCTGACACAGACAGATAAAGATTCCCATTCTCTGCCCTACACAAAACCATATCACCTTCATTTATTCATGATATACTCTTATCTGCACACCTGCAGGCTGCCAATAAACAAGTCACAACACACCAAACCTACATCATATCCTTTAACACACCTAGTCGCACACATCATACAGTACAGTCTCCCGAACTCACACACAAGGAGCGTATTATACCGAATCGCAATTTCCACACATGCACCATCCGCACTCACTCTATCACGAACAGTTCCCGTCCAGCTGTGTGGTATTCATGACCCCCAATAAGGGAGGGGGATCTCCATTGCCAACCTGTCCCATCAATAACTCACTGCTGACAGGGAGGATAGGGGCCTGAGAGGGGGACAGAGGCAGTCCCTCTGGCCTGGGGCTTGTCCACCATGGAAACACACACTCACAAAGGCCCGAGACCTGTCCACTTCTCCCCCACCCCAACCGCACCCCCTGGACACAACCTGTCCCGTACAGCAGTGTAGTGCCTAAAACCCCCATCTAAAAGGACCTCATCCTATTCACCCTTTGGTCAATCAGTCTTCTCAAAAACTAGCCGCCATTTTGTTGTTTTGTGCCTCCTTTAGATCTGCAATCTGTCAAGGATGAAGCAACAAAAACCAAAGAGACTGTTGACTGTCCCCAAAATGCCTGTTCACACCAAGAACAGTAACTATAAAGATAACTTTAACGATAACTATATTAGCGTCCACACCAACACTCAATGACGTTCTGTTTATTATAAGCGTGTGCTGCAGATTTGTGGTATCGTTCATCAGCTGAAATGTTTTTTTTTTTAAAGTGATTCCAACAATAGTGTTCCTCTGTGCCATAATTCTTATAGTTGTGGTATGGCCTCTGCTATTCTTTCAAATTTAGAATGGTTTTTAATATCCTTCTCAGTATAGTTATCGTTCTTGGCGTGAACGGGCCTTTACACATGCTGTGCGCATCAAATTTTGGAAGCTTACATCTTCTATGAGACTTCAGCATTTCATATGAATGTCGATAACTGAATGAAATGTGATTTTTATAGTTGGTTTAAAGTCATGAAGTTGCGATAGACTTTTATTCTCTATTGTGACGTACGTATATCCGAGTGAAACGGATTCTCAAACAAGAAAAAATACAGGGCGGGACTTGATTTTGTCATTATTTGCTATTGCTGTGATTTCATGTGAGTGACAGGTTGTCCCGCCCTCGCGCCAGTAAACACATCATCAGAGAAGCAAAGAAATATCACTTCAAGAGGGAGGGGACGTTATTTTGATTAAACATTACAAGAGCAATTTAAAAATATAGCTGTGTGCATGCAGCAATTATTGGGGTTCAAGTGCTTTAAGGCCTTTAAGTACATTTGTAAAAAGGTATTCTGTTTTATTTAGCAAGCATGAAACCACTTAGATCATAGATGGAAAAGACCATTTACAGCCAATACAGGCAATTTATTAAGGACATATAGTAGTTTTAAATTTTAACAGTTATCAAGATTAAGCCAAAAACCTACTAGTTTGCTAAAGTAGGTTTTAGAAATTTTAACAGTTATCAAGATTAAGCCAAAAACCTACTAGTTTGCTAAAGTAGGTTTTAGAAATAATCTCCATTATTTAACGAACGGTTCAATTGACAGCGGTGGTCCTAGAGGCAAAGTTGCTCAGAATGAGGAGTTCTACCATATGGTATGAATGTCGTGGGCATGTGCAAAAAATCGCGTTATAGCGTAATAGAGTTATAGCAATTTTAGTAAAAGTGGCCCCGTACACATCGGACATTTTGTGCCCCCTAGTCACCGTGAATAGAAATTTTGACTTTTTTCGATAATTGTTGATATTCAGACTCCCAGTCATTCTGCACTGCATTTGTTCCGATCGGGCGAAAAACCTAGGACTAGTTCACAAAAATAGTTTTTTCAAAAAATCCAAAATACCCGAAAGGTTTAGGAGTTTTGAGCCATTATGTACTTTTGATCGCTGAAGCACCGCCATCAGGCCGATCTGGGCCAGCCTTGATGATGTTGTAGACGGGGTGGGTACTACCATCCCTCAGAGTTTCAAGTCTCTACAACTTACGGTTTGGTCTGCCTGATCGGTTTTAGAGGAGAATGCTGATCCTTGGGAATTCTAACAATTACAATAGGGTTTCAGTGCTACACGCTTGAACCCCTAAAAAAAGTGTGCAAGGATAAATAATTTAATAAGCACTGCAATATCCCTTAAATAATTGTACATTTTGATTTCATGGTGACTAACTCCTGTGGAAAGGTGAGATGGTGCTCGAGTACAAATTTGAAGAAAGAAGTTAAAAGGAAAAAGTTTCTCATTTCTTTTCTTTTGTCATTACTTTATTCTCTCACAGAAGTTTTTCCTAAAATGCATGAATCATTTTGTACAGCAAATTGCAAAACACAAAATTAATAGCTGTTGACGAGTTAGAAAGGTCTGTTTTGCATAATGAATCAACCGTCTTTTGTTGTAGCAAGAGCTTCTTCCATCTCTTTCTCTCTTTTCCTGTCAGCCTTGCTCATTGCTCTGTCTGTCTGTCTGTCCGTCTGTCTCTCTCTCTCTCTCTCTCTCTCTCTCTCTCTCTCTCTCTCTCTCTCTCTTTGAATATCTGACTTTGATTCCAGCTGGAGATGAGTGTTAGAAAGCTTCACCTCCTGTTGGCAGACGGGCCAGTCTCTCACCAAGCAACATCTGGAAACCAGCCATTGCTCAGAGACATACACTCACACGCATAAATTCAAATACAATCAAGAGTATCCGTGTTTGACGGCATGTACGTACATTTATAAATTACATTTATGAGGGATCCTTTAAACAAAGCCCTCTGTGGCAAGTGTGGTTAGTTTGTTCGAGTATAACACGCTGTAATTAGTCCATCTGTCTTCGGCTGGGAACACAGCCTAAGTACTTCACACGGACAAGGGCAAACCCAGGTGCTGCCCACTTGTATGAAAGGGTGTGTGTAATTGTGCATGTGTGGATACATTTGCTGATTTATTTGTTTATTTGTCTTTGAAAGTGCTATCAAAGTGGTGGGTGTTTATGTGAGCGTGTTTGATTTGCATGTTTTTGATCGGCCCGCTGGATAAATTATTTGGATCACAGATCATTTTGATTAACCCAGCGGCTGCTGCACAGGCCTTAGCCTGCGTGAGGCTGATGACTCTCTCTCTCTCTCTCTCTCTCTCTCTCTCTCTCTCTCTCTCTCTCTCTCTCTCTGAAAACCATCAGCCAATCATTATGAATAGCTCTTTATGTTTCTCATGTCAGAGGACACTGAACACAGCATCAGTCTTTACAGTACTGTATTGTTGTCTCACTGTTTATCTATTAAGATGCACATAAAAAGCTTTCAAGTTATACCAGGTATAACTGCAACTGTCCAACTATTTGCAATATCTCAGGCAATATCATGATGAAACTTTTAAATGGACTTTTTCATTTCATATGGACACTAACTGTGTTTTGATCAGTCATTCTTGCGAAAACCTGATCAATTCTTTCTATCAAGATTCAATGGTTCATTGGTTACATTGGTTATACGTATTTTTTTCAGCATTTTTCTTTATATATATATATATATATATATATATATATATATATACTGTTTTTCATTGTTAATTTGTTCACAATATAATTTAGACACTATAATTTGTAATTTATAATTAATTTAAATATTTAAAATGTTTGAAATTAATATCAATCAAGATTAATAAATGCTTTAAAGCATTTCTCATTGTTAGTTCATTTTACTTAATGCATTAATTAATCAGTACCATTTTAAACCTTATTGTAAAGTGTTACTAAAAACATTTAATCTAGCAATGTTTTTATTACAATAATAAATGTAATAAACGATATAACAAAAATTGTGATGGTAATATGATTATTGAATACTTTGTCAAGCAGTTTTAGTGCCTGATGTATCCAAGTACACTGAAAAAAATGATTCGTTGAATTTAATAAAAAAATGTATGGTAAGTGGTTGCACACAATTGATTTTAGCTACATTCAAACAAATGCATAAAGTTGAACTTATTCAAATTTAGTTCAACTTAATGCATTTGTTTAAATGTAGCTTAAATCAACTGTGTGCAACCACTTACCATAAAAAAAATAATTAAATTCAACAAATAATTTTTTTCAGTGTATACTGCAAACCCTGATATCAGTTTAATTGAGATGAACAAATGTTTCTGTTACGATCAGCCACGCACTACATTTCCCATAATTCACTGCCTGGACTCATCTTCACTGATTGCATTCACCTGTGTCTCGTCACCCTGTTAGTCTCCCTAGCCTATTTGTACCCTGTTCACTCATTCACTCTCCGCAAAGTTTTGTATGTTGTTACACTGCACTCCTGAGCGTTTCTTCATGGTTTCCCGTTCCCGTTCCCGTTCCCGTTCCCGTTCTCGTTTCCGGTTCCTGGATCCCCTGCCTGTTCCTCGGATTATTCTCCTGCCTCTGACCCCTGCCTCTGACCCCTGCCTGTGTTTCCTGGTTTGTTTGTTTGTTCATTTGGACTGCTTACCTGTGTTTCGACCATTGCCTGTTTCTTGGATTACGTGTCTGGATTAACCCTAATAAAGCTGCATTTGGATCTCAACGTCTTGTCTCTGATCAGTTGCGTAACAGTTTCATTATTTTAAAAATCCATATCCTAATTCAAAAATATGCTTTCTCTAAATATGAAATTATTCAGGTTAATCAAAATGTTTTTTTTATATTGTGGTTAAGTCATAATGTTGCTACTTATTGTATATGACTAAAAATCTTGTATTGTTAATATTTAAAGGGATAGTTCACTCAAAATAAAAATAAAAACAGACATTTCTTAAAATATGTTCGTTTTTTGTTCTGCAGAAGAAAGTAAGACATACAGGTTTGGAACAACGTGAAGGTGAGTAAATGATGATAAAAGTATCACTTTTGGGTGAACTATCCCTCTAAATATGGCAGTAACTCGAGCTAAAACCTAATTCTTTGTCAAGATGAACATTTGCAATATTTGAGAATCATAATGCAGTGTATAGTCATGTCCAAGGAAATGTGCGAGCAAATCTGTGTGTGTGTGTGTGTGTGTGTGTGTGCGTGTACGTGTCCGATGCATAAAAAAAAGTGTCCAAACTATCTTTTATCCCCCAAGCAATTTGATTTTTAAATTATTCTTTTAATGTTGATTGATGGTTAGCTGGTCTGGTTATCCTAAATTAGATTTATTTGCTTTAAAGTATTGTTTGTATATGACAAATGTGATTTTTCTTATTTTTTTAAATGTCTGTGTGAGCTTGCTGCAAACTTCTTTGCCTACAGTGATAAATAAACTTACTACTAAACTTACTACTCCTAGATTTATTGGCACCCTTGGTGAATATGTGGCTGTGAAAATAAATCTGCGTTGTTTATCATTTTGATCCTTTTTTTTATATAAATATATCACAAATTTCTAACCTTTCATTGAAGTCAAACAAATGAAAGTGGGGGAAACTCACATTATGAAATAAAAGCTTTTCTCCAATGCATGTTGCCCACAATTATTGGCACCCCTAGAAATTCTTATGTAGAAAATGAGTGGGCTGAACTGAAGAGAAGAAGCGCCAACATGAATCTGGGAATCTGAAGGATCTGGAGAGATTCTGTATGGAGGAATGGTCTCTGATCTCTTGTCAGGTGTTCTCCAAACTCATTAGGCATTATAAGAGAAACCTCTTATCTAGCTGTTATTTGGTGCAAATAATTGTGGCCAATGTGAACTAGAGAAAGTCAAAACCGAAAAAATTGGGTAGAAAGGACTAGGATAAACAATGTAGATTTATTTTCACAGCCGCCTTTGCTCATATTTAACAAGGGTGCCAATAATTCTGGAGCTGACTGCATCAACAGTGTGTGAGTGTGTGTGTAGTCTGTGGCTGCCCTGGGCTCTCCTGTTGATAAATGGTGGCATGTGTGTCCCCAAGGCAGAGCTGCACCATGGGGCTCACCTGAGTGAACTGTGTGGGCTGGACACTGCTGAGGCAGGGGATGGTGAAGGCCTCAGGACGGAGCTCTGTGTCAGGGTTCATTAGTGGAGCTGGTAGAGGGCCAAACACAAGAAAAGAAATGGAGCCACATATTTCAGATAAGGGCCATACCACACTATGGTTTAGAAGTCTTGCACAGCCAGACTTCTCCAAGAAGCTTAGTCTGGCCAAGAACCACCCACTTAGACGGGAAGAGACTCTCAGACTGACATGTCTGACCATGTTTGTTTTGCTGTTTAGGTGCTGTTAAATCTGAACTATATGTATATGTGTATATATGTGTATGAATTATGTATATGTCTTATGTGAATGTGTGTATTAAATGAACATTTATAAATAATTAACAAACATGAATTAACAGTGAACAATATTAATCATTGTTCTTCATTGTTCATTCATGATATTTAAAGCATTAATGTTATGAGTAACCATGTGTTATCTACATATACAAAATATGCTGATATGGGGGGAAAACTCTTTAATGCAAAGTCAGCCTATGAACATCTGTACAAATAACAGAAAATGCTTCATGGTCATCTTTCACATACTCTATTTGATTCAAAGATGTCCTGGCAAACTCTGGCAAATCCAATAATTGGTTGTTCTTCAAATGTGCTCATTGCATCAACCCAAGACCTTCTAAAGATGACTTGGTTTTCTATACGGGCTGATTAAAAAAAAACTCTGCCCACAGGATGTTGCGTAAAGCCAGCCAATCAGATTAGAGCCTGGCTTTTTGAAATGAACAGGCACTGTGTGTTCCCTCAGGCTGATGCTGAGACTGTGTTAGTATCGTTAAAAGCTTGGGTTGCTCTGAAATATATGAGGTCTGTGTATTTGATGCATTTTTGCCCAAATCTTAGTAGATTGTATGAGATATTCTATACTTCTATACAGCCCCAATGTTTAGGACATGACAATTGTGTATTTCAAGCCATGAAAATTATAATGTCTGCACATTATAGCTGGATAATGTCAGTGCTGTGTGTGTGTGAGAGAGAGAAAGTTCAGTCAGAGGTTAGCTGTCATTGAGATCCAGGCAGTGTGCTGTGGGAGACTAAAGTAAATCTGAGCTCTCAACTGGAACCTCCCTCAGACCATATGAGCCGATCCCAGAGTGACATTAACCTGGCTTCACTCTGCTGCTGTGAACCCCAGACACAGCAGGCCGACTGCCAAGAACATCACAGCATGTGAAATCTAAAGCAGCACGTGCATATGTACAAATGAGACTCTGTTTTATAGGATGTAGAAAATATTCCGAATTTTAATCCATCTTTCTCTTTTTCTGCCTTTCTTCATGTAAATTTTTAATGCCCTGATTTTACCAAACTTAATTGGATTTCACCTGATTAGCTCATGAAGAAAAAGAATGAGTATGTGGGGGTAACCCCTCCCTTTCCTAAAATCCAGGCAAGAGCTTTTATGGAGAACTACAGTTCATCACACTTCCAGTAGGGTAATACAGGCACGTTCAGGAAGAAGATGAAGGAGGGAGAAAGAGAGAAGTCTAATGAACAACATCAAGGCAAACGAAGTTCGACATTTTGTGATATAAACATGAATATTCCACAATTGATTGATTAATAATCACCATAGACAATAATAGAATTAAACTGACGTGCAGTCGCGTGTGCATGTGTATTTGTCTATTAGCTTGCTTTTTGTAATTGCTCTGAAAATGACTTGTCTAATTCAATATTTAGTGTTTAGAACTTATTTATTTGCTTTGGTACTATTTTTAAATGTTTGTAAGTTGAAAACATTTAGTGCTAATTTCCCATCAGATCATAACTGCATAATGCAGTTTTTCAAACGTTTCAGGATATTTTTAATTGACATCAAAAGTAACTTTTTAGCCACACCTAAAGAATGTTTAACACACATCTTTATTTTAACTGAATGCCTTTTCATTAATGCACTTACTTTTCAAAATGTTTCAAATTGTTTCAAAATTATTTATTTATTTATTTATTTTTACATTTTGAATCTTTAAAATGTTTGTATTCATTTGAAAGCATCTTATTATCATTTAATCCCACTGATCTTGGTGGTAAATCAATTAATCATTTACTTAAATATACAATTTTTCAAATTATAGTAATTTTCTAAATAACATTTAAAATTGGATGATCAAGCGTAACGGATTTCTAGTTGCAGTTTTATCTCCAATGGTAACCTCAGTTGTTTATAATATACGTTTGAAGTGTGTGAGTATTTGCAATTTGTCAATATAGAGCATGATACAATGGTTTCATGTAGAAATGTGAACATGTAACCTTTCCATTGCACATAAGGTTCGTGGATAAAGGTTATTCGGATTATTAAAATGTTCTTTAAAAAGTTCTCTTGGGAACCAAAAATGGTTCTTCTATGGCAGGGTGCCTTCTATGGAAAAGCCTCTTTTGGAACTTTTATTTTTAAGAGTGTGGATTGCCGGAAGGAAAACAGCAATGACTTTGTATATAGTAATAGTCATTTTGTGCCTTTTACAGTGAGTTTTGAAAATATACCACTTTGAGATTTAATGAACACAAACATCATATTAAATTAGAGCTACATAATAAGCTACAGCTGTTCTTTGGATCAAGTTTTTCACACTTCCAGGACCTCGACACTCATATTGAGTCATACACACATATATAACAACTTTTGTCATCAGTGTAACACATATTGCCCTGTTTCAGTGGGGGTAGTGGTGAAACAAGGATGGAGGGAGGGGAAAAACACTTTTGACCTTTGGTGTCACATGGAGTGTCTTGTTGAGCTGACAGTGAGGTGCCAGTAACCTTGAGTCTCTGATTACTTTTAAACACCAAGCTGGTTTTCGATTGGTTGTGCTAAAAACATGAGGGTTTGGATAGTTGTGCGTTCACATGCTCCAGCACTAGCCCTGTAGTTCAGCACAAGATGCAATTACGTGTGAGTGTATATGTGGTTGGAGGTCAAAGGCTTCTGGTGTGCCCTTGCTATGAACTGCTGTGATGGACAAGTAATGATGTCTACGCGATTTTAAGAAGAGCATATACATGGACTGAAGCCAGGTCCTGTTTGAGATTAGGTTTCCATCCTGTCTTCAGGTCATCACTATCTCATATACAAAAATACACTCCTACATACTGAATGTCAGAGCATCTGAAAACGAGAAGTCCCCCTCACACAGACACTATATCCTTGGTCATCAGTCTCCGGTTTGGTTTAAATGTTCCACGTGTCCGTCCTGTCCGCACCATCTCATCCAGACCTCTGATCTCTGGACCCACACACACCTGTGCAGACACACACAAAAATAATCTTGAGTCTCCACTGCCTCTTGAACCCCCTGCTCTGGTTTCTGACAGCTCTGAAGAGTTGCACATGTCTCTGATGAAAGGAAGGCCTCGCTGAGTCTTGAATTTGAAATCCTGGAATGCGCACACATTAAAGTCGGCATGAAACGGAAGTTGCGACAGTCTTTTCTCCACTGTTGTGATGTATATCCAAGTAAAATGGCTTCTCAAACAAGAAAAAACGCAGGACGATACTTGATTTTGTCTGTCAGGAATTGACTGATGGTTGTGGTTTGCTATTGCTGTGATGTCATGTGAGTGACAGGTCGCCCCGCCCTCGCGTCAGTAAACACATCATCGGAGAAGAGCTGCAAGAGGGAGGGGAAGTTATTTTAATTAAAGATTACGAAGGTGCATGAATTTTAAACAAATAATGATGTGCACGGATAAATCATTTATAATAAATACTGCAATAATCTATAAAAAACAGGAATTATCCATTTTGATTTCAAAGTGACTTTAACCTAGGTTTTTGTTTTTGTTTTGTTTTTTACTAAATCAATAACTCTGAATGCCACTGTTTGTTCCCGAGCAAGACGGTGTTTTAAGTGGCAAAGCCTGGGACAGGGGTGTCCAATTCTGCTCCTGCAGAGTTCAGCTCCAACCTCAATTAAACATTCCTGAACCAACCAATCAAGGAAAGTTGGAGCTAAACTCTGCAGGACAGTGGCCTTCTAGGACTGAGTTTAGACACCCCTGGCCCAGGAGGTTCTTCACCATGTTCTCTTTTAGAAATGTCTTTCTGGCCTGTTATACGAGACTAAGCCTTTGTCCATCTTCACGCTGTCATCAGTTTCACACAGGCATCGGTTTCTGACTCATTCAGCATTTGATTACCAATTAAATCACGCTGACACACACAGGCACACGTACTCCTGATCTCAGGTTGTGTTCTGGCTGTTACAGAAGAGTTTACAGTGATAACAGACACAAGCAGAGGGAAAGAATGTCTAAGAGAAATGTGTGTGTTATTTTTGGAGAAAAGAAGTGGATGATAGAAAAAACACAATCGTCATGGATACCAACAAACCTGTCAGACTTCTGCTCTATATATGGATTCCTCATGTTACTGTTTGACTACACACACATACACTGGCCCAAACACTCATACACTAATGAATAGACAACTAACACATTTTGTACCACAAATGTCCAATTTGTTTGTGAGGAATAACTTAGATCAGCTGTAAATTACAGTAAACTAATAAACCGCTATTCTTGTACAGAGTTGTTGAAATGAAATTGTGTGTGTGTGTGAGAGAGAGAGAGGTAGGCTACTCTAATCTCCATTTGAGATATAAATACCTCGTGACAACATGCTGTGTTTGTATGAGGTAAACTGGGCTATTGTGCAGGTCTCATTCAACACTCAGTCTGTGTAAAAGACAAGGGATGTAGGGATAATCTAACTAGATTCGGATACCGCACGCAAAGGAAACAAGACAGAAAAATGGGGCGGAATCATGCAAAATAACGTAATAACTGACGTAAATTCCTAAAATGGCCTCAGATAGCCTACGCTTATCAACAAACATCTGATTCTTAGATGTTGGTCAAATAAAACGAATCCCGAATTAACTAAACATTCATAAATCTGTTTTATGGTATTTATTGCTGGTTTGCGCACGGTTGACACTGGAATCTAAACAAAGATTAAAAATCTAAACAAAATCTATAATTTGGCTCGTAATATTAACGTGGTTAAATATATGAAATTATAACTTTATTATAGCCTATAAAGTTAATATTTTATCAAATTCGCAATTTTATAAATGCGTCCCTATAGAAGAGTTTGTAAATTTGTTCAGCATTGTGTAACCTGTTAGAAGATTCCTCTGCTTCTGTTTGGTGGCCTGCTGGCCTTTTCTCTGGCCTTCCTCAAGCGTGAGGGAGGAATTTTTCTCTCAGATAACCTTTTGCTCTGAATTCAGCCAAGAATGTGAGAAGAAGCAGAATAGATGTCCTCAATCCTGTTTTCACCAGTTTTAAAACGGGCAGAACCCATTATCGTTAATGTTAAAAATGTGCTTTTACATATTTATGTGATAAAAAAAAAACATTCCAGCACGATTATTCGACATGTAGCATATTATTATTATTATTATTATTATTATTATTATTATTATTATTATTTATTAGATTCTAAAAAGCAGCTGGTTGTGTTTTAACATTTTGCTTTAACACCGGTAAATTGGCGAATTGTTGGCATAAGTGAAGTTGTTAAATCGTATAATATTTTTCCGTATTTAGTCTATTAATAATTCCACGTTACTGAGGAGTTTCGTATTAACGCGTTATTTTTAATCCAGATAAAACTTACGCAACTTTCGTCAGAATCCTAGTTTTCGGGGTGTTCTTGTGCGTCTGGTCAGCGCAGGGTCATGATAAGTTCACCGGCATTTTTTAACACATTCAGTTGCATGAACCCTGACGGCCTGCTGAGTGGGTTGCGCTCCTTTCCACTTTTGATGGATTGTGAAGAAAAGCGTGTTTTTTCTTTTTTGTTGTTTTTTTTTTTTCTTGGTCTTGCACCATATTTAACTACAGGGCAAACTTTCACAAAACTGCGCAGAGTTTAGTGATGCGATGTAATATTTTACGCGATGTTCTAGTGTCAAAACCATATTACATAACATTAATAATTTAATAATTAGGCTATAATAATAAAAACGTGACTGTTAATGATTAATAGTTATTGCATTCTTATTGTAAACAATTAAAATAATAATAGTAATAATATGCTAAATGATCAAATAAAATTCGATTTTTATTTAGAAATAATTGGTATTGTTCAATTGAGACTGAATGTAAGCTTTAACATGCGGTTTTTTAAAGTTTAATAAAGTTTTTCCCCGTTGCTATTCAGAACAATTGTATTCTTATCACGAACAATTGTAAATAATACTAATAATAATCATCACAATAATAATATATTTTTCAAATGCAATTAAATAAGTTACAGCAGCTAAAGTAGTATTTAAAATCTCGGGTGCCCTCATAAATAATTTAATGTGAGCATAGATATGTGGAAATTGCAAAGCAAACTAGCCCACATTGTCACGTCAAGAGTAAATCATCTTCAGTTTACTCCAAATATGTTTTTAAATATGAAAATTCCTGATGTGAATTGTGTATATATCTGGATAATTTGTTCATTTTTCGTTCATTTACCTGCCATTTTAAACACTTTTAGGCTACTTTATAACCGTGTTTGAGTAAAAACAATTAAAACCATTCAGAATCGTATTAGAACAGATTTAAAAATATATATCCTAATATATGTTTTTCGACCTGAAAATAGTTGTCTGTAGCTAATTCACGAAAAATAGCGATTAAGCTACATCAAATGCCAATACTCTAAATTGCTTCTGAATCGAAAGTCCTTCTTGAGGGTTTTTTTTTTATTTTTTATTTTTTTAAAGCATGTATTTACAGTTTGGTGAAAAGATGGGTGAATCAAAGGTGCTGACCGAGGGAGAGGGAAGACACGGGTGAACAGCTAAAAAATTCTAGAGAGACTATAAGTGAAGCCCCAGAACGGTGCTCGCAGCTCAAGACCTGCGCGTGACCCCGGCGAGATGGAAGCCCGTCCGCAGCTCCTGACAAGCTGACTTGCCTATTTCGAGTATTAATTTGGGCCTGAACTCTGGGTGAACCGAGGCCAGGGGAGAAGCAGTCAGGGGATGTTTGAGGCAGGGCCCAGGGCAAACCTGTCCGCCTGAGCAAATATTGGGGTAGTCCGTCAGAGGGTCGTGGATGAAATGGAACTGTCAAGCCCGCGTAAACTTTGGGGAAGAGGTGAGGCCACAAGAGAGAGAGAACAAGGGGGGAAAAGTTAGGCAAACTCGTTTCCTTAAATGTTCGAAAAACGACCCCCAAACCTTTCCGACCCCCCTCCACTAGTTCTCTTCAGCACTTGTCAGCACCCTCCAGCTCAGAGTTCATTCACCCAGTTCTTTCACCGGAGTTTGCCCTCTCTCGCTCACCTGCTTTGCTGTGCTTGTGTTTTTGAGGTGGCACAAAAGTAAACCGACAGTTCCTCAAGTCTGATGTGTATAATTTGAACGAAAGTCTGGCTAGAGCACTGATAGAAAGCAGATGGTTATGTGATGCTCAATGAGACTTTATTTTATTTTATTTTTTTTACAATCAGCAGTGACTCGAAATTAGGTTATACCCATTAATAAAGAATAATGTAGGCTATGTCCAGTCTTCATGACAGTCCTAAACAAATCCTGTGGATACTGTATGTAAAACCATAATTTGCAAGAGGCAACAAGTCTACACAAATCTCAATAGCCTACATATTAAGTAGCCCTATTAATATGAGGGATTACAAATTATAGTTAGTCTAACAAAAACGACTGAAACGAATCGACTATGTAATTAAAACACTTTGCTTTTGTTCATTTTTTGAGAATGTTATAGGTTACAAGCATTTTGCTTTTCAAATGTTGGTTAATGTAATATCTTCTTGCTATGGGACAGAGTCAGAGACTCGTCTATTTGCAGGTTTTTTTTTTTTTTTTTTGGTTTTTTTTTTGGTAAAGAGTTCAGGTAAAGTTAATGGTGACCTCTATTTAAACCCCCTACTGTAAGCATTACTTTACGTTTCAATGCAGAGCAGGGAGGTTGACCGCGGGGGTAGCGGCCGGATCAAAGGCCCGTTCAGGGGGCTACAGGACAAACGTCCTGAACAGCGTGAGTGAAATCTGCACCAGCAGATGGTCCAGAGCCAATCATACAGAGCAATAGCTGTATCGTCTTTATTTCCTCTGTGTTGATATATGTTGAGCCAACTCGTTATGATTGTGTAGGCTATATATTTTGTAGACAGGCTAAACATTAGCTCATAAAATACAAAATGAAAAGTGTCTTTATTTCGTAATATTAAGGATATTGTGAATCGTATGTGGCAGAAACTATTCTAATGATATTATATGTAGTAATCAAATATGATTATATGTTTTTGAACATTTCTTTAGCGTTGTTTCAGAAGTCAGTCTGTTGTCTTTCTTGCCACAAACACTCTGGCCTATATGCGTTTCATTAACGGAAGCACCCAGTGAGCTGGTGTGCGTGAATGCCACTGCAACCCGGCATTTTCTTCCTCTGAAGTGGACCTAATGCTACCACCTATTGCAAAAACCAAACTTGTCTGTCATGGCACAAGTTTAATTCTTACCGATTTTTTTTTTTTTTTTTTTTTTTTTTTTTTTGCAGTGACTTTAATGTCTTAATGTCTTTGTCAATTACAATAATATTTCAGCAACCCATTTGGAGAGCTATAATGTAAATTGTCGATGTCGATATTTTTTCCCATTTAAGAATGCTTAACTTGTTGTTAAGCACTCGTGAATTATAATGAAATGGTTTTGAAAGTGTTCAATGTGTTAGGCAAGTAAGATGTCAATTAATTACAAAACTCAATAACTAAAATGCGCCACCCACAATTCTGTTTCGTTTCTTGAAAGCATGTCTTTCTTTTAATTTGCTCAGGCCCAGTGCTATTTGTGCCACCCCTAAAGCACTCATGAGCGAGTCTGTTTGTATGTTTAGATATCCCAGAAGCGCAATGAGGTAAAAAGGTCATCGTGAACCACCCTGATTGCTCACCAACATTCCGTTCCGTGCCGTGCTCCGAGCATCCTATAACACTACTGACTGGTGTTCGCTTTCTCACCCTCCAAGTGAAGAGAAGGGCTGTTAAACCCATGTCATCAATTACTCCATATCTACTTTTTTTCTTTTCTTTTTTTTTTTTTTTTTTTTTTCTAGTATGTTCATTTTTATATTTTATTATTTACACACACATAGGCTACATATGTAATCTAGAGACTGGTTCAGTAAAATATTGTTTTTATTTGAGGTAGATAAAGAACTGACAGAAACATTTGATTGAGACATTTAGATTACGGAATCATGCAGACAGTAACTAATAAAACTCAGCTCGTCTGCGCATAAAAAATACTAGGCTAAAAAAATCTAATTCTGTAAATGTTTTAATAAAGAAAAGTAACACCCTGCATTGTCCTTTTGTTCTACAAACGGAACGGAACTTTCCCAAGGCGCATGTCACATGTTCAATATCCAAATTTATGTAGTAAATTAGGCCTGACTGGCAACACAGTATTAATTATTTTTCGTTGTAGTAATGGAATATCACAGTGTACATTGAGAGGGAATCGTTCACGTGTTCCTGTAAATTGTGCTGGTGTTCAGTAAAGGCCTACCCTGTAAACGCATAGTGCAAGGAGTCCGAAAACCCTTATAAGCTACAATCCACAAGACTCAGGTATATGAAATGTGTACATCAAATAAATCATCATAAACGCAACAAAAACATCAATACATATTTTGACAACACAGTAAGCTCCCTGTAAAGTCAGTTAGGTTCTTTCAGAGACTTGTAAACATCGTGAAAGTGCATTATTTTTCATCATCATTGTAGAAATACCCTGTATAACACACACAAACATTTCCAATGAGTTTTGGAAATTTTGTTCTAGCAAACGGTGTAATATGTCCATTGTTGTTCTAAAAGTCTCTTTGCTTTTCCCTTTTTTTCAGTTTCCTAAAAACCAATTGTCCTATAATAAAATAACACGAGAAAGTCTTTCTGGCACATTTTGGAATGCTTAAATTAATAGACTTTACGATATATTTCGAATCTGCTGTTCAATGCACCCAAAGTTATTGTCCTCGGTTAGGAATCCGGACTTGGAGAAGCTCCAGGAGATGTTGAAGTTGAGTGATCAGAGTGATCCTCGAGGTCTTTAGACAGAGTGGATGAAGCAGGGGCGAGTCCCTCCTTCTCTCGCTTCTTCTGCTTCATTCGGCGGTTCTGAAACCAAATCTTGACCTGTGTCTCGTTCAGCTCGAGCGTGGCAGCGATTTCGACTCGCCGCGCTCGCGTGAGATACTTGCTGAAGTGAAACTCTTTCTCGAGCTCTGTGAGTTGTTTGGTAGTGAAATTCGTCCGAATTGTGTTTTGCGGTCCCAGTCCGTATTCGGCCACTTTAGCTGCGAGGAAAAAGTGAAAGGATGATTACATGACTGTTTGTCAAACAGTTGAACACAGATAAATTAATCATGATCATAATTAATTGCCTTATATTTATATTAAAAAAAACGCCAACAACAATCAACTGTGCGCGTGCTGGTTGTTATTATCCTTAATTAGATGTGACGATTTGAAACTGCAGTTCAACAAGTTATTCGGTATTGCAAACTTTGCTGACCTTACCATAATTCCCCTGTCTGTACTTATCAGTTTTGAAAGAACTCATAACGGAGTCTATGGAATACATGCAATTCAATACTCCCCAAAGATGGCTTTATGACCACTCAATTTGTACAGTATGTCAAAATGGTGGCCCCTTTGCGTAAAAGTTGGTGCACTAAATCGTTGTGAGGCAAACACGACTGGGACAGGAGAGGGAAGCTTAAGAACACAATGGAGGCCAACAAAAACGAATGTTGCGCGGCGAGAACCGGGACAAGCTAAAGATAACAGTGCTATTGCATTTCCTATGGCGAACGAAAGCATGTATGTTTGATGCATTAACGCAGTGGGAGACGGGTTGAAACTGAAATGAACAGGCCCGTTTTTAAAATGCATTTCATTTTTAGATATCTTAGGTAAAAAGTTTCTAATTTTATGTATAATGTGTTATACTTTGGTTATGTAGATCTGAAAACTTGTTCGCTTTTAAGTAAGGCATCATTTCTGTCGGTTTGAGTGTACAGCACTATATTTGCTTCAAAGAGGCAATTCAATCCACCTGTTTTAGGGGGGTTCCTTTTGACTTTCATCCAATCGAATGTCTTCCCAGGTGGCGACTGATCCGTGTCAGTCTCCCTCTCTTGGGAGGCCGATAAGTCGGCATAGGTGCCTTGTGAGTAGCCTCGCTGGTGGTCCTGGCCCTCGCACCCATGATGCTGATAAGGTGCGGCTGGAACGGCTCCCTGCGCTCCGCAGTAGGCACCAGCCATGGAGCCATAGTGAGGACCGACATTTGAGGTAGAAAACCCCGATGAGTGATAATACATCCCATCCTGCTCGGGGTTTATGAAATACTGATGTTGAGCGTAGTCCGTGTTGGCGCAGGCCTGGGTCCCATAACTAGTCCCCGTGCCACCGTAGGTGACAATGCCACTCTGATGCGTTTGGTGCTGGTGATGCACGTAAACGCCGCTCTGGTGCTGATGTTGTGCTGTTGCTGGCTGGTTGCTCCCCCCTACGTAAAGTCGTCCATCAGCGTTATAGCTGTCACTTGCGTGTCCGGTGAGGAAGGGACCCGAGAACGCCTGGTCCGTGTGGTGGTATCCAGCCTTGGGCGAGTAGGCGTTCGTCCCACGGTTACAAATTGTGTACTCTAAGAAAGAGTTCATTCTGGAATTGTCCATGCGCTATTAATGGCGGAGGGTCAACCTGAGAGATCGGGAGAGCCTCCTGTCCTGCAAGCTCGTAACAGTATGTCATGCGGAAGGGGGGAAATGCTTACCTCTTGAGTATTTGCTTGTGCTTCCCTATAACACATCTTTACCTCAGCTGCTGGTCACGTGAGACGTCACGGCGCCAATGGTGAGGGGACCTCCAGAAGTTTGTCAGCGCACGGCGACCATCCATCACGCGCTTGACATTTGCATGACAAAGCCACTTCAATCAAACTAGCCCATCAATCTGATAACAGCTAGAATATGTCAAACCCTGCGTGAAAGGCTCTCCGAATGAGAGAAAGAGAAATAAAGAAAGAACGTTTCAGATTTTTGCATTGAGATTTAGGCCTTCATCTCCTCTCATCTCTTTACTTACCATCTGCATTTAGTTTCTATTTGTAATCGCGCGAGTTTAGTGAAGAATGCGTTATCTTCCTACTGTAATGTTCTGAAGTAGGCCTGTGTGATCTCGATTGTCCTATTTAATAAGAGTAATGCTCACTGTTGCCTTTAAGACTCGCCGAACGCAGAGTTCATTATGTGTGTTTAGAACGGAAATCTGTTTAACACTCGAATTGGAAGTGACGCCACGGTTCGCAGATCAGTGCTGGTTGGCTTTGGATCCGTCTAATTAAATCACTGAACTGATCTGTTACCTAAACGAAATTAGGTCGACAGCGAGCCTTCTGTTGAGTCCAAACAAGCAGGAAAGGAACGTCAACGAGTTCTTTTTCTCTCTCTCTCTGCCTGTGGAAACGAGTGTTGCTGCTTTGCTGCCTGGAATTGTACTCGATTTTTTCAACTGCTGGTCAAAGTGTAGAAGATAGTATTTACAGTTTGTAACTTTAGTTTTAAAATTGTAAGATTATAAATCACGCGTTCTAAACCTAATCTCCCAAACTTTAGGGTTAGGCTATACGTCAAACTAATGGGTTCGTCTGGAACATGGATGGCTTGACTGGCGTTGGTGGACAGCAGGAGAAGAGAGAAGCTAATAATTAATTAAGATGACAATGCTGAGCAAGTCTTCCTCTTCATATAAAGCCCACGCTCAATATAGGAGGACTGAAGAAGTTCGAATATATTTGCTCATTAGTACATGGTGGTACAAGAAAGGGTAACAATATAACGCCCACAGCGATTTGTTATCTGTCGATTCACGTGCCAAGTGATTGTCTAGTTACGCAGCCCACGATTCCAAACTACTTTGAGCAGCTTTGAGCAAGTACTGTTGCTGCTCTGTCCTACACTCAAGAGTTCTTGAGGCTTCAGGTCCCTTTGTTTTAAACGAATTCATCAGTTGATTGGTTACAGTGTTTTATACAGGCGAGTACCAACGTCATCACTAGGCGAGCAAGGCAAACATAGCCTACCAAAACCAACAGCAGTTTATGTTTCCACTTATCACAAACGAATGATTAAGATTTAACGACTCTTGCTAATGCCTTTTGACGCCAAGATTTTGAAATAGATCTGAGATAAAATAATTGTGACTTAAAAGTTGTTGTTTTTTCTTTTCAAAATATACAAGATAAAAAACGTATAAAGGAGACTCTGTTAACAGTTGTTAAAATAGAAAAGAGGCATTAAAATTTACGAATTCTATAAATAATTATTATTATTACACAGCAAAACATTGTTTAGTCTATGTTGGCAATGTTAATTTAACACTGGCAGTGTTTGTTATTAGCCTATTATTACGTATAGAGTTGATAAAGTATTAATAAATAAATTGTCATTAATTTAATTTATTTAATATTTAAGCAATTTAGTATTAAATCTTAACTATTATCAACTAGCCTATTTGCAAAAGCTTAAACGTTCTTCTGACGCAAAAAAAGCGCACCCTTGCGGCTCGCTAGATGTATTCCTGCGTAGGCTAAGTGCGTATTAAAACTCTAACAGCTATAAACTTCGCAATGGGTCCATTTGCATATAACATTTCAGTTCTGGATAATAATAATAATAATAAAAAAAACTCTGTAACTCAGGAATGTCCTTAATTTCTGTCGTTTAACTTTTATTTAGTTGTAGCATAGCCATGGCTTGGTCGAATGCACGTCACGTAGCCTATGTGTCTGACCCGTGGAAATAGTTTGACTGAAATCACTACAATACATTAACCAGTGAAACGTAGGCAAACGTATGTGATGATACACCACCTTATGTAATGTCATGTAACAGTTGTGAATAATGTTTGTGATCATTGCTATGCTGTTTAATACATATACAAAACCTTAAAACATATTTTTTCCTTCCTCAATGTATACACTGGCAGTTATTTTACTATTTTGCTAGGCAAAACCTAAAATTGCAGCATGAGAGTAATGGACCTCCCATCATAACAACCTTTGAATGTTTTTTTTTTTTTTTCTTTTTTTTTTCTTTTTTTTTTTTTTTTTTTGCATGACTAAGTCATTAACTTGCATAATGAATGGCCCTTGAAGCCATTCAAATAGCCTATAGTTTTCTTTCTTCATTCCACACCATGTGCTCAACATTGAGAGCTTGTACATTTAGCTGCACATGTTAACCTTAACACCACAGATGACATCTTGTTACTATAATTAATTTTACTATTTAACTTACAGTTCCTCAGCCCAGGCCTTTTAATATTCTCAGTTCTGATAGCTGGCTCATTTCCTTCACCCTCCAACCCTTCCTCAGTGTCTTCACTTGAGCAGCTGATGTGCGGTAATGCGTTGACACACACTGGCTTATCAACAGCATCATTTATTCATGTAGGTGGAGATTAAGATATTTTCCATTGCACACGTAAAGTGCTTGGGGTATTAAGAAAATCGCTATACAAATGAAATGATTTTACTCATGTATCCATCCTTTGAGAGGTGACACCTACCCAAAGTCAGTCATGCCCTCATTTTCATATGCTACTCAGAGGTTAAATGGGTCATCGGCTTTGTCTCCTAAATTATCCAAGTCGTCATATAATAAACAAACTTAGGACGTGCCGATTGTCTGAATTTCACTTCCAAATTATTCCAGATAATTTATCTTAATCCACTGGTGCAAACAACCAAATGGGTGATGGAGCAGTAGAAACAATGGCATCGGTTTGGTTTTCTGGCATCGGCCAGTTTACCCGACTTAAGTGCTCAAATGAGATTGCTAGAACTCAAGCACCCTCTCCTCAACATGCATGCTATACTGTATATACTTCTCTCTCTAGTTATCTCGTCTGACTTACTTTCTTTTCCAATTTTTTCAAACATTCAATGTAAATATGTGTGCGCACTTAATTTGCTAGTTCAAACATATTACAATGGCATTCAATAAATCAGATTTTTAGCAGATGCAGGCACAATTATTCATCTTAATGTCCTCTTAGACAAACTATGCAAAAGATCTGCTGACATGATTCAGATACCGTGCAATACAGGCGTATCTAGAAAGAAAAATAGGAGTTTGTGTGAATACAAGTTGTTATTCTTTGTCATTCTTTGTTATTCTAAGAAAACAGGGCCATGCAAGGTCTCCACAAAGCACAGTCTATAGGTTGACCTTGTTTAGACTGTCACAATCTGTTGTGTAAGGATATGGCCTCGTTCAGGTTAGTGTCAAATGAATGCTTACAGTCAAGCTTACGACTATCTATCTATCTATCTATCTATCTATCTATATATATATATATATATATATATATATATATATATATATATATATATATCATCTATCTATATATCATCTATCTATCTTCAAATATATCTTCAACTAAGCATTTCAAGCTCATCACCACCTTAAAAAAATTCACAACCGTCTTCAATATGTTAGCATTCCATTGTAAAAAATAGCCCCCTCCCCCCAAAAAAGTTATTTTTGTCTTGCATTCCAGTAAAATAGAAAAGAAAAAAAAATCAAATACATATATAATTTCACTTGAGGCAGATTGTTTTTTATCTTGTTTATACTTAAAACGAGTGGATAAATCTGCCAGTGTAATAAAACAAAATACCCTGGTATTGATGAGTAATTCTCCAAAAAGAAGAAAAAAAAGGGGTAAAGTTACTTTGCAAGAAATTGAAAAATATATTGTTTTAGAATTTTTAACTGGAAAATAAGTCAAATATATATATATATATATTTTTTTTTTTTGCTGTGAAGCATCCACATTATTTTTACAATTCTATGCTTTACACAACACATCATTATACATATACTATTTAGTGTTTCTCACCATGCAGCTATGTAAAATTAACCTCTCGCTGTCAAATCTCTCACAGGGCACTCTATCTTTGTCAACTATATGCAAATCAGATGTAAACTTTCTGGCCAGGTGTTGTCATTCCAGGTGGTTGAGTAGCAAAGTTGCCCATGTGTGACTAAATCTTAAGTACTTTTGCTAGATATGTACACACACATTTTCATAAAGTCACTGGTTTAAAGTTTCATGTCAATGGGGTCACAGACATATATGAGGTCTCATACGAGTAGCATGCATTAAACATGCATTATCATGTTAAAGACCTCTATTCTCCTAATCAGTGTGAAGACTTTTTACATTTCTAATCTAACTTTAAATAAAGGCAAAACATTGTTTTTCAAACAATAAATTATTCAATAAATTATAAAATTCCATTTTAGGCTCTTTAAATAGGCCTACGTTTTACAATGCAAGAAAGGTTATGGTAGTCATATTAGCATATTAGCTGCTTGGATATTGAGAGATGTAACATGCACTGTTCCAAAAAAGCTGTATTTGATATTTTGATGTACATGCATTACATGCTTTGATTAAAATTTTGCATCACAGGCCTGGTTTCTTGACAGCTGGGGTTTAAGGGTCAAGTGTGTAGATGGTCTATGCTGGGTCAACTGATTTTGTAGCTCACAGTACCTAAAGCTCAAGTTTGACTGTTAAAGCTATTGATAAGTCATACATGCCTCTCCTTCACAGAGTCACCACTGTTGCCATTACAAGATGAATTGGTATGTGTGGCATCCATTTATGGCTGACACCATACATGATTAATACTTGAAATGAGATACCACCACTAAAACTAGGCTCGATCGTGAGTGTTTGGCGTGCATTCAGTTACGATTTGCAAGATGTTGATATAAATATTGCACAATGTTCAGCTTCATGGAGTGGCCTAAGGGTAAGGCTGCTTACTCTGCGCCTTTTGTTTTATGATGAATTGAATTTTCTATTAAAAAAATATCCAAAGCCCTTATCTCTCATTCAGCATGATTGATATATTCTTATCATTGCATCACTACAGATTACAAACCGTCATGTTTGTATAATGTCAACAAAAATCATTTAAGTCTGTTATTTACTTTGTGTGATTGGGACACTTTCAGTGGCTCATTCAGGTGAAACAAATTATGAATTTTACATGTCGTAGGTAGCTAAATATGATAAGTGAGGACACTATGCTCACTGTGGGCTAAAGCACTCTGCTTCCATTCCAAGCTTTCAGGAGGTCACATGACATTCTATATGTTGTTCATTACCTCTTTACCATATTGGTTGGCTGTCTGAGCTGAAAGCCATGGAAATCGATAGGCACTCTCTGAGTGGATATTCCATCTCCCACTTTTTAGAAGAGAGTGACAATTGCATTATTGCAGTGCACTTTTCGATCCCATAGAAAAAAAGAAGCTCAAAAATAGTCTTTGCACAGTCTTTTCCACATACTTTGCAGCAAGGTTGTTATTTGATCAAAAAACAGTAGTAAAAAAAAAAGTAATATTGTGAAATATAATTACAATTTAATTTGCTTTTCTTACAATTTTAATATTCTTCTAAATGTAATTTATTCTTGTGATAGCAAAGCTGAATTTTTTAGCATCATTCCTCCAGTCTTTAGTGTCACGTGATCCTTCAGATATAATATGAAACATTTCTTATTATTATCAGTGTTGAAAACAGCTGTGCTGCTTCGTTTTTGTGGAAACCGTGATATACTGCTTTTTTTTTTTAGTATTGTTTTTTTTTATTGATTTAAATAAATTCATACTTTTATTCAACAAGGATGCATTAAATTGATCAAAAGTGACAGTAAAGACATTGACTGTTACAAAAGAATTACTTTTAATTGTGCATTGTCCCTGTAAAAATAAACAATAAAATGAAATGAAATGAAAATTTATTTTTTTAGATTTATAAGATATACTGTATATACTAGTTGTCATACTTTTTACTCATATCTCAGTGAGTGGCGGGGCTTATTGAAAATTTCTTCATCAAGTCTATTTGAAGTCTTGAGTATTTGAGACAACCTGCCCCTATAGTGGAGCATACTGTCAGTCTATATGGGGTAAGTTGTCTCAATGCACCTGCAGTTACAGTTCATTTAGGTCTTTAATATTTAAAAACTTGAAGAAATCATGACATTGCCCCAACCTACCTAACATAGGTGAGTACGTTTATGTGTGTGAAGTTGGGGCAATGTGCTAATTATTTTATAATTATTATGCATGCAGATTTTATGATTTCTATAGTTTTAGGGTACATTTCACATCAGTGAAAAAAGTGTAAAAACAATATGCCTTCTCAGGAAAACAACATTTGTTTTTAGTATTTATAATTTATCAGTGTATCTACTTTCTAGTTGCAAAGCTTAATCATTAAATAGTTGCTGGAGAAGAAAATTTCATCACATGATGCTGGTCACATGGTTTTGGCATAAACCATTTTATAGTTTTCTTGGAGTGTTTGGTTAGTAGTTGACAGAATTTGTGGACATTAATAAAATTAAATATTCTCTTATTTGAAAGAAAAATCTGTTTAAACTCGATCTATTTTACTAAGGTATTTAGATTGTAGAAATACATTTCTAGAATAATAAAAAATAATCTAGATAATCTTGACTTTAACATTTTTTATCCATTATTTTCAACTCAAGACCCACTAATTTCAAAAAGCAAACATTATAAAAACTAATTTAAGGCAATTTTATCCAAACTTAAAAACAGAGTGCATAAAATATTAGTGTGAGATGTTTTTGTTAGAAAAAAAAAACATAATTATCATCAATGGACAGGAAATGTACCCTAAATAATAAAATTATTAAAAAATTACTGCTTAAATTAATAGAAAGATTGATACAAATTATTCTGTGGTGAAGTAAATTCTACTCAATTCAAGCTCATAGAAATGAAAACGTAAATATCAACGTTATAAAGTTAAGTTAAACCTACTCATCTTTTCTGATGCTGGTGTCCCATCATGCACTGGGGCTTGAATTATTAAGAAGGTTGATTTTATATTTTTTATTGCTTTTGTTGTTAGGTTTAGTAACTTACATTTTGTGACATCTGGAGTTCATATTCCACTCAAAATGACACATTCATACTCAAAAATGATCCATAGAATGTTACCATCATTGTGTATTGTGAGCTACAATGTTATATTGTTTGAGTAAAAAGTATTGGAAAGTAAACTTCAACTAAGTAGAAATTACTCAACCTTTTACTTGCCAAGTTAAAGTCACTTATTTTCTTTTTTTAATTGTACTTAGTTAAAGCTGCAGTCTGTAGTTTCACCTCTTTGTCGCCATCTCTGTTCGAAATCTGCAATTGCAGTTATTCGCAGAATTATCAACTTTATGTGGGTTGTGCCTCGGCACGGCACAGTGCGGATGAATCCAATGTTTTGAGGAGAATGTGCAGCTGTCTGTCACCGCGCTGGTGTGGATACTGTCATTCGCAATCACAGATTCTACTTTTTGGAAGTATGACCAACATAAGTAACATCCACTTTTGTTCTGACCAACTAAGGGAAAAAAGCATTGCAGTAAATTGCACTGATTAAATCTAACGATCGCTTATCATTATCAAACCGTGCAAATTATACTTTGTTCTCAAATTGTTAATTTTAACAACATCAGCATTGCGTGACTACATTTAATGCCCTTCCGATTTTTATTTTTGTTTTCGCATGTGCCCGGTTGTAGTCTCTTTTTTTCTGTAGCCACTCCAAAGTCTTTTGCATTTTACAACGTGTGAATATCCAGTTTTCACTGGTGATTGTCGTTTGAACCTATCTGGATCCTCCATCAAATTGATAAGTTTAATTAAATCAAGTGCTGTGAGAAAAGGCTATAAATCTCCACCTCCAATATCCTCACTCACAATATAGCCTACTAGCCGAGACACCTTCTTTATGTGTACAGATGTGACGTAATGACGCAAAGACATGCTTGAATTTCCCGCGGAAACCCAAAAAAGTTACGAACTGCAGCTTTAAGTTGAGTTTACTTAATTCCATTTGTGAAATTTGCTTTAAAAATCTGCGTGCAAAAACATGCCAAAGAAAAATTAAGTAAATTTCACTTTGTTTTTTTTTTTCAGTGTACATTGTTAATGTTACAATCCAAGTCCATTTAAAATGAACTAGTGAAGGCAATGTGTGATTTTAAATGTTGAATAACTTGTTTAAAATGGTGACCAGTTGCATGACCAAAGATGACCCCTTTTCTTTGTCACTGTAAAAAAAAATGTTGATTTAACTTAACCAAGTTACCTGGTTGCCTTACAATTTTGAGTTCATTGAAATAAAAGCTTTGAGTTATTTCAATGGAGATTGGTTTAATTAACAGAAACTCAAAAGATGATGTTATCTGAACCACATTAATTATCAAGTTAAGTTAATTTGATAAAAGAAAAAAAAGTTGTGATAACAAATCATGAAAATATTTGTACAGTGTAGGCCTACAGTTTAACCTACAATCTTGATTAAAAAATAATTTGAATAAAAAGTCAATAACTACACTGAAAAAGTGTTATTTTGCAAGCCTTTGCACCCATATTTTTTAGTAAATTTCGCATGTATGGAATTGTGTAAAATCTACTTAACTAAGTTATGTAAAAACTAACAAAGAATGTGTAAATTTAACTTGGCCAGTTTAAGTAATTTCTACTTTGAAGTTTACTTTGCAATACTCTGTTTCAAGAACATTTACTCAAACAGTGTAGCACTGAATCAAGCTATGTTTTTAAAGTGTATTCTTGTTACACTTGACAACATATCTACACTATATGAGGTACTCAACTGCACAAAGAGACCCTTAATACTTGGTACATAATATACAATAATGGTAACAATCCATGGATAGTTTTTGAGTATGATTGTGTCATTTTGAGTAGAACTCCAGATTAATAAACCTAACAACAAAAGCAATGATAAAATAGTGTAAAATTCAACTAGAAAACAGTGAAAAATGCAACCTTAATAATTTTTCATGCCCCGGTGCATGATGGGAACATCAGCATCAGAAAGTTGAGTAAGTTTTACTTAATGTTATAACTTTGATACTTACTTAATCATTGTAAACATACCAAAATATTCCAAGTAAATAGGCTACAAGTAATATAAGCTGCCTTCAATGGTGTGTCACTGGATACATTACGTTTTTGGGTGACTGCTCTGTTGCTATAGACAAGATGACAGCTTAGAGCATGATTGCTCCGAGGTATTGTCAGCACATTCTCTTGTTGGCGGGGTTAAGGGTAAAAATGTGTTATTGTTAGATACTGTACAAGTGTAAGTGAATGCCCCCTCACCCTCTGAAAAGATATGGACAGCTGTGAAGGGTCTGCTTCAAGCATACAAAAGCAAATATTCGCCTGTTTCTAATTCTGCTGTAGAAGGTTATTGCCACATGTCATGCCATGTTGCTCTTCAAATGCTTTTGTCATTTTTACACACAAGGGCTTTATTCCTTATTTGAAAATTCAGGTGATCTTTCATGAACATCAGTGTCCAAAAATGACAGACTAACAAAGTTTATAACCCTGCAAGTGCATCAGAGTCAAAAACATTTTTCGATTTAACAGGGTTGTTGTTAAAAGCAGAAATTTGTGCAGAAAGACATGCGAGGTCTTGAGCCAATATGCGTCTCATTCTTTGTGGCATGTGTTCATCACCAGCTGTCGCTGTCTTTTGAAAACATTTTGAAACAAATACCATGCTTTCAGTGAGCTTCCTTGGCGTAGGCCTAATGCTAATGTTAACATATAGGCTACTGGAGGATTACTTTATTTTCGTTGTTTAAACGGTGCCAAAGAATGGCCTACTGCAAGAAATGTTTATGACAGACTATTCTATCTTGGCCTGTAATTAGACTGTGATATTGTGCTGACGATCTCATAAGAAAATGTATCTGTTTGTTTATAAATTAGTTATTTCGTATGAATTTATACAACGTGATTCGTACGAAAACACTTTTTTATTATAGGCAAGCATAAAGGTCTACCCCAACCCCGCCCCTAAATCTAAAGGTGCCTTAATAGGCTAATTGCCATAACTATTCTGGGGTGCGTTTCCGTCGTTATCAGCATAGTTAAACGTATCGGTGTTCTCCAAAAACATAGTTCTAGCGAACATTCGCAAACGCATCGCGAATTTGGTTGGAACGACTCTCGGTCAGTGGTGGTTAGACGCATATTTTCTTGTTTGCATGACATGTGGACTCAATAAATCCTTATCTTGAGCCAAATAAGAAAGCTGACATGCAGTAAAATCTATATCATTTATTTAGAATACATACAAATATAATGTACGTCTTTTAGTTTGTCAAGACTTTTATCGCGTCGTTTTTGAATAGTGCGCATGTGCGAACGTGCTCAAGTAGCCTAAGTAAGAACGAGCCAAGATTGAATCTGGAAATAAAGCAAAATAACTGAGAAAAAATGAGAAATAGTCCTCAGGTGCCATGCCCATGTCCGTATAATTTATAGAAAAACATCTCGCATTAATTCGATCTCAAACAGATTCATTAAAAGTTACTCCACCACCTGCGTGACATCATTAACCAACGTGGTTGAACGACCAACCAATCAATCAACCAATTTGCGAAAATACGGTTTCGGGAAACAGTCGTGACTAGTTGTCTTAAAGGGGTCATGAACTGGATTGTTTTATTATTTTATAATGTTGCCTGGGGTGCCCTTATAATGTTAGTATGATTTTTACATCAAAAATTGTCATAATTTATAAATAAAAGCCATTTTTCCAAGCCTGATTTCAGCCTCAGGTTTGAACGCTCCGTTTTAAGGGGCGTGTCTGCTGTGAGACTGCAGTGCAATCGCCCACTGCTGTGATTGGCTGACATGCTTGCATATGAAATAGCTAGTATTACATGAACTCTCTCGAAAACTTTTACTTCGTTTTTACTATTACAGCTATCGAGATAACAAATCGTGAAAAGTATCGTTTAGAGCATTATATTTAAATCTATTCCATCACATGAAAGGTTGCAGCATGATGAGCACTGAGCAGATGACAGACAGTCTGTTGATCGCGTGAATAAAGATCTTATCATTGCAACGCAATTTTTGCACTCTCACAAATGCTTACACCAAATCACAATGCAAACACGATGTGAGTACACAGTAAGAGCTTCGTTGTG
Source organism: Squalius cephalus (assembly GCF_949319135.1). Taxonomy (NCBI): domain Eukaryota; kingdom Metazoa; phylum Chordata; class Actinopteri; order Cypriniformes; family Leuciscidae; genus Squalius; species Squalius cephalus. The sequence goes on along the minus strand of NC_137122.1, from coordinate 46,772,869 downwards.
TAGTGTAACACTGTCATTATTTCATCACGAGTTTGGTAGGTGTCCAGATAAGCTCTCGCGGCTCGCGCTGTGCTGTTTGATTGACAGCTTGGGCGAATGGAAAGGGATCGTTCTTTGATCGCTTTCTGTACGTTAATTTAATAACAGTTTAAAAAAGATTATTTTCATAATACTACGAGAAATTATGTGAAGTTGATCGTTTAGTCACTGATGCATAAACAGTATTGAACGATTTTAAGAGAAAGATATCTGAACTTGAATAATTACACATCAGAAATCACTGATCGCAGATCAGGCATTAGAGTACACATGGTTACTTACATGTTGCTGGCAGATCCGTGTCGGGAAATTGTGATCGACTGATTTAATAAAGTTTAACCATGCTGGAATCCTAAGGAAGCTTAATGCAGACTGTCTTCTTCCACAAACAGGCACGCACAATATTTAGTAAACAGCATGTTTATTGCTTGGAAGTAGCTCGATCCGGTTTAGCAATCATCATGTCGTCCTATGTTATTTAGCATGTTTGGGCGAATCGGTGGGCGGGGCTAAACAGGCCGTGTTGAAGTAGGCGTTGATCTTCTTTTGTGGAGGCGGTGTTTTATCCTCTTTGACGTCATAGTTCCCCACTTTGAAAAACGAGTCGTTTGCTGAGCCTGATGTCTATAAAAGCTTTTATTGGACTAACAAGGTAGTTTTCAGTTCTGAAACTTACAGGATATTATTATAGTATGATGATCTCTTATATGTCAAAAGCTCAAGGAAAATTTGATTTCTCAGTTCATCACCCCTTTAAACGATGCATTGTATAGGCCTACTATGGTAGTTAAGCAGCGAGTTAGCATTCGCGTGATCGAATAACTAGGCTAATTACAATTTTAGACTCGTAATTTACTTGTACCATACGACCACTGCAGGTTTATTTTGGAGTTAATAGTGCAAGAGAAACGTAAGTCCGAATCCATTGGCGTTATTACAGTTACGTGCTGCCATATCTTATTTACGGTAGCCTAATGACATGGCGTAAACGCAGCATAAGCGTTAGCAGTGGGGTGTAACCCAACCCGGGGTGCGTTTCCCGTACAACTATATAGCTCGCTGCTTAACTACCATAGTACGATGCATCGTTGGAGAAATCAACTAGCTAGTCACGACTGTTTCCCGAAACTGTATGTCGCAAAGTATCGTTCAACCACGTTGGTTTATGACGTCTCGCACGTGGTTGACTAATAACTTATTTTAATTAATCTGTTTGAGATCGAATTAACGCTAGATTTTGTCATATAAGTTACAGACATGGCATCTGAAGACCATTTCTAATTTTTCTCAGTTATTTTGCTTTATTACCAGACTCAGTATTTGGCTTGTTCTTACATAGTAGAGCACGTTCGCACATGCGCAGTCTTCAAAAACGGTGCTTTAAATCTCTTGACAAACAAAAATACGTAAATTACGTTTGTATGTATTCTAAATAAATAACACGGGTTGTAGCCTACTGAATGCCAGCTTGCTTATTTTGCTAAAGATAAGGATTTATTCAGTCTACATCTCATGTAAACTAGAAACTATACTTCTAGAGCTGTCGTTCCAACCACACAAGTTTGCGATGCTGTTTGCGAACGTTCGTTGGAACGATGGTTTCGGGAAACACCAAATCGTTGAACTATGCTGATAACGACGGAACTTGCGCGACCATAGTTGGCTAACGATGCTTTCGGGAAACGCACCCCAGATCTCACGGCAATTCGTACGAATTTTACGAGGTTGCTAACTCTTATGAATTTATACGACCTCACTCACACTTTTTGCTAAATCGTACATATTTTACAAGTTGCCCAATTCGTATGAATTCGTACAAATGACCTGCCCCTGACTCCACCACTAAACATACCTATCACTGGGGTTTAGACAAATCGTACGAATTCGTACGAATTAGCCAACACGATCTCATGAAAGTGCGTATCTATAGCACGAATGATATTTCTCGTATCATTTATACGCCAAAACGAGTTTTTCCACCTTTTACTCACTCGTACGAATTGATCGTGAGATCGTGCAAAAAAAATTCAAATTAAATTCTACTAATTCCACCATTTCGGCTAAATATTATATTTTATAGAAAAGTTTTTTTGGTCTATATGGCTATCAAAATGTGTGTCCTTTATTTCTGTGAATATTAAGCGATCAGACTTGATGATCATGTAAAAAAACTTTGTGTCTTTGGATTAAAATGGATTTTATTCGCTGACTTGCTATTTGACCATCACTTTATCTACCTGTCACTGTAAACTTCACACCCATTCTGTTTCCTTTAGAGAAGTTTAGAGAGTGTGTACATTCACAACCTTTGCCACAAAGGCTTTGTTTTCAGTATATTCTCTCTAGTTTGTAAAGTTTCCTTTACAATTTGTCAGCATTTACTTTTCACTCATAGAAGAGATAAAATAGAGAGACCAAGATAAGAGACTCATTATAGCTCTTTATTACGTCATTAGCAAACATTATATAATGCTTGTCAATCATCCAGTCTGTATAAATGTATATGTGCAAATATCAACATTTCAATTTTATCTGTTTTAGCGGCTATAGGCTTTATATGGAACTGATGTGTCTTGTTTTTCAGTAAAATGAGCTACGGATGCATGCCGAAACATTTATGTGAATTGAACTGCTCAAGCTATTAAATGTCACAAGAAAGGTTTCAATTGGCCTCATAATCACTCAAAATTTGTCTTTGTCTTCATCTTACTGGTATTGTTGCATTTACATCCTTGGGGTTCATTTTAAATTAACATTTTGAGTAATCTTCATACTGTGATGCTTCATTGATACGCATATGACCATACGCATATGATAGTGCCAGCCTTTTATGAACAAAGTGTGTTTGCCAAACAAATGAAAGCAAGAGTTACTACAAAAGGAGCTGTTTACAGAGCTCATAATCCAATACAATGTATTTACTCTGCTAACCGTAAAGTCTTAAGGCCATTCTAAAATAAGCTAAGATAATGTTTTGCTGTTACCATTGTTATTGATGTTGCTCAATGACAAAGTACTTTGGTTTCCTAACCACTTCAGTGATTAAACTGAGCCTTCATGGTGGTTTGACTGAAATAGGGCAGGAGACATTTCCACTTTAATCTTGGCTAGTCCCACCACTGCTTCAGGCATAGCAGTGCCCAGGATGCACCACTGTAAACATTGGCCCATTTTCTCATGTGAGAAAATCCCTATGCCACCACACCTTTTCTTATTTTAGACTTTGCCGGCCCAAAGTACTGTGCTCTGCAAAATATATAAACAGTAAGAGCCGGTCTGATAAATGCGTAAGAGCTGGCAGGCCACCAACCAAAGCATAGAGTCTGAGATAAAACTCAACCTAGCCACACCTCAAATTATCAGGCTAATGGGGGAAAAATCACCACCGGAGGGCTAAAAAATAATAAAAGAAATAAACCAACTTGTGTGGCCTCAGGGCAGGGAAGAAGTTGTTTATCTTGTTTGGAGATATGTCGATAAGTCTCTGTCTCACCTGTCCCAGGTGATTTAAACAGAAGTAGGGCAGATGAGTCCTGTATATGGTGGCATCAGGATATTAAGAAATCCCAAACCAGGACCTAAACCAGAAATAACTGTACACTGAAAATCAAACTTGAGACTTGACTCTGAATTTAGATGCAGCCAGATAAAATCACACACATTTTTACTGATCAACAGTAGAGACATTTGCCTTTGTATCTATCCATCTGTATCTCATTCTCTCTCTCTTCCACTCTTGAAAACCAGCAAACTTTGCTTAAGATTAGATATTAGATATTTTTGATCCCAGCACTATTTAGTCTAAAAGCTGATGAAAGCAGGTGAGTTGTTAATTCAGTGTTTGGCTTTTGTACACATGCCGTTAAATTCTATAGCTGCGATATTTCTATACGTGACCAGATCCACCTTGCCAGTAATATGAGCAGATCAACCTGTTCCTCACACACAGGGGTCCTGTACTGCTAATGTAAACCCAGCAACAACAAAAAAAGACCTATTCATATACAGAAACCTTGTTTTGCTGCTTTAAATTCATCAATGCTAAATGACAGAGAGATGCAGACAAATATAATAATAATAATAATTGTTGTGATTATTGTTTTTATTAGCCTAGTTTTGTTGTTGGTGGTGGTGTTATTGCAGCTGTTTTACATGAAAAAACCACCATGTCATTGTAAGATTATCTCCCCCATAAGGGCTTGGGATAGATCCAGCTGTTACATAAAGTGTTCAATATTTATTACAAGTTATAGAAAATAATAATACAATTATAATCTGTATCTTTAACTGATATATTTCTGGCCTGTGCTTGTCTAAACTGGTGGTTCAGCTGGTAATGAGTCAGCTCGGAGCACCATGCTCGCAGCTGCAGCCCAAACTATCCATAATGGCTGCCGCTTTATTGTTCATATCCTTCATTGTGTTTCGAGCGCCATTTTGCATCAGGGTGCAGCTATGGGAACCCACAGCCCAGTCAACCGCTTGACCCCCCTACAGCTCCTGTGCCCATTTTTTAAAACATCCATTTAATAGATATCCGTGCTGCTGCTTTTTATAATGTTATCAGCCACAGCCCATTTTGTAAATAAAATACTGTTTTAATTTTTCGGATTAATAATAATCACTGTTCTTGTTGCATTCTTTTTTTTTTTTTTTTTAAGTATCGTCGAAGAATTTTGGGAAAGTAGTATTTTGAAAATAGATTTAGAATTTTACTACAAGTTTTAGTAGATTAGGCTATTCTTTTTTTTTTTTTCTTTTTTTTTTTTTTTTTTGAGCATATGCAGTTCCAACCTCTCTCTAGTAATAATACTAATAACACAGAATATCACTCATTACAATATAATGATGGTTACAAATTAATTATAATAATAATTGCATACTGTTAATAATGTTCTTAAAAAAATAAAAAACATTAATTCAACCTACGGACTGAATTGTGTAGTTTCATCACAATACATCAATACCAAGGAGAAATAACAAATACTTAAAATGAATGTCTTGATTTGTATTAAAATAAATAAACATTCTTTATAATGAAAACAAATTCGTTAAACCTAAGAGAATCAATCACACTCGCTCCAGCATTTTTTTTATTGTATTTTTATTATTTCAACTATGAAAATAACGTACAATAAATAAATTTTAAATTTACTATTAAAGAATCTCAATAAATAAACTAGTTCTAAAATTATTCAATAGGGACAACGCCCGCCTTGGGAGAATTCCTAAAAGCAGTTCAACTACCCTTATGTCTGACACAATTCCTGAGATTCCAATGATTGAGTTTCACTGAAAATATTCCGCAACCATTCATCTGTTAGTCGAGATAAACTAAAATCCGAGAATCAAAAGGCAATAAAATACCTGAAACTTCGACAGGGGCCATTCCGATGTGTATTCAAAAAAGATTACATCATCGTATTTTCAAAATAATGGACAATTTATTTCCGTGTAGGCTTAGATTCACGCCTTTTTTGTTTTTCTTTCTTTTAAAAAAAAATAGGTAAATGTTTTTTTTTTCACTCTTTTTCTGACATATTATAGGAATGTTGCGGTCGAGAAGCATTCACGACCCTGCAATAAGATGTAGTTCGATTGTTCTTGTATGCGTTTTGATGTCTTTTCTTTTCAGAACTGTAAATGTTGCAAATCTATAGTACAAAGGGTGCTCGTAAACAGGTCAAAATCTTCCTCGGAAAAGTCAACTGGACTGTCCAGTGAGCTCTGCAAACTCGGCGATAAAGCGTCCGAAATCTGTAGGCAGGAGTCCGTCGAAAAGAAATTCAAATCGGGTAGAGAGGTGGCATCCTGCGGCTCTGTGAACGAATGCTCCGGCCCAGCTGCTCGGCCCTCAGTCATTGTAGTGGGGTTATCTGCAGTAGGCGTTGGATACGGGGGGGAGTGAACCGCTGTGTCAGGAACAGATGCAGGCTCCGGCTGGTTCGCCTGGCCATCTTCAGGCGTGGGCTGGCTTTTGTCCGCACTGTTCGTGTAGGAGGCAGTTGTCGGGCACGTCTCACTCTCGGAGACTGCAGCCGAACCAGAGCCAGAACCAGATACTTCCACAGATTGGCTCGAATACGGTGAAGCAGCGTCGGTTCCCTCCAGGAGCTCGAAACCGCTGGGCTCGCCTTCTTGCCCGTCCCGGTGGTGCGTAGTTTGCCGTTTGTGCTTCATGCGTCGATTTTGAAACCACACTTTGACTTGGCGCTCGGTTAGATCCAGAAGTGCTGCTATTTCAACGCGCCGGGGCCGACAGAGGTATTTGTTAAAGTGAAACTCCTTCTCCAATTCAAGTAGCTGCGTGTTGGTGTATGCGGTCCTCAGCCTCCGTGAACCGCTGCCATTATCCAGTCCACCTTGAGCCTCTGCAAGAATCAAAACAGAAATAAGTCCCATACAAAAGACGAAGTCATCGAACTTTATGTGAGAAATTGTCCAGATGACAGTAAAATCCCAGTGTAGAACAGCCCTGCGGTTTGGGCTTGTCATGTAGCAATGACTGCAATGGTTAGGCATGTCTTGTGGTAATAGACCAGCGTGGTGTACAAGCGGTATTTCAGTAAGCCCCATATTTTGTAGTGTTCCACAGCTTTCACAATATATATATACTGATATCCAAAATGGCTCCCCAAGCCATGAAACATGGTTATGAATGAATATCGAGTCGCAGCTGACATCAATTGCGATTAAATCGTTATTATAGATCAAGATCTACTATCTGCAGGATAGTAATCTTTCAGAATGTGCACAGTTTTGTAGCCTATATGCTAAGAAATGGGGGAGGGGTGCCTTTTTATCTTTTAAGACATTACAGCAACGGGATAAAAAAAAAAAAAAGATATATATATATATATATGCACAACAATCATCCATGCTTAATGGTGCTTGAAATGTAGACATCAGATGAAATTACACAATTATTCCTAAATACAGGGAGCTCGTCAGACGTGAAATACTAGCCCATCCAAAGCAGGTTATGCTGTACATCACATATAAATAGGACAAAGAACAACTTCGACAGGGCTCTTTTTTTTCTTCTTTTTTTCTTTTTTTAATTGCGTAAATATACAAGCATGTGAAATGTAACTGTAATAATTCTAGGTTATAATAGCAGGCAATAAGCTACATTGACATCTATTCAAGTCACGAATCATTCAGGAAAAAATGTCCAAAATGAAGAAATGCAGAACAAACGCGGTCACTGCTTTGATAAACGTACCTGTCGGGGACTCCAGTCCCGCGGTTGTGTAGCCGGAGGATGCCTGAGAAGGGGAGGCTGCTGCAGCAGCGGTGGCTCCGGGCTTGGGGCACTTCTTCGAAGATTTTTTCTCTTTCATCCATGGGAACTCGTGGGCCAGGGGTGCACCACCCGACAGCGGGGCCGGGCCTTGCTGGTGCTGCGTCGGCGGTGCTGTTTGTGTCCGGAGCTGGAGGCCATTGGAGGCTGTTCGCTTTTGGCTCCTCGGTCGCGCCTGGTTGCCTGTGCAGGGACTCAGACTAGGGATGGTGTGCTCGAAAGGAGGTGGAATTGCTGTCGAGTCCTTGATTGATGAAGTTTGAAATGACTCCAGGACAGCGGGGAAAGACGTCAGGCACTCTGCAAGGGAAGGCTGGCTGTTGATGAACCCAATCTCCCTCTCAAATTCAAAATTCATCGCTTCGCCTGGGCAAAAAGGGCGTCCAGCGACACCAACATACGCAAAAAATAACATCCAAAAAGCTAGGATTTATTTTGCGTTCCTGCTATGACGGCATTTGCGGGCTTTAATAATTGTGTATATTGGTGATATTACTAGCGTATGGGGACCAGGGTCTACTAAACTGAAGACTATGGGCGAAATTGCAGCCAATTCCTGGTCACATGACTCATCTCAGCCAATCGAAATTCGGGGCCTGGTGGCAAAAGAAAGCAATATTTGTCTGAATTGATAAAAAAAATACAACAGGATATTATAATCCAGTTCTTATAGTAACATGGAAGAAATAATAATAAAAAAGGCGCCCACTTGCCATGTGCTCGGACAGCCCTGTTTTGTCGTGAGAGGTAAAGTGAGGGCCTCTTATGCTAGACGACAACAATCCAAATGCAGAACTAGCCTACCGGTGATGTAATTCACAGGCCTTGTCTGATAAGCACATCCACAATATGGCTTCTTGCGTATTTACAATCAAGGGTCATTAATCTTAAAACTTTTGACAAGAGTAACAGACAAGAGATGTAGCTCTTGAAATATTTCTTTTATCAAACACATAAATACGGATGTACAGGAGTGATGTTGAGATTGTCTGGCACATTTACCGAATAGGAGATTCCCAACCATTGCCACACAAATAAATTATTTTGAGGTTTACCTTTATTTTTTTTATTATTATTTTATTTTTTAATGCAGAATCTGAAGAACTGCTGAAACCTGGGACCTTAAAGCGCGTAAGTTTGCACTAAATCCAGGTTAGAGAATTGTCAATTAATAATATATTTCTATTGGCTATTATTATTTTACTTTTTAATAAAAAAAATTAAAAAAGTGTAGAAGACATATAATACCGCACGAAAAGAGTTTTATATGATGTGTTTGTATATGTGAAACATTTGTTGATGTGACAACCAAAAGTTCATCATGAGGTCGCGTTTACAAATGGAAATTGCGTATTGACTTGAACGCATTAAACACGTTATATTGCAGATTGGACGAAGAAAGCAACAATATAATGTTACTTGATGAAAAACTAAGCAAAATTGGTTGCGTCAAAGTCTAAAACGAATGGGAAAAGGGGGTAGATATTTTTAGAGCAAGAGTAGAGAGGCTGCGAGGGTGATCAATCTTTTCGCCGGCAAAGCGCTTGACAGCAGCCACCCTCAAGAATTCGCCTTTTTCCTCCAAGATCACAACAAAGAAAACCCCCATTATACCCTCGTAGATTTGTGGATTTTTTTCCAGAATTATCTCTTTTTTTCTGCATTGGAAACATTCTATTGGCGCGTCGCATTGATAGGATTATTGAAACTAAATTGTGTTTCAGCTATAACTGTAATCTGAAATTGACTTCGCAATAGTTCGGATTTGCAACCCGGGCTTCTTTTCGTCGTTTTTCTCGTCTAAAAGAACAGTGGAAACAGATATAAACCTGTGTGGGTGTCTGGGAATTTTAAAGGAAATACAAAGCAAGCTGTAGGCCGTGGGCGCTTCGGAAAGGCTTCAGTCTGAAAGGCCCTCCTTCACTACAGAACGGAGCTGACTGCGATGGACTGGGACGCACTGATAATCTCTCTTTTTATTTGTCGTCTGTGTTTTATGTTCCTATTTCGGAGAATACTTACATAAACAATTATCAAGTTAATTTATTTTTCTTTTCTTTTTTCAACTGGATTTTTTTCCACTGCAAAATAATGATGTTCTGGGACGAATTCTACAACATTTTGCGTTAAAAGCTTAAAGGAATTTATATCATCCGAGGGACAGCGGTTTTTAATTCATTTCTTAAGATCTATCTGGGTTGCACAAATAATTTCAGTATTTTAATATTTGATGCCTTATGTTTGTACACTGTACCTCCAAATGTGACTATTTTCTGTGTAGTTAAAAATACAAGAAATTGCTTCTTGTGCACTTTTTTATTCTGATAAACGCGTTGATGTAATTTTATTAGATTTTTAGACACATTCATTGAGGCATATACATGTTTGTAACAGTATAAAAAGTGTAATCCATACAACAATCACATGCTAAATGTGTATTTGCGTTTTGCGCATGCCATGGAAATTGTTTAATGTTATTATCACTGTTATTCTAATATATTTATTTTGTATTCACACGGTTGCAAATTGTTGTGCTCTATTTTTTATACAATAAATTAATTCGTTTAGTTTTATCTAAAGCCTGGGTATGCTCAAATCAAATCTGTGTTAAATGAATGAGCTCATAAAGCAACGCAACCTACAATAATCGGTTGAGATCCAACAACCAGAAATACGTTTAGTCAGCATTTACCTGTATCTGTCTGCTTTAAACTTGGGATTATTTGTAATCATTTATTTTAATTCCATAACCAGTAAAACAAGGGTTCAGCGATTCCATTGGACCCCTTTCACGTGACCATTGCAGGCGCGGCCTCCAGGGCTCTTTCACAGGCCTCGAGGAACCCCCACCCCCACCCCTTTCTGCCTTTGCCTGTATCTGTTTGGTAAACTCATGAACTTATAGAGTGGAAATGAATAACATAACATTTTATTAAAGAATTGTTCAACAACCAACTCTTAACAAGGAAATAAAAGTAGTTACAAAGGACAAATGAAGTTCTCAAAATGTTTCGCTATATTTCGTCTAATTCTCGACTATGCGGGAACGGTTTGATTCCGTTCTTGCGCCCCCTGTACAAGTCAAGACATTATTTATACAAGGGTAACATAAAGCTACATATCTCTAAAATACAAGAACTAAAAATTAATTTCTTACAATGACAAGAACACAGCGTCTTTTTATAACAGGTAGATACTAAAAAAGTACATTTTATCGATATAAATACATGGGGATAAATAATACAAAAAAGAAAGTATTTAAACTGGCTATAACAAATAAATATATATTTATGAATGTTCACTTGAACACACTTAGCGAAAGACGCTGATTGAAGGTCTTCCGATTCAAAATAAGATTTACTTTTCTTCCTCACCCATTAAATGTAAACTCTAAGTGCAACAATGATGCCCAGACCAGAGCGCATTAGGCGTAAACAGAGACGTCTGCGCTGTAGCTTGGTTTCCCGGACATGCATTTTTGTTCAAATATACCCTGTTTCCACGTTAAGTCAAGATATGAGAAAATGTGGGCCTTTTATATTAGTTTGGACTAATGTAGGCGAACCCAAAGATTGGGAAAGATAGAGAACTGGGGAAGGGAGTATGAGGGAGAGGGGGAGAGGGAGAGGGAGAGGGAGAGGGAGGGGACAGCGAGTTGAGGGAATGAGTTTTAATTTACTAGTATTCTCAACTCTTCTTTTTTACCCTGTGTAAAAGCCATAACAAAATTATATTTACTTCTCATTAATAATGATAGGTAGCATAGTGTATAACGGACTTAAAAGAGATGAATATCTTTATCACCGTCTTGCTAAAGACAAGGTGCCACTCTGCTGCAGTTTTGGGAACAAGTTAATAAAAAATTGACATTTGTGTGACGTTTTAAAAAAAGAGGTATGTGAAATAAGGGTAGTGGACGAAAACAATCCAGTGGTTTTCTTGCACCAGTAAGTTTAAATGTAGGGTATACCGTACCACTCTCCAAAGTGTGAGGAATGCAGTGACAATGCTGAAGAAGTACACAAACATTTAAGATAATGTAATGAGGTCATACAGCTAGACAGTCTATTCCTTGGCATAAACTAGCCACTTTTCACTTTTACACTTTTCAGTGTATCATTTTAAAGGGGTATTTAGACCTATGGATACTAAATTCAGGTATGTTCACGTATGAATGGAAGGACAACATTGACATAAACCGGTGTTCTAGTCATGGCAAGAAACCACTGGATCATCTTTTTCAACCCCATTGCATCGCCCCATGGGTTAGTCTGTTTCGTTTTGTCTTCCTTTCATTTTTTTTTTATTATTATTTGTCCAAACCTGCTACAGATGAGTCAACTTGGGTGCTTCTTGGATTCTACCCTGAGAAGGATGGTGCGCAGACAGATCCGTGTATGTCGGATGTGGGTCACACGGTCCATGGTGCTGGTTCGCCGACATCTGTGTGGCACCGTTGTAGTCCATGCTTGCCGACTGGTGGTGTGGTAGGTGATTGAGGCCATACATAGAAGGCCCAGTGGCAGGCATGGCATCAACATAGCTACCTCCCACATACACGGGGCTACCCTGCATGTTTGGTGTCCCGTAGGTGCCACTGTTACCCTGTAGCCCGTGTGGGTCATAATCCGGTGCAGTGTTTCCATACTTCTGTTGGGGTGGGCAACCTTTCATTGGGTTCTGATAGGCTGTTGACATGGCATATGCATTTTGATGGGGCTTGTTAAAAGATGGTGGGGAGGGAGCGTCATAACTGCCCATTGAGTGCATAGAGTTCATGAAACCAGCCGAGGACTGCATTGGAAGAGGTGGGCTTCCTGTGGGGGATGGCCCCCCTGAGGACGAGCCGATGCCTTTCAACTTTTGATCTTTCTTGTACTTCATCCGCCTGTTCTGGAACCAAATCTTGATCTGCCGCTCGCTGAGGTTGAGCAGATTGGCCATCTCCACGCGCCTCGGCCGGCACAGGTATCGGTTGAAGTGAAACTCCTTCTCGAGCTCCACCAACTGAGCGCTGGTGTAAGCGGTGCGTGCTCTCTTGGAAGCTGCAGAACCCGGAGGGCTTTTCTCACCACCGCTGCTCTCCGCTGGGGTGAGAATGAAATAAAACATAATTACTCCACACGGAAATTGAATGCATCGTTCCCACTAATAAAGCCGGCCATGAAAAACTTATCCCCCTGATATTGGTTGTCAACACTTCATAACTTTGGCATTTATTAAGAGACGCATGCCCTTACATTGACCTTGTGTATGTAAATCACATTACAACTAAAGCCCAGGGCCAGAATCGTACGGTGCACTAGGCAACGGTGTGTTTGCTACATGGTTTGTCTTTTAAATGGTTTACAGGGAGGATTAGAAAGATAGAAACCTCTATGTACAAATTCAGAGGCTTGTGGGATAAATCTTCTGTTATCTGGACACAATAATTATGTATGACAAGTGATGTGGCATTACTGCAATCTAAAATCTAAACAATAATCTTTGCGTACTGCCGTTTCATCTTCTGCCGCTTTTATAGTCAAAGATATTCAGAGCATATAACCATATAATCATCACAATTCTTAGACTTTTTTTCAAAGCTATACTATAAACCTGGCTGGCCTGTCCCCTTGCTAAACATATTGAAAACTTTGAAACGAGCATGGTCTGATTTAGTCCCACCCCTATTGTATCCCCTTTCAAGCTAATAATGTTGGCCAACATCTGTCTCGGTCAAGAAGGGTGAGAAGAGGAGAGAATAGAACAGAACAGAAGAGAAGAGGGGGTTTGGCAAACACACCGTTAGCTGAGCTTGCACTAGGGGAGCTGTTTTTTTGCTTGGTGTTCTGACGTGACTCCTTCATCCAAGGAAATATTTGCTTCGTGAGAGTTGGGTTTGGGGCCAGAGAAGACGACTTGGATGACGATTTGGCTGTGCCCCCGCTGCCAGCCCCGCCACCACCGCTACCGCCTGGCTGCTGGGTGGCATTTGATGCAGCAACGTTTACAGCGTTCTGAGGAGGGGAAACCTGGGGGGGTGGGTGGTGTTCAGGTGGCAGACTGGGCCGCATGCAGCTGCCATTAAGCTCTTTCGTCTTGGCATGCTGAGGCTGTGGGGGTGCGCTGGTGCCGAGCGACTGTAGAGAGCATGCAGACCTTTGGTAGTCACCCTCAAGATGAGCTGAGTTCTGGAAGGCTGGTGCCGGGGCATCATAGCCAAAACCGTTTGCCCCCTGGTACGAGTATCCTCCGAAAAGTGTCGAGTTGTCGTAGTAGGTCGTTTTCTGCATTTCCAAAAATCGAGTTACCGGCTACCAGGGTCCTGACGACCTTCTGGAAGAACATTGGCACTAGATGTCACGTGACGGTCTCTTTCCAATGGCCTCTTGGAAGCTGACCTGAAAGGTTATAAGAGGCACATAATAAGAGGGGCGCGAGGTAAATCCATCTTACTGCACTGAAAGACGCCATGACATGAATAGCATGTTCCCACAACACAGCCTGCAGATGCTCTCTCTCTCTTTCTCTCTCTCTTCACTCCCTCTCAAACTACACATAAGGTTTTGAACTGGCATACTCCATTTTATAAAAATAAATTGTTTTTTTTGCATTGCATGTTATTTAAATTGTACTTTAAATTACAGATTTATCTTGCCTTTGTTCTCCAAATAAATAAATACAATGTTTTGTGCTGTGGTCATTGTTCCTACTGATATGCAAGTATTTAGGTAGGAAGGAAAATAAATAAATCAATAAATACATGCATACATACATACATACATAAATAATCTCTTGTCATAAAAATAAAGATGTTACAATTCACTTGCCAAGATGCATTTTTAGGTGGTAATTGTTGACACTGGGCTCCATTCTAAGATCTCTGATATTGTGTAAAAATATTTCATATTTATTTAATTTTTGCAGCTGAAACAGAACTTAAAACGCAATAAAACGCAAACGCAATAAAAGACAACAAAGCGTTAATCAAAAGATAAAATTAAACTTGGACAAAACAGACGATCTCTGCGGACATTTGAGAGAGCTCTTGTCTCAAACACAAAGGGAATCTTTGGAGGGCTTTCTCCAGTTACAAACAAACGTATTTGGGCAACATTAAAACCTGACAAACCGGCACTGTGTTTCTTTAACTTTGTTGCTGGCCTTTATGAACGCAGAGGGAAAGCTTCACCAGAAGGTGTTATTCATAATGGTCGCAGGGCCAAAAATAGACAAATCCAGCCCTTTAAAAAGCTCAAGACCTCGCAGCTTTGCTCTGGGGTTGCTGAGAGGACCGGGCGAAAAACGATCACTCAAACACTTACAGGCACCTGGCATTTATTCTCACTCACTCGCCTGGGTAGTAAATGTTATTAAAAAAGACGAAGGGAAGCCAATAAATCGCGTAGATGTTTTAAGAAAGGACTACTAAGGCTTTTGCTTTATCAGATACCTGCAAGTTCAATTCACAGTGGGCAAAACCATTTTAACTATTTCGAGTCCTTTATTCATAGATAAAATTACCTTGGTATTTTTCATTAATTATGTGTATATTTCTATAAATGACACACAAATGTATTTAGATGACTGGAAGACCACATTAGTATTTTAATGCTGTCCTATATTTCGTTTGCTACACATGGCAATTATAATGAAGGCCTGATTTACATAAACCCTGTTTTGCGTCCTGTGCTTTTTTTCCATCTTTGTGAAAATCAAATGAAAAAAAATATATATATATATATTAATTTGATCAAGTAAAAAATGTTTTGTTTTGTTTTTTGTTTTGTTTTTCTGGTTTATATAATTGTAAATGTATTTATCGTATAATAAAGTGTTCCAGAAAAAAAGCATATGTGGTCTAGCTAAATTAATCATCCTTATAATTTTCTAGAACCGTGTGTATGTACAGCCTATGTGTGTGTGTGTGTGTGTGTTATATAACAATATGTTGTTGTTGTTGTTTGTTTAAAAGAAAAAGAAAACTAGTTTAATATTTTGAACCAACATTATACGCTTTAGAGCTCACAAATACATTATTGCAGAAGCTAACTCAAAGAAAAAAAATCCTTTGTTAAAATTGACTGGAATAGACAGTGAATTTGTCTTTCTCTGACTGATAATGATTCTTACTGATTGTAAAATGTACTTTCCTGCAATAAATGGATATATCTAATTCTACGATTAATATTCTGTTATTTAGAAATAAATGTGTAAACATTGAGATGTTTGTGTTTCTGTTAAATAAAGCGTAAATGTGAGCTACAGCTTTTGGACATCAACTCAGTCTCAACACGTCACAAATGTCGGTCATTTATCTTCGAAGAGGACGGCCGGAATCCTAATCATTTACTCTAAGGAATTGTACAGGGGAGAGAAAGGGGAGAGGAAGAGGGGGATATAAAAACAGGCATAATAGATATGAAATCATATCGCTGTTCCATTTAATGGAACACGTAATGTCTTGGCCCTCTTGTTACGGTAACACAATAACCAACTTTTCTGTAGATCCAGCCCTAATACAATTACGGAGTCGAAAGCGGACGTAGTAGGAGCAGGACCAACCCAAACGTCAACAAAAACAACACTGCTTGGGCGCCTCTTTGCTATTCGAAAATAAGTTACCTGATATTTATGTAAATATTAAACGGATAGCTTACATATAACCCCCAAAAATATAGTAAATAGTATGTCGATTAGAGAGACCCACAGTCTTTGCATTCGGAAAGAACAGGCCTTAAACGTGCAAATTCAATATCAAATGAAAACAAACCTTGGTGCCAATCGAAGCATTTTCCGAAATCGTTAAAATCATTTGAATATTGCATGCTGACGTTTAACCACGGCGTTTTATTTGCTCGCGTAAAATCACCACCTTAGTCTTGAACATAAACTCACGCTTTCCTACCAAAGCATTTATGAAAACAAACATCCCCCCAAAATGATCTCCTTTGTTATGTAACAAAGCCAAAATTAGACTAGATAACACAATCTTGGGTGCATTTATTCAGAGGTAGCGAAAGAAAGCTCCAGCTTCAATGGAAGCTTAAAGCATTGTGAACTCTTCTTGAACCGCGTTTGGAGTCATACGGTCATAAATCACTAGGACACACATACCGCCATTCACAAACTGATAGCCTATTTCAGACCAGCTTACCTTAGCCTCTGACGAGAGACGCGCGGGCAGGCATCATATTTTCCACATTCGGCCACGCTGCAATCAATAAAGAAGCCCAAAGCTCATACCAGTTTCGATATTCCAGCCAGACAGCGCGCGTCAAACGCCGGGTATCTCGAGCACGGCTGCCCCGCGCCAGAGTGCGGGCGCTGCTGGACGATTCCCCTCGGCTCGCGAAAGGGGGAGACGGTCTAGCATTAAAGATCTGAGGTATGCGAGGGGGGCTGCAAATGGACAGGCAGCACTGCTCCTGGCCGCCCTGTCGACTGGTACGCCCTGCTCGCAGATAACAATGGCCTCAGATTTCGCCTTCAATCTCCCCTCGCCTTTTCCTCATGGCGCAAAATTGAACATCATAATCCGATGTGGGCTCCCGACTCGCCGAAACATCTCCCCGTCTCATGTCGGGGCCCGGGGTCTGCTGGTATTATTTGCTCGTTTTTGGTAGGTTATTGTATGTAGTCAACACCAGGCCTTTCCAGCTATTGGAAATAACGGAGCAGGCTGGATGTGAGAGGCTCAAGCGTTAATCCCCATCAAACAGCGTCACCAGTGAAAACTTATGCTAATTGCAGGCGCTCGGGACAAGATAAAGGTCTACAACGGAAGCTGAAGAGTTTTTTCTCGAGTCACTTTCACTTGTGTGGTTGAACTATTATCCTCTAGTAACATTGTTTAGCAGGCAACTATAGCAGAGAGGACCCATTTCTCGCTCCCTCTCTTACTCTACCGGTGTATATTAAATTACCAGGAAGTACGTTCTCAGCGCCGGCTTGCCTCTTGCTTGAGGCAGAAACAACATTCTATCTGTATTGTTAATATTTCATCACATCCCTGCCAACACACCCAACTATAATAACTTATGCGCAAAATATATATAGAAAAAACAATGAGGTGGGGGTGTAAGAACAAGAGAACAGACAACAGGCGGACTTGAAACCTGAGGGAGGGGTGTGAAAACAAATCACCAAAAAGAAAAAAAAAGAAAGATTTTTTTTAATATTAAGAAGCTCTGTCGAGTTCTGGTCACACAAGTCCTGCGAGTATCGTGGATGGCGCGTGCACGTTAAAATAGACGAGAGAGTGTCTTCTGTTTTTACTGTAGGCTATACATAAAGAGAAAAATATCAACATATCCTTTAAGGGTGGAGGACAGAAGGGGAAAATACGATACGAGAGAAACACGAAAAGGAAATAAGGACGAAAGCCGGCGCGAGACCAAGATGGAAAAAAAAGAAAAGAAAAAAACACACCAGGAAAGTGTTCAAGAGATATTGCTACTTCTCTCTCCTTAAGCCAAACACTACGTCTCCCTCTCTCTTACTCTCTCTCTCTCTCCCTCTCTCTCTCTCTCTCTCTCTCTCTCTATTTTTATTATTCAGGACACTACCCCCGTCGTTTATGGCTACGTAAGATTTATGACTTCCACCATACACAGGCAGCTGTAAACAGGCAACTTTAAAAAGATGCATTTCTTCTAGGTGCTTGAATAGAGAGCATCACCAACGGTGTGGGAGGAAGGCACAAGGCAAAAATGTAGGTGTCTGCAACTTTTTACTAAACGGCATTGTTCCTTATTTTGCAACCTTGCTAAAAGGATCCAATGGGGAGCCACTTAAAAGGGCACTAATTAACTAATACGTGGGCCGAGGCAACGAAATGCAGAAAACACAATTTCTACTCTTCCATTTTGCCATCTTTCAGCTATGATGTAAACATTAACAAACTGTTATTGTTCAGACAGTGGGTCAAATTTTACAGTTCGGAATATGACGTGCTGGTTTTCATGGACTGGGATTCATGTTGTTAATTTTCATAAAAAGGACAGCATATTGAGCAGCGCGGTGATGGATGTTACATTCCTCGTTCTTTTCCAATGGAATACAAAAAAAAATACAACCACAGCCTCGGTGCATTATTTCCATGGATGTACATCTCGAGAAACCAGGGGGGGGGGGGACTACACTTCCGGACATTCTATCCTACCTCACAAGGATCCCTGGATACTCGTTTTGAAATTAAAATCAATGAGTTCGTTTAAATAGATTTTAAATCTACTGTATGTTTGTGTTGGTATATTAAAGAAGTAATGAAATTGTTCAATTATACAAACAACATTTATATGCAGCTGTATTGAGCATTGTATGCTGTTATTTCTACAAAATTCCATTGTTTTTTTTAAGAGTAATAATGAAAAGTAAAAATTGTTGCAACCCGTTGCTATAAGCAGTTTCATTCAGTATTGTAGGAACAATTTAAAGAGAAAATTGTTTCGTTCATAGGACAGTGGTCTTTAAAAAATAATGGCATTAATGGAAAAAAATATTTTTTGTTTCAGAATGCTATGCCCCTGAAATTAATAAATGTCAAACAACAAGACAGCAAAACAGCTCTAGTAGCCTTTTGGCAAAACAATTAATGAGCTGCTGTTAATGTTGTTGTTTGTATGTTTATTTACATTGGAAAAAAAAAACATGTTGTGAGTGTTATTCTAGCGTGGGACTTACTGTGAGTTGCGAGTCTCCGTTTGCTAAGCAATTATTTAAGGCGTCAAACGATTTCTCAAAGACTCATGAGCAGCCTCAAAAATAAAACAGCACGTAATCACCATCCCAATCCCTATAGTACTATATCATTGTAAAAGAGATTTCTGTTTCAATCAGACATTAACTGTTTTTTTGTTTTGTTTTTTCCCCCAGTCGCAACATTCTATACATTTTAAAACAACCTAGATGCAACACACTCGAAATACGCATCGATCAATATAGCAAATAGCATAGGGGACTGCAAAAGTTCACGAGATTTGTTCCCCAGTATGCAACGGTATAATTGCCATCCAAATTGGGATCATTATATGCAATCAAACATGCATTTGTATGCTATTGCATTATATGCTATTTCAGCTAGAATCCTGATGTTACATTGTATGAAAAATGCTTTGAAATTAAAACATTTTAATAAAGCATGCGAATTTTCTGATTTGTTTTATTCTTTGAATCAGTAGAAATATAAATTCAGATTTCATAATAATGCCAACGTTTAAAACAATTGTTAAATGCAATGGGAAAAAATAGTCTCTTTCCCAAACACATAACCAGAGGGTATAAATCACTGTCAAACTTGAAAAAAGATTGAATCACTTACCGAGATATTGTCCTTTATCACTTCTAGATTTTATGCAAGGATACAACTTCTTGATAACGAGAAGGAACTGTAAGTAGAGGGACAGAAAAAAGAGAGATGCAATCAAAACGGGGTCGCCAAAAATCCAATAGAGAACACCAGACCTCATGTAGAGAAATTGACCTCGAAGACAATTTGATGGTTGGCCACTGTTGACCGACATGTTAACCTTAAATTATGTTCCGGAATACAGAGAGAAATTCGAGGCCAACGAAAATATTTACGCTGTATCCCAAAGTCCCTTACTTCTATTGATTTTCAACATGTATTGAATTAAGTATGATATTTCTAATCATTTAAAACAGAACCTTTGGCCCTCCTAACGGATTTACTGACAGCAGAAAATGGTATGTTGAAAATCAAAACGATTCATTCTCAAAACCATACATGCGCTTTTATTTAAACACTGAAAAAAACCCACAGATGAATAAAGGAATAAAAACGTAATAACAAGCATATAACAAGCTCTCCTGGCCTTGTTATAAAGAATGGTCTACTTTTCTGTTCTGCAATATTATGCAATTGTTATTTTATAGTTATATAACATCCCAAGACAATTGACAATACTAATAATGATAATAATAATAATATACTAATAACAATAATATATAGCATTAAAATGTTAAAATACAACCATCATACACAAATTACAAAAAAAGATTTACAATAATTAAATAGAACAAGCGACAACGTTCGGCAACCATTGAGAAAACCATGAAGCGCGAGCCCCACCATTCTGGTATAAAATCCACCCATAAACTTGATAAACACAGCCCTTAATCCAAACGGGTGCCCTGGAGGACCGAAAATGGATATATACAGTAGGCGATGGCCTGAACTGAAATGGAATGAAATGGCCTTGCTGGTCTGCATAGCAGCGCTTATTAAAAGTGGAATATAAACGTTGGACGGTTTCGTTCGCCGGCTCGTGACAGCTACCCCAAACACATAAATCAAAACGAGGATTCCCCCGACCTCCCCGACTCTGCGGCCTACAGCGCTATAAAGTTATTTATTGCATCCCCGCACTTACGCACGCCGTTGGCTCGATTCCATTCCCAGCACCCGGGCCCGTTTCTACCGCTGTCCGGGTATTTTTGGGTCGATTCGTCCCCGGTAACACGCCAGCGACCCGCAGCCTTGCTGGACTAACCTAAAGTTACCTATAAAGTGAAGGGTGCTCGTGCCCCAGCAAGCAGGAACGCTGCTGCTCTCAGAACAAAGGGAGGAGGCAGCTCCCAGCCAGAAGAGCTGATGAGCCAATTTTTAGTGAGGAAAATGGAAGAGAAAGCAACCAGAGAGCAACGGCTTAGCCGAACCAGAACCAGCTTCTCCTCTGCTGCACGGAAAGCTTTCCAATAGTGTATAATTATTGTCCAGGCTATCGAAGGCTCAGAAAGAAAACAACAGCCGGATTCACGTGCGCTCATTACTGCGGACTTTGCAACAAAGGGCTCCTGCATCATTTATATAAATGCATATTAAGTGGATACACGGGCAGTGGGAGACTGTGTTCGGTTTGTCAGACCGTTTAAATATAGTAGGAGCTACTCTCACACTCTGCATAGTTCACACTGTGAACTCGTTTGCACCCATGTTCGATCACTTCCAAAACAGTTGTGCTACATTTTTAAATGTATTATCCCTCTCACCCTGGGATATTGCATCATTTCTTTGTATGGCCGTAGCCATCTGTAATATAGTTCTTCGTTTCAAAAATATATGCAACACGTACGTACGAACGTGGGAGAGTAAAACTCGCGAAACTAAAAGAGGCGCGCGGCGTGGCTTTGACAGATTGGCACTGGGTTTGCAGCTTGACCTTTCCGTGGAGGTGCGATAACTCACCAGATTAATGATCAGTCAGAGGTACTTTGGAATCCCCTTGTAATGTCTTATATTTATGCATTAATCTCCCGTCCTGTACGTCCACAGGCTCTTGAGAAGCACGTATGGCACCTTCTGGAAGTCAGCGCAAATCCGACCTCATCCCATTTGTTGTGTAATTTACCAGGCGGTTTTGAACTGGCTATTTAGTAGTGACTGGGCGATACCATAAGGGCCCTCTCTCCAAAATCCAAAATAATGCCCTGAATCCTTCGCTCACGTGACACGCATGCGTCAGAATGTCTTTTTGAAGTATTTTCCTAGTCTTAATAAATCCCAAAATAGAAAATATGCATTTTCATTCATAATCCATTCAATCGCAATTAATTAACTTCTGCCCCGTTTTCTTGAGTGCCACCCAGCAAAAAAACACTGATATCACTCCCCCATCACAGAATGTTGAGCTTTCATCAAGTCCGTTTGTTGGAATCCAGTGCTTTGAAAAGTAATGAGCTCGAACGCTTAGCATACCCAAATGCCGAGAGAGGAGGCTGTTTTAAGCTGGGAGCGGCAAGATATGTCTTCTTTTCTCTTGCAGTCTGGCGGATGACATCCAACTTTCAACACCACAAACTTCAGTGTGAGGCCGCTGGATGCGTTAGGCCTTCTGTGGCCAATCTTTGGACGATTAAAGGCGTTTCTGCTCTCGCAGGCTGTGGGAATGGGCAGGGGGCTTGGTTTCTGACACCCACGCATGTAGCATCAACTAAAGATTTCTCGTTCGCCTTACTGACCTGTGCGCAATGCTCACAACAAAGACGCTCACCGGGAAGAACTTTTTCTCATATGCGAATTAATCATTATTTATTGCTCTGGACTGGGGTCAGGTGGTTTTCTTTGTGTACATTTTATGTTTGCGCTACTTTATCATATATTGTTTAATTGACTTGTCCTAAAGCTTAACCTTGATGAAAATATCGTCCAAGTGGACTTACTGGTAAGGCTAACTAAACGAAACTACAAACCTGAAGATTAGACATACCGCGCAACGCCCTGTAATCCTCCATGCTCTAAAAGCACTCATTCAGATGGTCTTATATAAAAGTCAAACTTTCAGCTATTCTACTACAAAGTTAATTTTTAAGGACCATCTGTGCATAGGGTGGATAATGTTTAACTTTTTTTGAATGAAGACACTGACTGAGGAAGAGACAGGGTCTTTGGGTCAACCAAGGCCCATGCCCCCAGGGTCCCCAAAACTGCCAACTTCACAAATCTGACAAATGAGCAGAGAAAATAAAAATGCACCCTGTTAGAAGTGAAACAGCAGTTGGATCTGATTTTAACTTTAAGAGTAAAAGATAAGTTAAATCAGTCATTGAATGATTTATTTTGTGGTCGCTGTTTAATAGGCACTTCAGTAAAGCTGCTTAACTCCACACACCACTGCAGCTATTGGTGCCCATGAAAATCACAGACTGTGATAATTATGACAGCAATAAACTATTCTGAGACTGGGGGAAATATATATATATATATATATATATATATATATATATACTGTATATAAAAAGCTTTATGACCTAGTTGACAGTCGCACTGTTCTTTAAATTGCTCTCTCTTACTGGTCCTCTCTCTTTACTGTCAGTGATTTATGATAAAATCAATTAAATTATATCCACTTAGAGTTTTGTGGTTTTATTCAGACCTGTACGCTAGTTCGCGGAAACCGCTGGTCACAATTTCTCTTTTGGGCTAACGACCATCAAGACAACAACAAAACCAAAAGTAGTACTTAGAGAAGAGATTTTTCAAAATGTGTCAGAACGCGCAGATTGACTCAGAGGGCTGATTCCTGAGCTTCTAAAAGCGTTTGATGCACATGTCTACAAGTGACAATGTAGTTTTAGCTTGTTTGATGTCAAACATTTGTGTCAGAACCTTTAAGTGATTTATAGTAAACTTTTGTTAGCATTCAATTACATTATGTCCTCATCCTATAGGTTATATAGCCTATAGCAAATGTCTCCTGTCTTAATTCAAACAAACCATATAATAGACAAGCGTGTTACGGTTTACGCAACAGATATTTTTGAAATTAACAATATTTTGTAGTCTCAATTTATATATATATATATATATATATATATATATATATATATATATATATATATATATATATATTCACCTTAACATTCTATCGCTTCGAAATTGATAAGACTCAAGTTTATTATAACTTCACCGTTTATCAGTAGTAAAATGTAACAAAGACTTGAGAATGAAAATTCGTCGTTGTTTTTTCTTTTAAGAAATCCATGTTTAAACGACCAAGGAGCAGGGAGCACAGAAGAGACATTATGTTTCAATATAGCCGTCTACCTTGAGGCCACATTTGAATTATTAGCCGCTCTTTTATTACCTTTGACAGCTTGCGCCTACTATAAGTTTTAGGGACGCCACTCGTTTTACAAGCAGCAAAATTGAAAAATAATAACAAGAATAAATGGCTATAAGGCCATTTTGGGATACACATGGCGGGATCAGTGGAAAGCAAAGCAAATGTCGAAATTAGGAGCTGTTAGTAGAATAAGCAGTCCTCTATTTAGGTCATAAATCTGTCTTCTTTTTTCTCTTTCAGACCTCTGCGCGAATCTCCACACTTTTCCAATCAAGTGGAGAATTTGTGAAATTAGTCTAACTGATGAAGAAAAGAACGTTACAGAACCACAAGAGTAATACAAGAAATGTAAAAAAGAAAGGTATGTGGGGAATGAGCCAACATTTAGCCCTCATCGGTTACCTATTTGAAGGCAAGTGTCTCCGGTTGTTTGAAAACAAAGAAAAAAGTTTTCGAAGTCGGGCACACCCAGGGATGACTCTAGGTCACACAACGGATAATTAATGACTTGTCGGCAGAAGAGCTCGGGACACAAGGAAGAGTCCAGGCATGCGGCATCATTCGAAGCTTGCAAATCTTACCTGACATCCAGCATTCCTCCCGGTATCTCCGCCGAAGATGTGCCTTTGTTTTTGGAATATTTACGCAAAACGACGGAACAGAATGGCTGCCGTGAAAGGATTGTTTTATAGATTTTAAATAATTGTTGTTCGATAAGAGAAGGTAACGTTTTATAGCTTCCTTATCGATTTAAACGTTTACATAAAACAATAAAATGAGGCTACTTTGTGGATCACAGCGTATATAGGCGCGTTGGGAACTGCTAATGCGCGCACAGCCCCACTCAGGCGTCCACAATCCCAATACTCCGGGAGCTCAGCGTTTTTCCTTCAGCCGAACCCCAGGCTTTGAGTCTTAGCGTGTGACTGCTCTGGAGCACCACTCACCAGCAGGCGAAAGATTCCACCTCTAGCCTCAAGCTGTCTGATTGCCTCTCGCTGCTTGCGCGGAGCAGGGTGGATTGACACGGTGAACTAGTGAACCAGTGGACTGACAGGACACACAGGGTGGAGAAGCCAACGGGGTTCGTTTGTCCAATAGGGTACTGCACGGCTACGGGGCCAACACATGGGCCATATGGTTATTGCAACCTGCAGGCTTCGGCAAGGGCGAACACGGTCAACCTCATTCCGATAATTGTTCCCTTTCCTGTCGACATCCAACACGTTTCTTGTCTCCTTTTTATTTTAAGGGAATTATGCCAAATTCCAATAGATATAAAAGGGTAGGCTACTTGTTATTTTCTTGAGTTCACAAAAAATGCATCTGGTAGGTCTGGCTTCAGTCGATTTTGTTTTACTATCTTTGCTCGAATGCCTAGTTCCTGCATTCACTAGCCTTACATTTACAACCTCCAAGTTAAGTCACTACACTTGGCTTTCGTTCTTCGAGGCTTTTGTGTGCTAGGTTGTACACTACCCACGCAGAGATAGCAGAAAACAACAGGCGCGTGCGCTCTCTCTCTCTCACACACACACACACACACGCACGCAGCAGACATAGACGGAAGTTCAATTATAACTATTTAAAAGTGTGATGATAATATCCATGCTATTCTTAGCCACTGCATAAAAAGGCAGACGGTGGCTCGAACATTTCCGGCTGAATTCTCTTATCGCGCTCCCCCATGCTTCTCAAATGGATGAAAATCCCGCGTGTAGCCTCTGGATAGTGTTTCTCTGCTCATTTTTCATGTGCTTTCAATCGTTGCTCTGTGTAGACCGTTATGAATTAGAGAGAGGTTTGATATTGATTTATTTCCAAATGGGTAATTATTCGTGCATTAGGAGACAGGGGAAACACCTGGAAAACTCACCTAAGCTAAGATAAAATAAATCGTAGCTACGTACAACTGCTACTGCTGGCCTAATAAAATGACGAATCCAATGAAAGACAAAAGGACTAAAAGATTCAGTATGAGACCAAAACATGATTGTATTTAGCCACCATGCTTAGTGATAGTGATATGTTCAACGATCATAGCTGTAAACTCGCTTTGATAGTTTAGTAATAGAAAATGCAGAACTATAATCGCTGAACACCCAACTATGATCGTTTAACAAATACACGACATTAATTGTATGTATTTTTATTTACTGCACATGTCTAGAATTCCACTGAAAACGGGGTGGTTTATCTAACTTAGCCATGCCGAAGTTCTTTAATAATAATAATAATTATTATTAATATTATTATTATCATCATCATCATCATTATTATTGTTATGTCTGCTCTATCAAATGTGGTAATGTTTGTTTTAAATAAGTCAAAATGATATAAGGTTTGAAGATTAAATAGCGAAACAGCAGCTTAGTTTATACATCGCTCCATCTTGTTAGTGTACATTTGGATGCAATAAGAGGACAATATGGCCGACATCCAATCCAAAGACTAAGGAAACTCGCTAGTGATGAACTATCGGAATACTGTCTGATAAACAAGGGGGAAAAAGGCCAACAAGCATTAACACCCCCCTATACACAGGCCAGTATCAGAACGCATAATAAATTGATATAGGCTACAATTACCTGGATTTGCTTTCTTTATGGGCATTTAAATGGTTTTACTCCATGATTTTAATGCTGCCATTTGCATTACTTGTAATCTTTACGGCTGACATACTAATATTTAAAATTTTGCATTTTTTTTAGGCTATTAGTGTTAATACAATTGTTATTAATTAAATGTACAGGATATATATTTGGTTACAAAAATGTTATTTAATCTATATCACTGACACTTTTGTGATAAACTTAACCGTGTGACTATACTTGAAAACATTTTTTGTCTGCAAAGATATGGGGACTCTTAATGTCTATCCAAACTGACTGGCATTTTGAATCATTTATTCAACCTCTGCTGTCACTAAACACGTGAAATCAGATATTAGATCCGCCTGGCGAGTCCCTGCACGAAAAAAATGTCCCATCTTTTCGCTCCCTGCGCATCCTCCAAAATGAGCTCGGATATTGTTTTTGACACAGCGCCGGGCAACAAGGAGCGCTGCTGGAATTATACATTTTGATGGTGCTCGCCATGCCGGTGTGCCCATTAATATTTGATAGGAGCCAAGGAGTTATTCTAATTTTGTTACACAAAGGTTTGTACTACCCAGATGGAGAGGAGGTGAATAAAACAGTTGCAATGCTATAAAGCAAAGGGGCAAATAACTCCATTATTATTATTGTTATTATTATTAGCCTATTATTATTTCTGTTGATCTGTTATTGCTGTTAACAGTAACACTAACAGTTATCGTTGTGTTTTTTTTTTTTTTTACCTTGAGCTCATGGTTTACAGTGTGTGTGTGCTTTTATGTTTGTGTGAATAAAACAATAAAAAACGATAAACCTCTTTGTTTGTGGACGTTTTCTTCAGCGGCGCATGTGCGTTGCACAATTATTGCCATCTCTACGAAATAACATTAACACGTCATAAACAAGATTTACTACAGGTAAAGTCGCTCACTTGACAAGCCTCCTCCTCGTGCACAGATAAGGAGGGGGGAATCCAGTTCAAATAGCATGCCAGCCAATGAGGCAGATTTCTGTGCTATTCTTTCAGTTTTCATCGTATTAAAATCACTTGTAGAAAAAATAGACTTGTAACAAAGTGGCTACTGAAAGCCTTCTGTAACTGAAGCTAATCGGAAAGACTAATCTTAAGTCAGGCGATGTCAGTCTGTTAGGTTTGTCCCACATAAAAGAGAAAATCAGAGTGTCAGTGACCCTCTTTTGGCTTAAAGGCAATTCAACCTCTGTCAATGTTCTAGTTAAGAATAAACTAAAGCAGTAGCTGTTCCTTTCTGCTCAGTAAGTACTCCAATTAGGTTTTTACACCATGAAGAAAAACAGCTGCAGTCCAGGTATGAGACCCCTGGCTATGAGTTTCCTGGCGGGCGCGGACACTTTTATGAGATTTACAAGGCGACGAGGCGTTCCCGTTTTGCCAAATTTAAACAAATCTTCCCTTAATTGGTAATTGCATATTCAGTAACTCAAGACCTGCAGCTACTTCATATTAGTCGCTGATCCATTGTCGTAAATCGTTCGCGATAATCAACTCGGGGGGCTTAAAGATGAGGGGAGAGAGGGCTAAGGCGAAGGGTTCGCGGGCCGTTTTCGAATCAGAAGTCGGCGAGCCTAAACGGTAATCCGGGGAATCTCTTCTTCGTTCCCGCATATCGTCGCTCGCCCATCATTTTCAAAGAGAAATGATTTATCGCGCAGACGGCCATAAACAACACAACTCCCTCACAAATACACAATGGCAGCCCCGCTGCCGCTGACACACATATCACTATAAATCAAGCGAAGTAGCTGGCTGAAAAAACGGTACAGAGAGAGAGAGAGAGAGAGAGAGAGGGACATGCAAAGGAAGGGAGAAAGATGGTTTATGTGGGACGGTGAGGAAAAGAAGAGAAACACGCTGCTTTTCAAAAATATGTAGTAATATGAATGGAGCGCGGTGTAATGCAATGACATGTAGCATCACTCCTGTTGGCAGCTGAATTCAAACGATGGAATGGGTTTGTGAGACATACATGCATGATGACAAGGGATGGCGAGGATGAGTATTTCTGGACGATATTTACCACAACACCACAAAACAGCAAATAAATGCAAGGAGTCGGGTAAGCCTGGAACGGTGGCGGCGGTCGAAGTGGCGTTCCCCGTTTCCTCGTATACTCACAAGCTTCGCACGGTGAGACGCTCCCCCGTCCGAATTTGTTTTATTGCAGCCTCCGTGAGGGTCTCTGCCTGTGCTTTTTTTCGCTCCGCTATAGGGCTTGTTTTTAAAAGGACAGTTGAATTTCACGTCAGACACTAGGAGACCATGTCTGCGATATTCCTGACGAATACATATCTATTCTGCAACCACTGCATTAATTATTTAATGAATCACGTGACCAGGAGGGGGATGGGGGCACCACGGCTTGCACGCTCGCGGGATTACTATGACCCAACTCTCCACAGCTACACTACATGCTGTTCTGTTCTTTTTATTCGTAATATGAAATTCTTCATACTATTCAGGACAAGGTAAATAAATAAAAAGTTTGTTACGGTACGAACGTATGTGTGGTTAACGGTTACCTATGATAGGCTAGACATGGATAATCATAATGGGTGAATTTTGTGGTACAAGTTTTCTGTCTTTTATAACGCCTAGGTATGTTACTACGGATATTTTACTTAAAATGTGTGTTTTATTTTCAGATGAGTTCCGTATTTAATTACGTTTATATGAAGCAGCTTACTTTTGTAATCAGCATTATATATTTCATTTAGTTTTTCTTATTTTGCTGGAATTTTCAAGTCCAATTATTGTCTTTAGTGTTATATTGATGTCTTGTTTTATTTCTTAACACTATGAATATGCATTAAAATAATGACAAGAAAGAGACTCTGAGTGTGTGTGTGTGTGTGTGTGAAGAAATTCTTACGATAACAAGCACTCTGATGAATGGCTGTTGGCATTACAACTGATATCACATACCCAATTTCCATCACTGATTCTTTGCCAGCTTATTTAACTCTACAACTACGCGTTTGACATTTTATCGAAATTAAGTCAGTTTAACGGTTTAAACATTTTCAATGCAGAGAGAGCACATTTGTAACAAGTTAGTAGATTTATAGATATGATTTAGCTCAAGTTTGCCCACATTTAACTATCAAACTGTTAATTTGTATTTGTATTATTACTATTAATATTCTCTGGAGTTGTTTGGTTGTGCAGAGACAGGTAACATGCGACAGATAAAGGAGGAAAAGTCTCTTGTGGAGACCCTGCCGCGAGCCCTAAGCAACAATGGTAGGGATGCCCTTCTGCACAGCGCTGAGGCAAAACGGAAACAATAGACCTGGGGCTGAGTCAAAAGAAACGGAGCAGTACAGAGACTTTGAAGGTCAAACAATAGCCTGACTTGCTGTGTTCTTCGAAGAACTCTAGCAAATAATCTGCACCTTCTTTTCTATAGCTAATATCAGTCAAAACAGCTCGAAGGAACGAATAAAACGGGCGATTAAAGTGTAGCCAGCAGTGTAGCCATAGTTTTATCAAATGCAATTAGACTCTTTGCCAAAGAAGGTGAATGCAATAAAGATAAGCTTTGTGTGCAAATTAATCTCTGCAATTTTCTACGCCACTGTGCAATTGAATCCACGCATTTTCTCCTAGCCTAAGCAAGATAGCCGTGGCGGTGTAAATACAAACAAAAACATAGGATGAACTAGGCAATATGTGAATTACAGAAATGGTAACATTAAAGCACCACTGTCTATCAAGATCAAAGCATATGTGCATCTGCGTTTACTGCTTTGAAAGAATGAAAGGAAATTGTGTGATTCAAAAATGGATAACGATTGCACACGTGCAATGCTTTTGAAATATGGGACTTTGTTACAAATGATTTACGATACATCTTTCAGGTTTATATAAAAAAATATATATACGGGTCATTTTGTTGGGTCTATATTTCAGTAGGCTATTTACTTATAAATAAAATTGAGAAATACATGAAGGCTAATTCTCACAACAGAAATAAAAAAAATCCCAAATAATAGAAATCATTCTAAAGTACAACTCGATTGTTTTGTTCTCGCATGTCTTTAAATTTTTCAATGGCAATAATTAGGGTTACATTTTTTTAATTAGTGGCCAAATCATCTAAAAAATTAAAACGAAATAACTGTTGAAAACAGAAACAAAACAATTAAATAGGCTAAATTAAATGTTTAAAAACGGAATTGCAATTACATTCAAATTATAATATAAATATATTATAATTAAAACCTGTATAGCTTTTAACAACTGCAGGTAATGCATTCATCTTATTAGATGTAATATTTACTAAACGTAGGCCTATATCAGCAAGATAAACAATATATGATAATAAAACAACTGGTTTCATTATTATTATTATTATTATTATTATTATTATTAGCCTATTATTATTATAGAAAGGGGGAGAGAGAGCTCAGATTATAAAAATAAATCAGTCAATGAATATTCCAGATTTTTCAGTCGCTTAGGTAAACAGAGCGTTTGGCTAAAGGCTAGGTTTATACAGAGCGGCGGAGATTGATTTACGGCACTGAGCATACCCTCTTTTATTGTGGACTGTAAATCTGTCAAAAGCGGTAGAACGCGTAGTGCCTTTAAAAAAAAATTATATTCTTTGATAGGGAGACTCGCAGGACAGTCGCTTGTTGAGGTCACCATGTGCATTTTCCATGTGTCAGGGGTTTTTTTTCTGCAACCTGGACAAGGTAATTAATTAATTTAGATTAACCCATATAGTGTATTAAATGTAGCGTTATTATTATAATTATTTTCATTAACAATATTTTATATGTAGCCTATGTTTTCACGTGCTATCAGCCAACTTAATTGTTATAACTGTGTGTGGAAGGAATCGCTGCAGCATGTGCGATAGTGTTAGTTGCACATTACATGAGAAGTCACGTTTTCAGAAGCCAAGAGTAACAAATAAAGCACCTGAATATTCCTCTTTAGTGAGCTAACTCATTACTCTTCGCTATCTCAGGAAATAATGGAATCTGAATCGCAGCAACCATTCAGTTAGTTAAATATTAATATCGAATGAAGAGAAGCCCGGTTGGAGAGATACGGAGAGTTAAAGAAATAAATGCACGCGTAATCTGCATTTTTCAAAACAAGAGATTAAACATATTTGCTGAATAGTTGTAGTAAACCATGTGTAGATAGAGCTGGGTAATATTACAGTAATATTGATTAAATAGTAGATTAGTAATGCGGTAGAAAAGGGAGGGGTTACGTTTAGCTGGCAGTGTTAACAATGGTGATTTGCCTTACTTAATATGTGTCTCTTTAAAACACACACACACACACACACACACACACACACACACACACACACACACACACACACAAACGCGCGCGCGCACACACACACACACTCACAGGCTCTCAGCCCAGGCCCACAGAGCTGGCGCGCGCGGGCCATATATCTCTGTGACTATGCGGTGCTGACCTCCGCTCCGCGGCTTTTCACAATAATAATTCAGCAGTGCGCGAGGGCTATTTGTTTCGCAATTAGCGGCGTGAGCTAAAACAGGCACCACACCATCACATCAGCGTTACAAGGCCAAGCCGCGAGCTTTCCAACAAACCTTGAAGAAGGGAGTGGAGACGAGAACAAGGAGAGCAAGAAGGAGGGGGCTTTCATGATACAATGCGAGGCGTTGTCACACAAAATAGCCATCATATTTCTGAGGCGGAAGGCCCTCTTGGCCTCCCTCACAGTGTTACAGCTACTGAAATATATATAAAGGAAATCGTAAAGTAATCTCGCCGTGTGTATTCTGCAGGTCTTGACACGCATGGTGACTATTCGGGCCTTTCTCAAGCAGTTTGTGAGACGGGAGAGATGTTTAAGGATGGGTCTTTGCAAGGCCACGACTGCTGTTGTTTTAAGGGCCCCCGATAGTTTACTAGACTGTCTGAGGGAAGAGATAGCACGGTGCCCTCGGGTTACAGTGCCCCGGCCGCGCTGTTATGACAAACTCGCCCTAGGGCTTTGTTGACCATGTAACACGTAGTGCTGTCCTGTCCGCGCCGGGTCAAGGGTTTCAGAAGGGTCAGTCTGAGCCTTCGCAACAGACCTAATCGGTCAGAAAAACGTGTCCTCTAGTTGAACCCATTGCTGCCATTCTGCCTGCCTGCTGCAAGAATCGATTTTTTTCTGTCATCCCTCAACATCCCTCAATATCAGTTTCTATATTTTTGTCTTTTTTGCCACGCTTCATGCCACACAGGTCCGCAGAGGGAGGCGAAAGCCGTAAACCAGAACCACTGGCCTTTTCTCCAATGCGCACAAAAGATTGATTTGCAGGGGTTAAATGGCGGTGAGCCAGTATCAGAGCACTCGTGCTCATCTAAGCACACAACATGCAATTGAAGCAATTTGCTACAAGTCGTTTGTTTTAGGCAAATAGTTGCTCTCGAGACATTCTCTTGTGCTTTTCATTCCTGTCTGACCAACAGAGCATCGAACAATTTATTTTCGAGACCGGGCACTTTGCACCTGTGGCCACCCAAGCTCTGTGATGAAATAAAAAGTCGTTTTAAGGTGGGGAAACACATACACATGCGCACACAAACAATATATGATATGCAAAATAAATTAAGTACCATTAACAGTAGCCATTAGGGCAAAATGTCCTATTCGCAGATGGGGGATGTCTTACATATTGCATATCCAGATATTGCTCACATGTATATATGGCACAATGCAACTCATGCATATTCACAGTGTTGATGAGAGACACATGCGCGTTCACGCGCACATGAACGGTCAAACAGACGCTGACGTGCACATTCGATTTTTTTTCACTCGATACCACTTCAGGACCAACACCCACAAATACCCCATCTAACATTTCTACAGATGTGTTGCTCAAAAGCGAAAAGGAAAACATAGTTGTGATGGCAGACACCTAGAAGTTATCGCAAACACACGACAGCCGGTTCCCAAATGCTACCCTTACTGTCAAAGCAGCCATAAAATCCATCCGTGGCACAACACGACAAATGCGCTTCTGCTACCCAACTGTGAGAAGGCCATAAAGCAATAAAACTCAAATAAAACAAAAGTACTGTACCTTGAACGCTGCCATCTCTCGTCCTGCGAAGATTCTCACTCGCGCTAACATTTTCAAGAGATTCTTCATGGGACATCCCTCGCCAAAAAAGTTTTCTTGTGGCATGACTTGGTGAATAGAAGATGGTAGAGAAGGGAGGGAGGGGGGGGGGGGGTTGTATCTTCAAGTGCCCTTCAAGATTTCACTCCCCTCCTAGCAGAAGGTCCGAGCAGTTGTGCTGCCGAATGACAATAGGAGAGAAGACTTGTTTAAAGAGAAGCTGTGATTAATGATTTTTCTGTATAATTCTCACATTTTTCTTTAGGCTTCTGTCTGCAAATAATAGCGGTGAACTTTTGAGGCCCTCAAAAGAAATCTGTTCACTCCTATTCAAACCTCTGTGGCAGAAAGTTTTTTTTTTTTTTTCTTTCTTTTTTTTCTCTAAAAAAATAAATAAAATATGTGTGACAACAATAGAATTCCAAGGTCTATACAGATGCCACACGCAAATGCCTCCATTTGAAGAGAGACACTTTTAAAAATACATCTCACTTTGGAAACAAGATTTGGGTCTAAATCACAAAATGGTTGTATGTTGATAGGCTAGCTATATGGTTTATTTTGCTGTGCTAAATATTTAGGCCACTCTATTAGCTCTCAATAAATTGCAGAAAAGTGTGCACATTTAACAATTTTAACTAGAGAGTGGACCTGATATGGTTTTACTGCCTCACATTTTTACTTTTTGAAGCGTTTGACGTTATGTCCAGACAGCATTTTATAAATAAAAGGGAGAAAACAGACAAATGGCTTTAGCGGGCTGTGTGGCGAAAAGGCCTCTCTGATATCAACAAGCAAGTAATAGAAAATCTTCACGGTGCCACGGAATGCTAGCAGACCAATTTAAGGCCATACTTTTGTGTAAAGTTCAACGCCAGCAAACGGAATGTTATTTTCTCCGGCTCTATATTTTCAATACCTGCTCTGAGAAAAGAAAATGAAAATTAATACAAGGGCTGCGCCTTCCAAAAGAAGCCATTTGTCTTCTTGATTATCTATTTGGTTGTCAGGGTTTGAGCTATGGCACCGACCCGCTCCTTTGTAATATAAAAAACACACAGCTTGCGCTGGCAAACAGTCGCGAAACTGTTGTGCAAGAATTACACTCATTAAAGCATTAAAAGCCCACGAGCCGAGAAACTATTTAACTTCTGTTTTTTTTCTAACATGGATCCATATTTTTAGGCGCATTCACGGCGTCGTTGAGCAGAGGGTTTGTGCACCGTTAAATTAAGGAGAGGCGAGACAGAAAGGAAGGGTTTTGTGATTTAGAATAAGATTACAAGGCGTAATGTACCAGGATTACTCGCAATGCAGCGATATAAATCACCAGAGAGATATGCAGAGATCTTCAAGACAGGCGAGCGCTACAAGGCTAACGAAAATGCACAATGGCAAGCCAAATACAATTAAATGGTGTTTTTAGCAAAACACAATGGACGATGGTATCCACCTATATAAGAAATATGCATTAAAAATAAGCATATCTGGCTTTAAAATACACAAGAAGACATGACACATGAAGAAAGATTATACTTTTCCGCCATTTATTAAATTTCTAGAGCTATTTACATGTAACAAAGGTAAACAGTGAAAGGTACAAGCAGAAAGAAGACAAAATACAAACATGTAAGAGGGGAAATTTACAATTCATCAGTGAGAAAACTGACCTTTGGAATGTAAAAAAATATATAATAAAATGTAAAATTATAAGAAAGAAAGAAAAAGAAAGAAAGAAAGAAGGAAAAAAAGAAGGAAAGAAAGAAAGAGTGTGGTATGTGCGCATGTCTACCATAAAACAAAAAGAGGGTGGTATAATGACATAAAAAAGAATAAACGAAAATATAGTGTATTTTCTCATGCAATATACGCACCTTTTATCTATACAACCCTGGCCACACTTAACTTAAATTTCATTTCAACTTACAAACAAATGCTGAGATTAGCTATCGCAGATATTTGCCATTAAGTCAAAAGAACTTAATCTGATCACTTCATAAATCTAGACAAAAAAAAATAAAAAAATACAATTGAGGTAATTTAAATAGTACTTAGCAGTGCTCTCATTAAAATGCTTTGCGTTGTACCGGTTTTGGTTATACATATCTATCCATCCAGCTTCATTGAACCTTTATATTATATTTAAAACTACTAACAACTAATTAGTAATTTGCTGTTCTTAAACTGAAAAGCGCTAAACAGGCGATGAAACAAGTCCCTGTATTTGTAATGAGCGACAAATGGACCACACGCACAATAACCCTCAGTCCCATTGGCATTGCATTCGAAATGCAAATAGCAAATGCAAAATAACCTAATTGCTACAAAATACAAAACTTCATATCAGTTGAAAAACACTCGGCTAGTTATTTTTAAGCCAGGGGAATAAAGGGAGTTAGAAAGGGCTTCTTGACAAAACAGAGCGACTCATTTATTAAGCACAACGCTAGACGTCGAGGTAATGGGCAGGCCTACGGTTCATCCTTTGTACCACAGAGTAAACATGACAAATGGGGCCGAGTTTGGCGTGATTAAAGATGAAACACGGATCCATCTTCACCCAATCTGAAAACTATCTGCCGCCTTCTGTGCTTATGGAAGGGGCGAGTGAGCAGGAAAGGCGTGCGGGATAAAAAATGGGAACCAGACTGGGAAGGCAACCCATCTATAGTAGCATTTGTGTTCGAGTCTTCAGTCTCTTCACCCATTTTTAGTGTTTAAAAGATGAACATGTTCTTTGCTCCTTCCCCCCCACATCTTCCTCTTATTTTATCCCTGTAATTAGAGTGCAGGGGAGAGTCAGGAGACACAACGCGGGTAAAATCCACGTTCTACACTCCATAAAATTAGATTTTATAATTGTACGTGTTTTGGGCAACAGTGGAGGGCTATAGACTTGACGGAGGTCCGCTAGCTCGGTTCTGATTGCTGCCCAATGTCGGGCCGCCACTTGGATTAGTGTTGGCAGAGTTGCTTCGTATTTTGGTGTTGGGAAGCTTATGGTCCTTCTTCCACTTCATGCGCCGGTTCTGAAACCAAATCTTAATCTGTCGTTCGGATAGGCACAATGTATGGGCAATCTCCACCCTCCGTCTGCGGGTCAGATAGCGGTTGTAATGGAACTCTTTCTCCAATTCCAGGACTTGCTGCCGCGTGTACGCTGTGCGTGAGCGCTTTGGTTCACCCCCTGAATAGTTCGGGCTCACTGTTGGGATACAGAGAGCGACACGTTACAAAAAAGTATAACACTCGCGCGCACACAGCCCCATCCACACTCACATGTACATAGATATGTACACTCCAAAATCACACGCACACACACACACACACTACAATGATATAGTGTAGTATATTTTTTATAACTTGAAGAAAATCCGCTCGTATTTGCAAGTGTACTATGTGACCTGTTAAAAGATCCTATTGTGCAAAATGGTAAACAAGAACAAAAAAGTGGGCATTGTATTGTATTTAGAATAAGCAACTGATTAAGGGACATTAAATTCCAGACTTCATGGCTCAAATTAAGTCAATAAAGCAGCACAAAATACAACAATAGGGATATTGCATTTTTGCATAAAAAATCCTTAATAGAAATACTTATTCAGCACTAACACTACAAGGGAACAGCATAGCCTAATCTATAGTGTTAATCCGTGATTTTGCGTTTGCCCCCTTTTCGGCGCACACCATGGCAGCTCTATGGGTACATGCAATAATTATCGCGGAATAATAGTTCATAAAAGAGTTCGACTGTTTGTATTACCATTAATGTTTTATTATCGTCCTCATAACTATGAATATTTTAGCTCTTATAAGTATTTTTATACTAACAATTGTGAAGTGGCAGTGTAAAGTACACATTAATCCGTCCAGTCACTTAAAATCAAATTACTAAAACATAAAACCTAACTTATGGATTACATGAGAACTCATAAACCTCTTCTCGGGAAGAAATTAGAACGAGAAAGTTGCATAGACGCCGAAAGAGCTTAAAGAAGGAGTGCAATAAAAATTTATGGAGGGTGTAATTATATTGCCCTGCAAACAGACGATCGTAAATCTCGACCAAGGGCAACTTCATAAGGGGAGCAATAGATTTAACGCCGGACATTAGGCTTTCTAAAGTGGCTGAGCTGTCTCCGTACGGAAACCCACTAGTAAGAGAAGTTTAGCTGCACTTACCGATGTTTACGTGGACTTTTTTCATCCAGGGGTATACCACGGGATCTTTCCTTGAGGTGACCGTTGAAGTGTTTTGGCTAGTAGGAGTCTGACCGCAGGCAGGCGGAGGGCTTGGAGTTACCGAGTCGCAGTGATGGCTTGGTTCAGAGAGAGGGGTTGAGAGTGCGGTTGTGGGTAGAACGTGACCTCGTGGAGAGATGACCGCGGCAGGCTGCCCCGGACCCTGGCACGATGTGTAGGCTGGGTCGGCGCAGCCCGACCGCTGGTGGTAGATCGGCTCATGCTGGAACGAGGGGTCTTGCCTCTGGGCGCTGTAGTAGTCCGGAGAGTGACTGGGTAGGTAGTCGCTCTGGGAATATTCCTCGCAGGGTGGAAACTTAGGGTCCACATAGTTGGAGTTGATCAAATAGGAACTCATGGCCATTAATTTCTTTGAATTGCACACAAAATATACTAAAATTTATATGTATCCCTTTACTCGTTTTCCTGTTTCGTAGAACCCTCCTACTTTCTGTCAAGTGAACAAAGTTAAGGGTCCATGTGACATCGTCAGCCAATGGCGTGGATCTTCGCGATTCCCGGATAAGGAAATGGGATTAGTCGGTTTGGATCGCGCTCATCAACATATCGGAATAGTCCAAAATTCCATACTTTCTCATACGTTGCCGTGCGCTTGATGAGATAGTGAGTGAATCAAAACAATAACAAGCGAAAGCAGACACAGCGAAAAGGCATGCTCGATTCTAGCAGCCCCACAGAAAGTCACGCCCCCAGTCCCCCTCAGTTCATCTGCACATGGAGAACATGACTACATCTCTATAAAGAACTGTTCAGATTTGGCGCACTGAAATACTGCTAAAATTTGGCTAGTGTTCATGAAACGCGGTACCAGGGGAAAGTGACGCAAGGAAATCGCCATGGCCAAGGTCTTAAATGCACTCGCTAATAACGGTGAGAGAATGGTCGTGGCGTTAGCAGCGTGTCAGAGATGAATCTGGGCTTGTTTAAGATCGATAGAAAATTCATCAACTAATTCAGGTTACAAAGCCTCCTAAATCACAAAGGAGACCTTCTGCATTTAAACGTAGTCTGCAGTCATTCCACTCCAAACAGCGCGTTTATCCTGTTCGCCTAATCTACACACAATGAATAGTAATTTATGTGCTCGATTCACTATTAATACCAGCAGCAAATATTTCTCGTTGTTTACTGATAGTGATGTAAAAACACGACATTCAGATGGTTATAAATCAGTGCAATTTTTTTTGTTGTTGTTGCTCTTTTCGATTTCTTTAAAAGTCTCACTAAATATGTGCCATCATAAACGCCCTTCAAAACTACACCACAATTTACAGAAAAATATAGTAGCTAAGAAAAAAAACTTTCGTTCCTGCTACAATATTTCCAGTACCAAACAGTCGTAATATTAATAACAATGATAAAACAAAAGTTAAAAATGTCATCTTCTTTGCCCGTTGAAGTTGAATGTAGCCTATACATCAACTACATACTCCCCTAGATACGAATTTGTGACTGTGCGTCTGTTTACACAAATCCGGATCTACAGGGTATATATAGATGACAGGTATCTTCTTGGCAGGTATTGAGAGAGCCTGCTCACCTTGACAGCGCCTTCCCAGTGTCAAGTTGTTGCACCTGGAACAGTCTGCCTCCAAGGATATCAGCAATCTGTCTCGCCACTTAATGGATCGGTGCTTCCTTTATAAACTTTGCTAATGGTTTGTGGTAAACACTGGAGTTTTTTTTTTTTTGTTTTTTTTGTACATTTCTCCCCCAGACAGCAGCTAAACACACAGCTTAAAATAGTAAAATTGACTTTTTTCCCCCATCTGTGGCCCAGAAACAACATTTCCTACCGTCGAACTCATAGTCTTTGTCTCTTCGATATATACTGAACAGTCGAAGCGCACAACTTTGTCATCTAATGTGCACATTTTCTGTCAAAAACGTTTAAAAATCTGAAAGAAAAAATAAAATTAAATGAATGTTAAAAATGTATAAAACGTAATAAAATGGCTGGGACTAATACAACAATATAATATCTATTAACGACAGTCTTGGAAAAAAAAGGTCATTAGAGTCAATGCGCGTACAGGCCAGAAAGTAAATGCGACCGCGACAGATCTCAATAAAGGTCAAAGAAAGCTGGAGCAGCCACTGGAATAAAACATGTGGGTTTTATGGCAGGACAGCTCTGTTTGCTACCGGCAAACACCAGTCAAACGGCGAATAAATAGAGAGGTGAGAGGGTATAAAACAATAAAATATGCACAGGACAATACCAATAGTTCTTTAACCCCCTGACACCAAACATTTTATGACTCCTTAAACAAGCGTTTCTCTCCCCAAACACTCGGCCCATCATTTCATGAAAAACGCTCTGAAATAAAGAACTTCTAATTCATTCTATGGAGTTTCCTTTTGTTTTGGGGATGCACCGATTATTTCAGGATGTTTTTTTAGCTGTGCAGAAAAGGTAAGATTACCTTATTTAACTCTACCATTAGAACGGAGGATAGTGTGAAAGTGAAAAAAATAAAAATAAAACGAAAACGGATTAAAATTTAAATGTTATATTTTTAATTTAAAATCATCGACATTACCTTATTTATTAGAGCAGCAAGCAGTATCGCAGTCTCGTCAATAAAACATTTCGTTTGCCACATTTCATAGCTTAGCGAAAAGAAAAATCTACTAGAGTATAAACAGCGAAAAATTATTATTGTGGCCGCCGAAATTGTCATTGCTTCACATGCCAAAATATATAAAATTAACTACAACCGAAACACAATTAATCGTAATAATTTTCGTAATTACCAAAATGCTAATTTAAATACATATTTAACATTTTATTTGTCCTTTTAGTTTGTTTAATGATAGCTACAATTATAATTCAGCAAATGTCTATATTTATACGAAATCTTAATCTACAAATCTTAGAGGGTGTATGGGTATATTGAGTCTTTGTTCTGCTGCGGTTTAAGTGACAAAGGCAAAACATAGTAAATGATTATTAACTTGATTCCAGAGTATGCATTAAATTAATGTTTCAATAACTGTATCAAAATAACATCGAATAGTATCGAAATATTCTAGAACGAAGGAAAATCATTTTTCATTCACTGAGCAGTTATAGAATGTGTATAAAAACTTGTATCATATCAAAGAAATCTGTAGCACCCCTAGCGTTTGGCAGTCAAAGCTCTGGCAATTTTTCAAATGGGCCTCTGCCATTTTCAGCTCTTTTTTCAACTTGCCTGACTCTTTTCTTCTCTCTCAGTTCATTTTGATTGCTGCTTGGTATTAATCGTGCCGAACTTCTTGCACTGAAGCACATTAGCATCCATGTCCAGTAGAAACTATGAAAATAATTTTACGCTTAAATGACTTAAATGACTTTATTTCGCATGTTAACTATATACACCTTATTTCACATTTTAGCGATGAAAATCTATTGTAACAGCAAAGGAGAAAGTTCAGCCTTGGTGTCCACTCTAACCCTTTCACCCCCTGAAGTCCCCGACCTCGCCTTCACCCCCGTGAGCCATCTCCTTCTTAAAGCCATAGGGACCTCGAGCCATCTGCCTCATTATGGGGTTAATGTGTACACCGACAGGCATTCAAAGCCGCGGCTCAGAGACTATAGCCAAGGTAAATATTCACCATATAAAACCCACACACTCAACAGTGCAACTCCGTGGGGCTCGAATTCAAAGTCATAACTCCGTTATGATAGGAGGGGGGACCCGTACTCTCGCCACAGTGTGCGCGAGCACGTGGTCCGCGTCCGCCCAAGCAAACACCTGCAGAAGAGAGCACGGCGATATGCAAATGAAGCGCCTTTTTCTTTACTTACTTTTTTAACTCTGAGCGTCGCACCTCGCATTTCTGTAGCATCTCGCCCGTATCTCCTCTCCTTTGCGGTAGCCTACGCGCTCTTTGCAGGGGATTGTCGCCGCTCCAAACCCTTTCTTTCCGTTTCAACCGTTCCTATGCGAGTCCCTCCGTCTAAACCCCCCCTCACTCCTTTCTCCAAAGCCACAGGTTTAGCCCGTGACCTCGCCGTGATACCTTTGTGTGCTCAACTCCCTCTCATTTCCGTGGGTCCCCTCGAGCTCATCTTTAACATCACGCGACGATAACAGACAGGCAGAAATTAGAACATCCAAGAAGATCCTCCACCGATTCAAGAGCTCAGAAAAGCAAAAATAAGAAAAAACACCGAGCCACCAATTTCGACAACAGGAGTCATCGTGCCGTAACTATTTTCCGTTTTGAGGCTTTATCTTGCTGGCAACAAGAAGGGGCTTTCCCCACACAACGCAGCCATCTCTGTCCTAAAACAACTAAAAAATAAAATGCACGTTAGCCTCAAGCCGCTGTGAGCTCTACAATACCATTGGGCGATATAAGGCATTTTGTTGTGGACTCTCAAGTTTTCATATTAATCTCGCACTTTGGCAGTCTTTGTTAAACAGCGAGGCGTGTCACGAGTCCCAGTACATTTTAATATTTGTTAGACGCGCTGACCTCCGGTTCACCCCTTCTCTGGGTCTCTCCCACTCTAAAGTTCTATAGTAATGCATGCATAGTGTGTTCGCTCATATTGAATTGTGCCCAGGTCATTACTTTGAAGAAAAATGGCTCGAGAAAGGGGGGTCATTCAAAAAGGCTTTATAACCCACAAATCAGTTCAACCATAGAGCGATTCTTTATTTTCCTAGTTGTATTCACAAAACTAAAAGAGATGTTCAACGTGAATCTAAAAGTCCAAACTATAAAACGAATTTACAATTTACAAAATATTAAAAGTTCGTTAAGGGTTTTTTTTATTATTATTTTTTTGTTTTTTTATTTTTTAACTTTGTGTGTGTTAGGGTAGCCTAATCTATTCGAAGGGTAACGACAAATACCATCCTAACGAAAACACTAATTCTATAATTTTAATTATATAGCCTAAAATAATTTTATTTAAGATATTAAAATGTTTATATATAGGCTATACAATTATAGATACAAATTATAATAATATATAGTTATATTACATATACAATTTTGACACGCAAAATAAAAATGTTAACGGTTGATAACATTTATTTTTTGCGAACAGATGAAAAAAAAATAAAAAAATAAAAAATCCAAAGGCTATATTTTTCTTTCTAGAAACGCCACGTGAACACAAAATATATATAATGCAGGGTACAACACTGCCCAGCAACGGCACATGTTAGGATGGAATGGAAATTAATTCGGTGAACTCCATCTGAACTCCAAATGGGGCGAGTTTTCTAATATAATTATTCACCACTTACGTAGGTTATTTCTCAGAATATCAAGCCGTTCAGCATCACATCATCCTGACTCACCACCATTAGTCTTAATGTGCGTGCCAATAAATTAATATTCATGACCAAATTATCAGTTGCCCAGTTTCTAACTTAACATAGCTACTCCAAACACGCCTTTAAAAACAATATTTTATTTATCACATAAAAATGAAAACCAAACTAGATCTAATCCCAATATCTAAATAAAGATTTAATGTTTTAAATAGTTTTATTGCTATTGTTATCGTGAATATTATTCATTTCGTTCATGTTTTAAGCCTATATATATTTTTCATGATGATTGTTTGGATATGACATGATCACACTAAATCTGAGTTCCCTAAGAAAGGGAAATGTGCTTCTTAAGCAAATTTCCTTAGTTTATTCGAGTTGTGGGTATAGGCACAGCAACGTGTCTACATTTTAAACATGTAAACAAAATACCGCAGGTGGTCTTCCGTTTCGAACGCAATTAATGTGAACAGCAAACTAAAATGTGAAATACAATAGGCCCTATACAAATAATGAGAATGGCGTCGCTTAACTAACTTATTTCTTTCACAATAATTTTAAGAAAATATTTTATTTGCGTACCGTTTAACACGCATCCAGCGTACTCGAAATCCCAGGCTCAAGCAGTAAGCTAGTTAATTTTCTTTATTATTTTTTTTAAATGATAGATATAAATGTATAGGCTATTTATTATTCTGCTGTAATCTCATGAATATTATTATGAAGTAGATGCTAGTCAGAAACCCTGTAAGCAAGCTTTATTTGTAGTTATCACGTTAGACAAAAAAAATAAAAGGTTTACACAATTTGCATAAAGCTCTGAATTTATTGAGAAATTATAAAGTTCAAAATAAAAAAATAAAAAAATATTTTTTTTGCAGAAAACAAAGAAAAAATTATTTTCTTAACTTTTTTTAACAGGTAGGCTAACTGTCGAGCTGATTGACATTTTACTCATTTTTTTCAGGAGCCACGTTTCTAAAGTTCACAAAGAAATCAAAGGCTTGGTTAAAGGCCTATTTGCCTTTGACTGGCCTTACTTGTCTAATAACTAAGCCGCCTCATCACAAAATCCATGGAACGCAATAAATGCAATAAAATGCATCATTGAATGAGATAAATTATGAAAAGATTTGCAACATCATGCCTTTTCGTTGATGCCCTAAACCTCAAGATTCGATTGTCTTTTTTTTCTCCCCAACACACCCTTTCGCGGGAACGTGCTTTGTTGCAAAGTCGCTCTCCTCAGTCCTGCTCTTTCTATCATTTTTCTAATCTTTTCAAAAGAGACAGTCTGAAACCCCTCACTCCCCCTCTTTCTCCTTCTCCCACTTTGCCATTGACATCCAGCGATTGGTCAAGCGCAGCGAGTCGACAGCCAACGACCGAGTCACGCACTACGTAAACTTTTGACCCCTGAACTTTTTGACCCCACCAAATCTCGCGCCATTTCTAACGAGACTACGTTCACCTTCACTCGCTCTTCTGGATTAAACGTAGACAGAGAGAGAGAAGGGAGAACGAGTCTCTCCTGTGGCTAAGCCATAGCTTTATGCTTTCTGGTAGCCTACGACAAAAGCTTTGAACTAGGCTGGCTCACAATGTAAGCTGGCAAAATGCTGAATCCGAAAAGCACTATTTTGGTCACTATTCCGATCACGAAAAAAAAAATCAGCGAAACGTTGTCG
The DNA here is from genome assembly GCF_949319135.1 of Squalius cephalus. Lineage (NCBI taxonomy): Eukaryota > Metazoa > Chordata > Actinopteri > Cypriniformes > Leuciscidae > Squalius > Squalius cephalus. The sequence continues at coordinate 46,727,980 of NC_137122.1, read as the reverse complement.
GTGGAATTTACGATAGTATTCTATGATCATGTAAAATGCGTATTACGAGACGTTTCCAAACCCTTTAGTTGTTAGAACAGGGCGACAAGCAGACACCAGCATCCTCAACCATCGTGATCTTGGTCTGAAGCGGGCTCTGCTGGCGACAAAGGAGAGCTACATCTGAGAAAAATCCAACTCAAGCATAACGTCAGGAGGAGAAAATATATGTAGCCTATTTGTATTGATTAAAAAAAAAAGTGTATAGAATAACTCATAAATAAGACACGTAAATATATATTCGCTATATAATTTGAATAAAAAAAATAGTAATATAAAATAAATAATTTGACTTAATTTGCCATAAATGTTGTGTTTTACATTGTGTTTTTTTAGTAATGATAACATTTTAAATCCAAATTCTTTTACGATTTGATGTTTATATTAAGATTAATGTAGGCTATTATAGATTAACACGTATAGGCTATATTAACAAGATAGGCTATTTATAAATTTGTTATTCGTTAAGTAATTTTGTTTAATTTATTATGTGAGTTTTGTATGAGTTATGTATATGTAAACCTACATGTCCGCACATCTGAACAAAATAAGTTTTATTTTTAGTCTTATCTCTTACTCTAAGTCTAATAATTGTTTACGTTGTCTAAATTAACACTTTAGGTCTATTTATATTTATACTAACACTTTATATAGCCTAATATATTATTAAACATTCAAAAAAATTAGAAGAATTTGTAGCTATTATTTAATCAGGGTTTTTCTATTATCTAATTCAGGCCATTTTTAATACGTCTTAAACCGGGTCATATAATCAAGCCGTAGTTTAGTGGTTAGTGCGGGCGACGCGAGTTCAAATCCTGCTTGTATCATCTGCCAGTCTTGTTCACCCTTGTTCTTCCTGTTCTCATATCAAAGTGCCAAAGAGCCCAATAACACAGAAAACAGAGACACTTTAAATGTTTGTTTGTCTGTTGTTTAAATGTTTTGTTTGTTGTATTGGCTTGCTCGTCAGATATTGAATACAGATGTTAAAATACAATTGCATAAAACATTCTCAATCAAGAACCTCTTTTTTTTTGGACAAGCATCGCATAATTTCGCTTTATGCACTCGTTGCATTGTTTCGCGCTTGCGCCCTCGCAGCAGTGCCCGTCTGCTGACCCCTGGATGATCCCGTCCCTATGCATTATGGATGAGAAATGCTCACAGATTGCCCCTATCAATATGCAAAACGCATTAGTCTTAAAATTGCTATTTAAACGTTCGAAATTGCTGCGTCTACGTGGTAGAGGGCTTATAGAAATCATAGAAATTGATTTTTAGTACCAGATGCTCAATGGACATAGAATGCTGGAAACTTGAAATTGAAAGTGAAATTTCCTGCTAAATAAGTTCTCTGAGCCTCGTTGCATCAATAAAAATATTGTAATTCCAAATAGTCGTATATGTCTTTGGGCTAACCTTTAAAACCACATTTATAGACTCTAGTCTTTGATCCCCAGTTTGTGTCAAAACCTATCACACACACACCCTGCAAATATTTCTCTGACGCACAAACACACCTAGAATTAACGCCTAGTCGCCTTAGTGACTCACAGCACATATAAACACTCAAGGGATATTGCTATTCCTCTTTTTGCATTGTCTTATATTTGCATTGTATGCTATAAGTATGGACTTTATGATTGTGGTTGACCTCGACTGTGGTTGTATAGAGCTTGTCTTTTTAAGTGACTTTAGAGGAATGCGCGCATTTTTGCTTGCAGGCCGGAGCCCTCCCCACTCATATCATTAAAAAGGAAGCTAATGAAAAATTAAACGGTAGCCCTCGACTCATGCTCACGACCACAATTTCGCCTTCCTGTTTACGGCCTGAAACTTCCTTACTCCGTTGCTCGGACACACACACAGACACACACACACACACACACACACACACACACACACACACACACACACACACACACTCCTTTACTCTCTTGTGTGTGTGCGCTCTCTCTCTCTCTCTCTCTCTCTCTCTCTCTCTCTCTCTCTCTCTCTCTCTCTCTCTCTCTCTCTCTCTCTCTCTCTCTCTCTCCCTCCTTCTCTCTCTTTCTCACACACAGAAATGCCAAATGGAGGGCTATAAAATCTGTAACACTCATTGAAAGTAGGCTGTAAAACACCCTGAAAGCTTAACATTTATTATTTTGGAGGTAATGGTGATGTTTAATGCAGAGGAGCCGGAAAGAAGCAAACACGTATTTGATAACCAAAATAAGCAAAAGTTTTTGCTTTTTGTATAATTTACTATGTGTTTTCCAGTAAAGGTTAAGATCTGGCAAATCGTCAAAAGCCAGTATGTCCAACATACGGTATTGCATTTACATAGGATACATATTTTTTCAGTGCCGCTTGTAATTATATTATATGCATTTTAAATGTTTATGACTATTTTCGTAGGCTAGTTACAAATTTGCTTGTGTTATTATCCATTGAATAATTTAGATTATATATTTTTTTAGGTAACTGTTGTCGGAGAATATGTGGAGCTCGTTTTAAAACCATAAAGTGTTAACTACTGAGGTTTTCGTTATCTTTATAATCGCATAAAGGTTACACGCTCTGTAGTCACGGCAAACAAGACATAACAATTAATAGCAAAAGCATATTCTTGGTTTCCCTGTTTCTACAGATATAATAAAAAAAATAGCAAAAATGTCATTCGCGCTGCCTTGAGTGTAATATAATGATACCGACTTAAACTGTATACTTGAGTTGAACTCGAGATGACCTGAGGTGACAAAAAAGCTCTAAAAAGAAAAATCAAAAATATTTATTCAAAAAGTATAATTATACTAACCAAATACTTTGCTCCAGTTATACAACTATGTGTTCCTTAACACGCTTCCTCCCTGAAAAATACAGGGGCGGGGAAGGAACAAAGCTTTACTTGTAGAACCTTAGGGAGGCATATTGTCATATTGTTGTGTGCGTGTGTGTGTGTGTGTGTGTGTGTGTGTGTGTGTGTGTGTGTGTGTGTGTGTGTGTGTGTGTGTCAGTAAGAGAGAAAGATCCAGTGAGATGTTTTCACCTATTTCATAAATATGATTGTTCCAATGTGCAGTTGCAAACTAAAGAAAATGGTCACAAGTCAAGACTTTACGGAAAAAAACATTACAAGGATAAAATATAATTAAAACGTATCCACTGTTTATGTGTAAACATAGTATATTTATTATAGTATATTTAAAAATGACCATTGCAATTACAACCAAGTTAATTATGCTCATTATATTAATAATATACTGGTATACATGACACCTAACTCATATCACAGATCTCATTTCTTCTTGCCGTCAGAGAAACAACATGATTGACACTTATACTTGAGACATACCCCTCCTTCCCTTCCCTTCCCTTCCCTTCCCTTCCCTTCCCACATCTTCCTAGATCAAATCACCGGCCAATGCAGCCTTAAATTGAACTTACTTTGAATGTGCACGGTCCACTATCCATATTTCCGCCTCCAAATGAGTAAAACCGGAGAGACATTGCACTGACTAGACACTGGTACTGTAGTGGCCTACTGGTACGCTCTTCCTCTCACAACTGACCCTTTAGAATCCCCTCGAAGCAGTTAAACCGTCACTTGCATTCTAGAATGTGAAATATATAGTACATTGTCAACTCCCCAAAACCATAAAACTAACTTTATGGACCCCACGTGACTTTTGAGAGCCAGTAAGGGGTATCTATCTGTGGCCTGGGCGATTTTTACGATCTAACTTCAAGATAAAACGCTCATCCGTTTGACATGTAAATGTCATAGCTACTTTTTGTATAGTTTGGGCAAAGGGAAAAGCAAAATTACAAAAGGCAAGTGGCCGTTGGTACACTGCGGAGACCTCCAACCGGCTCTCAAAACTTAGAGGTAGAGAAGAGTTTGGCACGCATGGTAAGTTTAAAGGCTCAGTGCTTGTTTACTAGGACACAGAAATATAGGGGTGGGCTAGCGTTTGTAAATTATATAAACATTCTGGAAAATGTGTGTTTTAAATGTAGTTGTAGCCTACTATAGAAACGTCTTAACTTATGTATACGCCAGGTTTTGGTGAACATGTCTCCTAATGTCTGTTTTCGCTTAATAGTAAGTGCGGTTTAGCGTTTTGCTATTAGTGTCCAAGTTGTGTGTGAACTGTCAATATACAGTTCACGGATCTGCATTGTGGCGTAGCAAAACGTTTCTCAGTAATTTAAAGGACCGTACAGATATTTGTGTTTCAGATAATATTATGAATGTGTAATCTATACCTGTCAATCATTGCCAAGAATGAGTTGTCTTGATTGTGCGTAAATTGAAGAACTTTCAAGAAATGTATTAGATTTGAATATGAGGAACTTTATTTTTTTACTCCAAGTTAAACTACAAACAAATACAAAAAGCTTTTTGGCAAAATGCTAACAGGCAGTTCAACATGACAAATTTTTTTTTTTTTTTCGTTTTCCACACGTTTGCCGTTCATTCTGCCTTCTACAAATAGCCAACTGATCACAATAAAAATGTTCAATATGTACATCCTTTTTGGAACATAAACATGATCCAGTAATATACAATTACATATTTGGAATACAACTATACACACGTATGAACGGGTACAAGAATTTAGTGAGGACTATTTACACATTTCCTTTTTTTTCTCTCTCAAAAATAATAGAAGAGTTTGAACACATGACAAATCGAATGTGATTATTTAGACAATTATTAAACAGAGGACCATGAAACATACAGAGGCGTCTGCTAAATTTAATGCAGTCACCACTAAACTAGAGCTTCACTTCATACAAGGGCAGGTTCGTTTCTAAGCTGTAAACTCAAAAGGTATACACGTATAGGTAAATAAGTTATAACATTTAAGAGCTCACATGCTAACTCTCAAGAAAGCATTAACATAGCACTTTACACATAAACAATATTCATAACAAGAACAACAGGCGGTATATTGAGAGCTTCTTTCCCCTTCAGTTTTATTTACTTGCCAAAATTATAGTCACCATAGTATTAAAAAGAACAACATGTGAACACAAATTTTCGCTTCATTATAGCAGTACCACAGTAGAATTTTAAAATGCCTAAAACATCCATAACATGCCAAAAGGTGCCGCGATGTACAGTACTTTGTAAGTAATGTTTTGAGACCTATTTTTCCTCGTAATTTTCTTTTGCACACCACGTAGTAGGACTTGGGATACAACTATGGCTGGAAAGCGCTGCCTGCGGTAGCCAGGCTCATGCTCTTCAGTTTATTGTCCTTTTTCCATTTCATCCGCCGGTTTTGGAACCAAATCTTAATTTGACGCTCTGAGAGGCACAGAGCATGGGCTATCTCTATCCTCCTCCTTCGGGTGAGGTATCTATTGAAATGGAACTCTTTTTCCAGCTCTAGCGTCTGATAGCGGGTATATGCAGTTCGGGCCCTTTTGCCGTCTGGTCCAGTCATATCTGAATAATGTGGACAAAACGCAAAGGGGAATAAAGATTAGCGAAAATTGACCTGCACATCATTTCAAAAACAGTTTCCAACAACTTTTTGTTATAGATACACATGAGTGACACGATTTACAACTGAATGCGTACAGGGAAATCACCAAATGGGACAGTGCACAGCGCCTCACTTTTGGCTCATGGCGTTTGTTTTTGTTTCGTTTTGCTACTTACAACCTCAATATTTAATACAACCTCAAATATTCGCAGTTATTATATAATCACTTTTTTCCCCGCTGCTTGTTTATCCATCCCACTATCGTCGCATTTTCACCCCGTTATTTCTCTCCGTTTTATTAGCGGTGCTCCAACACTAAACTAATCACATTCCCACACACCATAAAGCTGAACTTTTCACAGAAACAACAACTTGTAAACCTTCCTGCCTCGCTGCCCTCTCTTCCACCCCGCTCTCATTCTCTCCTCTACAGTTTGCGAGGCTCCACACTTGATAGATTTATGGCACTTTCACGGAAATCTAAAATAAAGACTGTTATGACGCCACACTGAATTTAAATCAGAACTGAACACAATACGCATTTGCTAACAAACAAAGAGACGTAAACATAATACGTGTGTACCATGGCTAATATGTAGTTTCCTCATCCAAGGGAATATTTGGGGAGCTTGGCCATCGGACGTCGCCGAGGTAGTGGAGGTTGCCGTGCTCTCTTGCTTCTGTTGTGTCCGAGGTGCGGAGTTGTTCGCTCTGTGAGACGCGTCCTCGGTCTCAGAAGAAACGCTGGCTTCGTCGATTTCTGTGAAATGTGTGTTGTTGTTGAGATTATTACCCGCAGTGGTGGTGCTTTGGTCGGAAGGGGGCGAAGAGCATTTGGGTCCAAGGCTTTCGCTGTTGGAACAAGGCAGCGGCTCCGGAGACGCGAGCGAGCAGCTTGACGGCTGCCGGAATCGCGTCTCCGGGGCTGGAGACTGGAAGACCCGGGAGTTGTCCCCAACCGCCCCAAAGTGGCCAGTGCTGGTTGAACGATTGACGCTTAGGTCCATTCCATTGTAGTTGTAGCCGTAAGAGCCTGAATGCATGGTGCCGGAGTCCCTGTACGAGGCGTTCATAGCGCTGCTGCTAGTTCCATAATTTAGTAACTGATAGTCAGGGCCATTTGGGTAGCGCCCTGAGAACGAGTTTACAAAGTAAGAGCTCATTTAGGTTGTTTTAGAGGGCTTGATTTGTAGATCTTGGTCGTTATAACGCTGTGCTTCACGATTTATGATGTATTAATGAATTATAGCAATGCACTGTACTTCGTTTTTGCTATGTATGCGGCCAAATATGGGGGTGGGGGTGCGTTTGAGAATCACGTGCTTTTGTTGACCAGTCGTAAATTCTCACTGATGACTTCAAGAGGTAATTCATGCTCTATGGTTACAAATGATGACGAGACTGGGAGTCGTTAGACTCGAGTCAACGTGTACCTCCCTTTGCAGGGATTTGCTGCATGTGAGCAGACAGCGTCACCTACTGGGAATGAAATTTATTGCACGATTGGAAGATATGTTGAGCGCTCAACGCTACTTATTTCTTTTTTAAATGGCAATTAAACGGATTTCCGTTGTAGTTTATTGTGATATTAATAAACTTTAGTGTAGTTATTGACCCTTTACGCATACAAAAATTGCCCACAATCTATAATGCGTACTTGAAATACAAATATTAATATAAAGGTGAACTGTCACATCATTTCGTATAATATATATATATATATATATATATATATATATATATATATATATATATATATATACACACACACACACATATACAAACGTATTATTAAAACATATAATAATGTGTATGTTAATAATTAATAATAACACACATTTTAAGAACATAATAAGATTTTAGTTGTATGATGTGAAACCCTACGGCCACTCTAGTAGTACTTTATAGTATAAATATTAGCCTATAATAATGATGAAAAAAATTAAGCACTGGTGGCAACATTATCTAAGCTACATTATGAATACATAATAGGCTATACAATATTAAATATAAAAAATTCAAACAAATCGTTAAATTCCGCTAAATTCCAGTGAATCCTATATCGTTGGATACCACAGATGTATTTTTTCCATCCTAAGAAGCGATCTGACTTTTTAGTAGACGTCTTCCAAAGATGAGTTCCTGTTCGCACACTGTATGGACAACATAAGGAATGCGAGATCGTGATTTATGTTCCAAGATGATATATGGTTTGTTGACAAAACGCCAATTGCTGCTTCATGTATGTGCATGATGTAAAACTGTAGGCTACTAAACTTCTATAGACGTGTGGTTATGTTAAAGCCGGAAAAGGACCGTTGAAATACCTCAGAACAATATTAACTCTTATATTTTAGCAATATTTAATTCCCTGAAAATAGCAGAATTTAACAATAAGTAACAGATTTACAATATTCTAGCCTGCGAAGAAGCGTGAAGTTCTCCCACTGTGCTCGGTGAACACATTCATGTATAGATAAATGTATACTCTGGTTTGTAGATTTTTTTTTTTTTAAATGTAAATGATGTGTCTGATTTTGGGTTGAATTTTGTTGACACAATTAGGAACCTCCACTTATTGTCGCTTAGCCCTTCAGGCTGTAGAGTATCTCAGGGTGAGTGACCAGCGCCCACAGGTCAGCTTTCTCTTTTGGTTATCTATTAAAACCTGCTGAACCTTTTCACCTCTCACTTTGTAGGAAGTATTTTGGAACCAAGTGGGCAAAGTTCGGCCTTTTAGTTGTACAAAAAGCGAAACCAAATCCCTAACTGAAGAGTTTTGGGGCTTTGTACCTGTTTCATGAAGTCAGAAAAACACGCGACCACTGTTTGTCCTAAAATATCATGCACACAATAGTAAATGTATCATATATTTACATATATGCCAGCAGGTACTGAAATTTCATATTATTTACGCAGCAATATGCATGTTTATTGCGTTGCCCTATACATTTTCGGTTTTAGTGATATTTTTCTTTACATCATCCAATGGGTCAACCGTGAATTTGTTTAAACTAGTTTTCTTGACAAAAATAAAAAGAATACAGGGAAAGCAGGTGTTTCCGCAATGAGGATCCGTCATTTCATATTATCGGCCGTCATCAAATATAGCATGAGAGGCTGGATTTCGTTTGTTTAATTAAAGGCTTGAATAACAATCAAAAAACATGTAAAAATGTTTGACTATTGTAGACTTTTGTGTGTGTTCCTACTATGTTTTTTTCTTGAATATCTAGCTGCTCCAGTGCTTTTTCACTCAGACTCTATAAATTATGTCATGTGTCTGAACGTTTAACTTACGAATAAATGAAAGATAGCAAAAGGTTTTCCATACATGGGAATTTATTTTATTTTTACACAGCTTAAATATAAACACGAATATGACACAAATTTCAAATAGCTTCGTTCAACATGGACATTTCAGTCATAAGAGCAAATCTAAATTGAATAAGAGCGCACAAAACCACATGTGTTAAACGTCATGTAAAAAAAGGAAAGAAATCACAAAAGAAATTACATTGAGTTAACAGGAATGCTACAGTTGCTAACATGATGGAAAGTCTTCATTTGTGTTATCATGGTGTCTGGTGCCCTCTATGCCATAGCTTTCTTTTGGTGGGGGAAATTTATCGTTTAAAAATTCATTCTGTCCTCTTCTCCTCCTCCTCTTCGCCACTGGTTTGTGAGCAGTTGATCAATTTGTTCTCTTTTTTCCATTTCATTCGCCGGTTTTGGAACCAAATCTTTATCTGACGTTCTGTCAGGCACAGTGCGTGCGCAATCTCAATGCGGCGTCTTCGGGTCAGATACCTGTTAAAGTGGAACTCTTTCTCCAATTCTAACGTCTGGTAGCGAGTGTACGTCTGACGACCCCTTCGGCCAGCGTTACCGAAGGTCCCTGTCCATGGGATAAAAGAGAAAAGTCAAACATTAACACAAAGAGCGTGTTTTTTACAATGATAAATGCGTCCGGAGAAAACAGCTCGAGGGTGACATAATGACAAGAAACTCTCAAGTCAGTGCGAAATGCATGCAGCTAAAATACAGTCGACTACATATCAAATTTTTTGCTGTCCTGCAATTTTAACACATTTAATGATATTTGTTGTGTTGAATTTTTGTTATGTTGTCCTCATTTAAACCTATGTGCAGACAAACTGAGAGGTCTAAAATCTGAGGAAATGTGATTCTCCTTTTCTCATTTTCGTGACAGATATAAACAAAAGATACCGGTCTATTTTTGTGCTTATCTGAACATAGATGCAACGCATAATAGTTTGAGCACATGTCAAAGTTGTGTTTGTGACTGAAACGTGTACAAAGATGTCCGTGGATGTTCATGCTGCTGAACTTTAAACATGTAACTACTGTAAACGGACAGGGCTATATGCAGTGAATAAAATCAAGTTACAGAGTGTTCAGCTTCTATTGGTCCTTGTAGTTTATATTGCATAGCCCAATCATAATATATTTCGTGTTTTTACAGCCTAATACTGCCATGTACTTGTCACTGTATCATAAGAAGGCACAAACAGCAACAGATGTATCAAAAGAACAACAATGATAATTTTGTAATAAGACATACGGTGATTCAGCAGCTCTTCTGTTTATAATTAGACACGCTTCTCTAGTGATTTAAATGATATGAGCCTTGCGGCGAACATATTTCCAAATGTCCTCCCTCAAAAACAAGTACAGTACATTTGAAAGATTTCACAGAACTTTACAGGAGTGGCTTTGCTTTCAGTATGACACTATGGTGGAGACGAGCGTATTTGCACTGTATTGGGCTTCCGGCATAGTACAGTGAAGCTGTAAGTCACGTAGGCTATAGCACGCTCTTGCTCCGTCTTTATTAGCGACGAGAAAAAATGAAGGGCAAAAAAAGACAACATGAACTCACCGTTACACGAGTTCATCCGTTGCATCCAAGGATAAACCGGCGCTGACGGCTTCTGTTCGTCGGCCTCAGGGTAGATGCCTTTCCCCGTCGATCCCGTGCAGTCTGTCTTGCGATGATCCTGACTGAGCACGAACGAGTGTTCCTCTATGCTGGCGAGGGCGCAGGCAGGGTCCTTTTCCCTGTAGAAGCTTGCTGTCGCATAATCGCAGGGACCGGCGGCGGTCGCCCTGCCGTAGGCACCGTTCGCTTGTTGGTAAAAAGAGGATGGGTACGCCTTCTCTTGGACACTGGAACCTCCATAAGCAGCACCGGGATAGTGTCGTAAAGGGTCTGTGTATCCGGAGGAATATAACGGTATCTGTCCCAAGAACGACTCCTGTCCTCCGGGCAGAGTCACTGGGAAAGTTGAGTTTACAAAATAGGAACTCATTGGGAGGGTACGGCTCTTTTGCGTGGTTTATGATTTGTTGTGTTTTATAGTCCAAGTGGTTTAGCTATTAGTAGTTTATCGGAGATTGGGTTTTAGATGGGGGGGGGGGGGGGGTGTTCTGGGTGGCTATGTGCCAGTGCGGGACAGAGGGAAACCGTACCATCTGACCAGCCACTGACCAATAGCGAGCGGACGTGCCTGCAAAATAGCACCCTTGAGGGGGGCTGTGATTGCACGCGCCGGGGGACCCCGGAGCAGAGAACTAGCTTTTTTTTAATCCCTTCTCCCTTTCCGTTTCTTCCAATGAGATTTCACAATGCGAATCACATAGGAATTTTAAAACGCTAAATTGAATTCATCGACACTTTGTGCCCCCACATACAGTCGGCTTTGGTCCTATCATACCACTGAAGAGTAAAGTGTCAACATACAAGACCCGGAGTAGCCGATTTTCTAAGCACACATTATTACGTACAACATTTAATCATTTTCCATCCTTTATATTCCAGATGGGTACTTTACTAGGCCTTATCGCACAAGTAGGTCACAAAAGATAAAATGACATATTGATGATCTCGGCTTCAACGCTTTTTTCATCACTGTAATTTCATAGTGATTTATAAATGGTAAACGACGTGTTAAAGAAAGCCTAAACCTATATATAAACAGTGCAAAGTAAATGAGCCTGAGCAAAAGTATTTAACAAAATTCAGAAGGTAACAGATATGTTGCCTATATATATTAAACTGTTTAGTGATAATATAAATAATACATATTCATGTTGCCACATAATGACAGCACAAATATGTACTGAATGTGTGAATATAAAAGACACGTTTACTGTCATCCACGATTTTTTGAAAACAAATGTGTGTGTACATATATATATATATATATATATATATATATATATATATATATATATATATATATATATATATATATATATATATATATATATATAATGTTTTGTCAATTTGTTTTTCATTCAACACAAGTTTTGTTAAATGTATTTTGTATGCGCATGACATTTTTTACAGCATTGCGCACAATTTGTTTCCTCCTTTGCTTAAATTAATTAATGATTTGAGAATGCCAGCAAATAGTTCAGCAGTGTTTTGGCTTTTTGTCGGTGTTGCGCTGCACTGGTCGAGCGTGCGTGTGTTTTTCATTAACCAAAAGTACAGTTATGGTGGCCGGGTATCCTGTCGCTATACGACCAATAAACCATTTGCGACACAACAAGTGGATATTTTTAAAGGTGGCGCACTGGGGGTTGCGTGCATTTTACTTTCATTTCAGTTTCCTTTGACTAGGATGCTGCGTTTCCTTTCGCATTGCATAGTTTTCTGCGAACGGAAAGCATCTATTGTGTTTCCATTTGTAGAAATGAGCAAGGGGGAGAAGGGCCCGGTCAACGTTTGTTAATTATTAATGAGCAATAACTACCATTACACGTTCTATAAATTCTTAACCAAGACATCTAGAGATTGTGCTTGGCATTTAAATAAGTTTGTGCTAGGCATTCTTTCCTCAAAAAGCTCGCGTTTTTTTAACTTCATTATTCTTTCTCTCTCTCTCTCTTTCTCTCTCTCTCTCTCTCTCTCTTTTTACAGGTATTTCTTCCTTGTCTTCGAAGAACCACAGAAGCCAGCGAGACAACTGGATTGCAGTGGACTATTATAGACAGTCAACTTTTCTGCGGAAGTCACTTATTTAGTGATAAGGAGTAAAAGTGAATAATTTCACACCCATTTGGACATGGAGTGACCTGTTATGAACTTTTTGTCAAGAATGCTATAACGTTCTGTATTCCTCCGAGTGTAACACATGTGAGTAGGCGATGTCAAATATTTAAAATGTAAAACATGCTATGTAAAACATGATTTACAACTCTGAAAAAACGCATCTTTATATTAAAATATATGAAAAAGAACTCAGGAGTTCATTGTTTTAATGCTGGTGTCAGACATTTGTTTGTACCCTAAGTTACGAATTCTTAAAACTGAACATTTAAAATGACGTACAGGCCTTGCTTCAAATGCCGTGTTTCCTTCGTGTACAATAGCCTATGTGTTTTTACATAAATAATTAAAGGCGCTTTTAGGCTTCCTTTAAATTTACGACAAGACTGTGATTGCCGCATTTATATTTTTCATTATATTTATCATATATGCTGTCTTCATACGCTTTAATTTAATATCAGTGCATTATTTTCACGATAATTATGCTCATGGTTTCGCTGTTTATCTTGTCCCCTAAATACCGATTTATTTATATGTATATTATATTTGTTTGTATTAAATATATCTGTTAAATAGGCTATATCTGGTTAAACAAGTTACATTTAACAAATGCGCATGCATTTTACTATCAAAAAGTCAGGGAGGGGGTGATCCGCAAACTCTTGCCTTAAGCCTGCTGTTAATTTATGAATGCTGTTCTACCACATGCTAAACTTTAACATGTGGTCAAAGCAAAGTGCAATAAATGGATGGCATTTAGAGCTAAACGTGCGCGTCTCTATATGTAAAAATCCGTAAAAAAAACTACATTTTAGACAACATACAAAACAAATGGAGATGTCAATTATAAATTAGTAAATCAAACACACTTGGCCCAAAGAAAACCGGCCCGTTCTTTATGTATTTTTACGTTCGTATCAGATTTCACTAACATCATAAACCTAAGGGATAAAAGCCTTATTGATTTTCAGAAGCTTTGTCAGCCACCCATAACAAGGGATTTTTGAGTTTGTGGATGGTAATAATGCCTAATGTTATCTGTTTTCAACAACAATAATACGATTTGTTTTAGGTTGATCAAAGAATAAAACTAAGTTTTATTTTATTTTAAGCTACTTTGAACTTATATTTATATTTATATATTTATACGTTAACAATAATTCCAATTCTGTAATTATCCGTGCTTTGAAATGTAAACCACTGAAGTTATAAATGCCACAGCTATGCAAATAAAATGAGAGTGACTGTATTTTTTACTTTATGGAAACTCAGTCTTGTGACTGGAATAACTTAGAAATCATATTACTTAGGTGCAAAACAGTAGAGCCCTGAAATAAATACAAAGACTAAGAGACAACCCATATCACACATTCACACTTTATGACATTAAACAGTCATACAATCTCCAAGCACCCCCCCCCCCCCCCACACACACACACACACACTCTCTCCCTCTCTCTCTCTCTCTCTCTCTCTCTCTCTCTCTCTTTCTCTCTCTCTTTCTCTCTCTCACAAACACATACACACACACATACACACTCTTTCCGGTTACTATGCCCACTACCAGTCCAAATAAACACTTATTGCTTGGAGTATGTACTTCCTAAGAGAGAACGCCAAAGAAATAAAAAAAGGTCAGCATGGCTTTAAAAACTGGCGAAGGATGTAGGTTTTGGCGAGGGCACACACAACTCGGCTCGCACTTAGGCCTCGACGCACTTCATTCCATGTACAATGGAATAACCTTGGAGTGGTCAAATGCTGATATTCTGGATAGATTACAAGAAGCAAGAAAGCAGAGATGGAGAAATATAAGCCCTTCAGGCCACAGATTTTTTCAGTGAGTGCATGTGTGCCACAAATCTCCCCCAAACGCAGACACTTCAAAGAGCAGCAAGAACAGCTAGGAGAATTTACAGCCCCTACATTCTTTTACGTTTCACTGCCACCGGGCCGAGAACCCCTCCCTGTCTTTCCTGTTATCTGCGGCTGCAATGTGTGTGCTTTGCTGCATACAACATTTAAGAGGTTTTATAAATATTTAAAAGCTACAGCACACATCTGTTGGTGAGTGGCGAATGTTGGTGTGACTTGATAAAAGTGGAAGAAAAGATACTGTGCGCACACAGTCGCACAAGCACTCACACGGCAATAAAACGTACTTTAAAAGAACACTAAAACACATTCTCACACTGCCATAAAACGACACGTCACGCGCTGGCGTGCGCGCGCGCGCGCGCACACACACACACACACACACACACACAATACAGCAAACAAATGCGCACTGTAATAAATTCTCGCTCTCTCTCTACACGCTCACACACACATACCCAGTGCAATAAACACACCCTCTAAGTAGCCTGTGTTGGCGAAATACAAGGATGAACACTAGATGGCGCCAGATAGCGGGGAAATGGCTCGTGTGCTTGGATTTGTGTCAGCAGCTCTCAACAACAGGCTTAGCAGATTCATGCACCTCGGAAGATGAAATTAGGAAAATGTGGAACAAGTTCATTAAATGCACATATCCGTTTTGATATATAAAAATACTAGATATTGCATTGTTCACTGTCTATTGGATGGATATTCTTTAAGACTGTGAGTATAGGAAACAGAGAGATCCTTCTTAGAGATGTGCTGTTGATTCCAAGCATTTTAGTAATTACGTAGTAGTTATCTAAATAAAAACATCTGTAAATGTTATAGATAGATAGATAGATAGATTTCCTATTTAAGGAATACATGTTTGTATGTTTTGTTTTTGCATAAAGTGGTTCGTCATTCATTTCCAACATCAGCCTATCCTTGTTCCATACAGTAAACGCTGTAGCGTGTTAAGAAAAATGAGCATTTGAACAAATGAACACCGAAACTCCAGGAACGTTACAAAACTGCTGGACGGTATGGAATGGATGAGAACCGATGTCAAGCAGAGCCGCGAGGAATCATTACGTCCCACTCACTGCAGCCGGTAGAATAACCTGGAAGGTTTGTTCATCTGATCTGGAAGTGAAAGACGTCCTATTCAGAACAAGGGGAGACCCTTGGGTATTTTGGGTACATATTTTGAACATATAATAGCCTATATGTTTCACATAACTATTCAAGTATTATTACCCTATATTTTAGGCTACCTTATATTTTTGTCTATCAGTTTGTTTGTTTGTTTGTTTTTTCCCTGTGTGATTTAGGACGGTATTAAAGCATTTTGCCATCTATGTAACTTTTAATGTCGTACTGAATAAAGCATTTTACGTAATAAATGACTATAGGTAGCCTATATAAGGCGAAGATCAGATTGGCAAGACGACAGCTTCTTCAAACCTCGCCCTCTCGCCGCAGCCATGACTGCGCTCCATATCATTAATACAGTAATGCAGTGGAAAACCCGAAATCAGCACATCTGAAACTCTGTAAATGCACACCATGCATTAGGTCTAAAATACCTTGCCGCTGACCAGAAGAAAAAAAAAATACATGGAAAGGCACCAAAACGCTTATTCCGCTCCACCCAAGATGGAAATGAATAATTGGATTTAGATAGGTGTTTACTTCTAAGCTGTTGTGCACGCGCGGCTTATTAGTAGAGTACATCCATCAGTGCGCATGATTAGGCTTGGTCGAGTTCTTACCTCAGAGAAACGAAGCGGTTGCGAGACAATGACAGACTTACCTTTGTTGATAATTCGTCACCCAGCACCAGGACAGAGAGGCTCAAACCTCTCGCCGTAGCTCGCGCTCGGTAAGTCCTGTTGCTCTTCTTGGTCCCGCCATTAGAGCGAAGCAGTGAAAATGACAGCGGCACCACAGCTTCCATCCGCTTTAGTCAACAGGAGTCAGACCCCCGTATGAAAAATTAGATGAGACCCTACTGCGTGTCCAGATCTCAATAAGACTCCATCGCAGTGGTTATCCCAATCACAGGCGGCCACATTAGCATAGCAGAGAGGAGAGGAGGCTGTTCTCTCCCTGTTCCATTTGAGAACATCAGCCTGAACAATGCTCTCCGACTGTATGGATTTTCAGTGCTAGCAAAAATATACTATATAAAAAAAGAGCTAGAACCTTTAAGGAGCACAGTGAAGCTACATTAAGTGCCGCGGCCAAAAGAATGCTGCAATATAACCACTTGGGAAATCATAAAAAGTTCATGTTCACGGTTACTCGTCCACATGACCATCCTCGGCCAATCCCAGGACCCAGGCACTCATAAAGTTCTATCACAAAGTTGTAAATTTTCATAAAACAACAAGGAATTTATTGCATTTCTTCATGACTGTTTTAACAGCAGTAGCTCTGCCGTCGCCATCTTTTCTCTATACAATCGCAAGGAAAATCTAATATTTTTCGTGCTTGTATCACTGCTTTACTTAAGCTGAAAAGCTTATTAGTCGAACGTGTGAGATATTAGGCTTGAACATGTGTTATTTGTGTTTTTGAAGCCGAAATATAACACCAATGCGGTTTGACATTTAAGGCAATTTTGCAGGCATGAGCTTTAATATAAAATGAAGCCATCCAAAACTATGTCGCGAATGAAGGTAGATCAAAGTTACAACAGTTAATGTTACGGTGCTATAATCTGGTTAGTGACTAAGACAAATATTATTATTATTAGGCTACTTTTATAGGATTGGATATAGTGTCTAACTAAAAAGAGGATGTTTGCTCTTTATTTGTAATATTCCCCAGCTAAGGATTACGCTCAAAACAGAGCCATAATATCATACAGTAATATGAAATACGAAAAAAAAATATTAGCCGATTAATATAATTATTATTAATACTTATTTATTTGATTAATATTTAAGAAAAAAAAAGAAAAAGAAAAGAAAACAGTCTGCGATTCAAACAGAAAGACTTCTCGTTGGCATACCGTAATACGTTTTATTATAATTAAAAATAAAAACATTTCAGAACGAAATATTTAGGACAAAAACATTTGTCGCGTTATGGCAATTGTGCCTACATTGTATAGGCTACACTGCACTAAACTATACACAGGCCTTCACGACAGTTTCGCAATGCGACAAAAAGCAGATAGCATCCAAAAGTTAGGGGATTGCTTCAATCAAAATAAGCAAATAAAAATATGGATCACTTACAGTGTTATACAGTTTTGTCTAAATCGGAAAAGGTTTTGTAACAAACCTTAGATCTGAAGCCAGAAAAGACCGGCCGCTTTCCCATTCTACTGATTTTTTTGTCCCTTTTATGACGTTTCCGGCTTTTTATTGATGCACTAAACACATTAGTTTACAACCCCATAATATAAACGCCTTCTTTTGGTCTCACACGACACAGAACCTGTCACTTCTCTACAAGAACTCGGCTTGACCTGAGGAAAAAAATTAAGTCACAATAACAATTGATGTTCACGAGGCAACGACAATGACGAATCAAAATAATATTCGGCCTATAGCCTAGATTAAAACAAACAGTACACTGGTCCTCATTTTTAAACTGCTTTGTGAGATAACTGATCATTACGAAATCTGCAACATTATTGCTCATTTATATTTAAAGATTTAAAACGTAAATGTATATAGAAATATATTTTATTTCAATAGTCTATATTTTGTCCACAACAGAACTATTGTAATTCCCAAATAACCCTAAAGGATTAATAAAACCAAAATATTTTAGTAATAGCCTATAATGTAACTGTTAATAAAAAATAAAAAACATATCGAAGATGTTTAACCTGGTAGTGAATATAAATGATTAACTAATAAATAGACAGACAGGCAGGTTGCTTCTGATTCTCCTTCTGAGATTATTATTATTTTTTTTTATTTTTTATTTTTTATTATTATACTAGGCTACGGAGTGGCAGATTTCCGCGAGTATTTTTTAGGAACTGTTTTAAAAAGGCAGGGGTCTTTATAAAATAAATATATGCTTGTGGTATTATCACATTCAGGGTTATTTGGCACAACATTATTGTGATTTTACTCCGACTAGAAACGAAAAGCAAGCAAAGAATACAGAAAAGAAAACTGGAAAGGAAACCAAAAAAAATTAAACATCTTGTGGTCAGCAGTACAGTTTATTTGAACACTTATGAACAGGAAAAAATGCTTATACATACAAAAATGTACACATAAGCCTACATAACAGGGGTATATCAAAATTAGAAAAAAATAAAATAATAAATTGCTCCCTTCTGTGTTTCACCCTGCAGTGACTAGGTCGAACTTAATAGGCACAAACAAGGCCTGTATGTCACAAATATATGATAGGCCTATATAGTGTTATTGACATTAATATTAAGCCTATATATAGCCTATATAATGTAGGCTATACAGTATGAGTATACATGTATCATATATCTATATTAGAATGCGTTTTAAAATTACTTGTAATGTATTAACTATATTTACGAGTCTAAGACATTAACACCTCTAACACAAGTTACTTAGGTAAACGACATTGACATTTTGCCCACAGTATTCTAAGTAGCATTTTTGTTTCAACTCAGTGAATCCTGAATTAAAGCAGGTCGAATCGATAGTATACAGGACAGTCTATTTGTATGCCACATGCGTCGCTACTCATCTTCCTCTTCCTCGTCGCCCCCGATTTGGTCAGCAGCAGGAGAGCTGCGGCCCGTTGATTTGTTCTCTTTCTTCCATTTCATCCTTCTGTTTTGAAACCAGATTTTAATCTGGCGTTCGGTCAAGCACAGGGCGTGTGCAATCTCTATACGCCGCCGCCGTGAGAGGTAACGGTTGAAGTGGAATTCTTTCTCCAGCTCTAATGTTTGATAGCGGGAATATGTCTGACGGCCTCTTTTCCGGTCCGCACCTGTGGGAAACGCGGGAGAAGGGTCAGAAAGCGTAACAAGTATGAAAATATGTTTACCAAAAACACGTAAAAAAAAAAAGGAAAATCTGTTACAATCAATAAGAAGAGTTCGAATGTTTTTCGATGGTTACAATGAAAACATGTCTGCCTTTGTGAATCACCATTGGTCTGAATGAAAACGAAGGATTTCAAGAACTTAAAATTCATTAAAAGCATTAAATATGATAGGCTATAATTATCGAAAAATCACTCCCATTTAAGCTAAAAAAAAGTAGGCTACACTTCAGTTTGTGAATGTAAAACAACAGATTCGACATATTTTAGTATTTTCAGTAGGCTACACACTGGGGGAAATGAGACTTCAATACGCATGGCTGCTTGATTCTCGTATAGGTGTGTTACTAACCATAACAAAGCGGTCAGTCATTATACAGATACATTTTATGCTATTGAGATTAGCGAAGGTAAATATTTAGATACGATTTATTTTTTTATTTTATTTTTTGGCACAGTGCCTTAGTGAAATCCATTATTAAGGAAAGATTAGTTAGCTATTAATCCTGAAATAATAATAATAATAATAATAATAAAAAGCGGTCATCAAACCCAAACGTGTCTTGAAGTCTTCTAAATTATATTTTGGATGTGTATTCCTTACATGAGGTCACATAGCCTAGTAAAAATAGCAAAACGAAACGCACACATAGGCCTATATAATTTAACCGTGCGTCTGAACTGTTACATGCATTAAGATTAAGATACAACACAGTCGAATTACAACTTAACTTTGAAGGTTAAAACTGCATCTTAAATATAAAAGTGGAATGTAATTCAAAAGCAAAATGAAAGTATACAAATACCCCTGCTGTAAGTGTATTCTCTGGCTTGCACACTCCCGTGACTCTAATGGTGGCCTGGCGTTCAGACTTCCTTCTAAACATGACCAAAGTCAACAACATGATCTAGTTCCCTTACACATTCGCGCTGAAGTGTTATATCCATCTAGATAAAGAAGCCATCTACGTAAAGTATCCATCTTTTAGCTGCACGTTTAGAGAGAAGAAATCTAACTAGACGTTCACAACCTTGCCCATGCACGGTCAGTGACTTTCTGCTGTCCCTGCGTTTCCGTTTCCAGCAGACTGTCGACAAATGGGTGCTGTTTTGTGCTTTTTGAACTTTTTTTATTGCACTCTTCAGTCGTTTGTATCTTACTTCCGTGTTGTCGTCAACGCCGTGACACTTCTTGTTGATACTATACTATCTAGCACAAACTGTGCAAAAACATGAAGAATTTGAGTGAAAAGCAGAAGGCACGAGAGTAATAGAGAGAGAAATATAAGTATTGTATGTAAATCCAAGCAGATACCGCTATTTCGTTCTTTCAGGGGTATAAATTAAGTGCATTATGTCTGTCCTCGCAGAACGAAACGCTTTTACACGAGTTAAAACAAGGGCGAGCATTGTGTTGGGTCACTGTTCAGGGTCCCTGACGTACACGGTCTCCCCAATGATAGACATGGAAATAGAATTTCATCTGGCCTGTGTGAATGTGTCCGTCTGTGAATAGTGAAAGAGAAATAAAGTGAGGGACAGAGACCATCTATGTGAAATATCAAACGAAAGCACGAAATCAACCGAAAAGGCAGCTGGCCCTATAAAGACATAAAACCTTGTGGTTGGGGGTGCAAGGCCCAGCATACATGTCTGATATGTTAAAATGTGTAGAAGCAAAATGATTATTTTTTTGGTATTTGTTTATGTACTCGTGAATGTTTAGGGTTTCTTTTTATGCAACTGTCTACACCAGCTTTGGCGTATCAAAAATGTGGCCTTTACAGCAGACATGGCAGTGGACTAACTTTTTAAAAACAAAAAATAAACGAATTAATAAAATATGTATAAGCAGCTTCCCTTTTTTAAAAAGAGGCTTATTCGTGTTTAACATCACCATTTACAAAAGTAAAATAGCTGCCGTTATTATTCAAATTAAAGTAATTTAAAATAATTAAAAGAGCTAAAAAAAAATGTCTCTGTACTTACAAAGTAATAGGTTAACTATGACACATTCGTTGTTCATAAAATGGCAATGGCATTTCACACGTAGAACGAAAATGTAGGCCTATACACCTTCGGCTGACAATGACTATCTGCCAGTAATGTCAACAACTTTGCTAATGAGGTATCTGTTTCAAAACTATTTATGTTGTTGTATTTTTACACTAGGAGCTAACAAGAGAAGAAGCGTCCTGGGTTGACAGTTGACTGATAGGAACGTCTGTGCTCGTGGGGAGTGTCTTGAGAGGCCGCAGAAAATCATTAAAAGAGAACTTGTCGACCTTCTTTTCAAATGCGTCAGCCGGGACGTGTGGTGGCTACACGCGTGAAAAGCGCTATTACTACGAAACGCAGACGATTTTTTTAAAAACCCTTGTTCAGCGAATAGTTTAGTCGGGGAACTTGGACGCATGACAGCATGTTTTGTAAAACTTCCAACACATGCCCACGCACACGCACGCAGACAAGCACATACATGCACAACATACTGCATATAACACACACACACACACAGTTAAATTACTGAGAGTAATTTAAAAACAAAGGCCCACCCAGCTGTAACATACCCTAGAAAAACAAGGCCCCGCCCTCTATATAAAAATATAAGAATATTTAATGTAATTGCTTGAGCACATACTAACTTAACGATGGATTCATCTTCCTAACTAACTTAAAGATGGATTCCATTCCACCATGATAACACACTGTCAGCAGAATACATATTTGTTAAACCTAAACATAATTCATCCAAACCTCTCATACCGTCCCCTCCCTTTTTTCACAAAACGCGAAATACTACGTACTAGGATGTCTTGAATTATGACGACTAATTAGTCGTAAAAAAAGATCTGAAGAAAAGAACACTTTTTGAAATGACTTGGTCGCTCCCCTTAACCTGTTTCCCTCCCCCTCAGACATACATACGCACACCCCTGTCCTCAAGAAACATTCAGTTTTCACAGACCTGTGCTCCTCATCCACGGATAGATTCGGAGGTTGTTTTCGTTGTTTTGATGGTGGCCCCTCTGCTCTTCCTTACCACTGCTTTGCGCTTTACAGAGATCGCCAGCGCTCACCATGGGTAGATTCGGATGGTCAAACAGAGGGCTGTGCATGTTCAAAGAGACAGCTCCCAGCTCATACGCAGTGGGGTACATGCCTTGGGTCTGGCTGGAAAGACAAGCACCGTTAGTGTACATGCTCGACAGAGAGACAGAAGATGTGGAGGAGACCGGTGCACCGGTAGAAGCCGAGCCGTAGCCGCTGGCCCGTTGCGAACTGCACGAAAAGGCGCAAGAAGTTTGCTCGGGAAACACGCCACTAGAGAAGACAGAACTCGCCACTTGGTATTTGGAAAACAACGCGTTCGCGTAATACAATGAACTCATAATTTGAGAAGTGATTTATATGCTAAGAAGTTTTAGTGTCGGTTTTACGAGGTCCAATGATATATTACAGAATTACAGTCTAGATTTACACCAAAAATCACCCCTTTTTCCTCAGGGGCCACGTGATGGGCAGCACGTGATGACATATCCTCCAATGGGTGTACGGCTTCCCAGAGCCCTGTCTAATGTGGAGAAGGGCTGCGCAGCTGACCATCCACATAAATTTGTTAAATTATTCACTTACAACCAACGGTACCTACAGTCAACACAAACGCACGGGAGAACACACAAATCGATAGGCTATTGAGAAGGTTTCTGTAATCACCAAATCCGCGTCAAGCAATAAATAAGTGTGGGTTGTACAAACTTATAAATGAGTTCAGGTTGTCCAGATTTAGGAACATGCCTCCCGTTTGGAAGGGCACCACACAAATAACAAGAAACCTATTTATTTCTGTATTGATTTTCAACACTATTTCCTCTTGTCACCGGTGCAGTGCCCCAATCTCATCACTGCATTTTTGCAATGTCTGTACAGTGTCCGTGTCAAGAGTATGATGACTCGGGCCCTTACTAGTTTCTGCTTCAAATCATCCCAATAGCCTAAGCAGTCACCACCAACGTTAGCCATTTCCATGGCGACGGACTGGTTCAGTGCATCCCAAATAGTTTCCCTATACATGTTTTGCTAATGCATGTTCGCGAAAGTCATGTCGTGGATGTTTCTGGATGTTTGAGAAGCCCACATACTCTTACGACAGTAATTCACCTGACATGATGTGCTCCCATAACTCAAATGCCCACATATAACAGAGTTCAGCTCGATGAAATTTCGTTTTAAGAGATTTTTGATGTAGATTCACGATAATACATAGTCTGTTTCTGTTTAGTGGCATATTATATCGTGTCGTGTTACGGTGTTGGTCTGACAAAATAGTTTGGTTTTTCAGTTGTGGTTTGCATGCCGCCTCTCTTTTAGTTAAATTATCTTACTATAAATCAAGAATCAGACCACACTACAAGGTATTTTTATGAGATTTGTCATCATTAACAATGTGTACTAATCCATGTTTGTGCTTATAATAATATTCTTATTCCTAGAGGTCTTTTTGACTGAAGCGGACCGTGGAACCGCACAGTAACGTGAAATGATGTTGAGGACACATGGTGTCACGGATTCTCGCTTGTAAACTTTATTGTGTCCACTTTCCTCCGGTGCCTCCAGTTTTAGACATTAAAATACAGTTAAGAATGACAACAAAACATATAGTCATCTCATAAACTACTTCACCAGCAAACAATGATTGTAAACAATGGGTCACATGACATCATTTTAAAATTTCTTTTTTATTATGTTTATTCATTTTTATAATCCACTGTGCGCATGCTTAGGCTACCCCAAGAAAGGAAGACAACAAAAAATACCATCGATTTAAGAAGAACCAAAGAAGTGTAAAAAGAGATTCTACGGCATAAATAGGCAGTTTCATGTTGTTGGAAGTCATTAATTCTACATCATCATCATAACATATAAGTGAGAACAGTTAAAAGTGCACCATTTAACTTAAAACTATACAGCTGCCAAGGTAATTGTTAATGACAATATCCTAACAATAGAAACATAAGTTTCACGATAATTATTTCACAAAGAAAGGAGACTAGCTTTAACACTATCATACTCTGAACAACAGGTAAAAAGTAGAAATGCTTCATGTCCTTCGTCTTCCTGAAGTTCTGTGGTCACCATATTAAGTGTATAGTAATTTGTCTGATCCCAGTCATTTTTTCTGTTCCTTCCTCGAGTGAAAGATGTAACAACTCGGCTTGATTAAAATGTCTCTGTGAGACAAACCTCCCATGCAAACACCGTTATTCTCTTCATCATTGTCTGTGTTTTATTTTCCTTATTTATTATTTGCCGTTTCGATTGACTGGCACACGTACACACACACACACACACACACACACACTCTCTCTCTCTCTCTCTCGCTCTCTCTCACACACAAACACACTCTCGCATCCGCTCTACATTTGTTTTTCCTTGTCGCAGTCTTCGCCGGCCGACTGTGTCCCGGATGCCTGTTCTTTCTCCCGTTTCTCTTTTTCGATCTGCTCTTGTTCAGACTTGCTGCTTGGAAACTTGTCCTTGTTGTTTTCCTTTTTCCATTTCATGCGACGGTTTTGAAACCAGATTTTGACTTGTCGTTCTGTCAGTCCCAAAGCGTGTGATACCTCAATTCGTCTCTTGCGCGTTAGGTAGGGATTGAAGAGAAACTCTTTCTCGAGTTCAAGCGTCTGATAGCGGCTGTAGGTCTGGCGGCCTCGCCTCCGTCCGGCAGCTACTGGCAATAAAGAAGTTTTTAGATGTTAATCAGAGCTCAAAACACCCACCAAATCGTAATTTTAGAATCAAGTTCAAACATATTTGTGAAGCAACAATCCACAAAGGCAGCTTTCACGCAAAATGAACATCTACTCCAGTACATAATCGCGTTACATTATTAGTTTATGTGTAGGTTTTTAGTGTAGGCTACCATGGAGATTCCCCACAGTCTAACACAGTAATTAATGTAAAAAGCTCCACCATTAAAAATATAAGTATCCTACCACAACACTTACACACAAATTGACACAATAATGGGCAACACTAACCCCGCAGTATAGAGTCGTCAAAAGCAGTCTATACTATTTCACATGTTCAAAGGATTAGGAACAGCCATAAATGACACAATCATTGTGAAACGACCACTGTGTAGTGAAATAAACTCGAGGCTCACTGTAAGTCGTTAAAGGCTGCAGTAAAACTTTGACCTGGGTGAGAAGTGAGAGATCAGCTGTGGGGCAAAGTCTCACACATGGAAACAGCAAGAAGAGAAGGGGCTTTTCTCTCGCCCTCTTCTTCCTCTCTCCCACACTCCTGCCTTTCTATGACGGGGTCATTAAACTGTAAAGTGATTCACAAGTTTTGAACACCATAAAACAATAAAACCAGCTATTGTCCCCCCTCTTCTCGTGCACACAGGAAATGCAATTCTAAACCTAAACTGCACTGCTTTTTTTCTTGCTTTTTTGTTCGTGAGGCAAACTCAGGTTTTATGTCACTTCCACAGACACACACACACACACAACGCGAGCTGACCGGCAGAGGCTCACCTTGAGGTCGCATCCACGGGAACAGCTGTGTGGGCGACGGACTCTGTTCTGCGTTTTCCGTCTCGTCGCCGATGCCCCCCGTGGAGAGTTTGCAGTCGCTATACTGAACCAAGTCGGCGTCTTGAGCACTGAAAAGTGTTTGCCTCTGGAGAGCATCGTAACTGTAGAAGTTTCCCGGCTCGCCGTGACAAGTTACCGCACAGGGACTCTGCTGGTAAGGCGCTGCAGAGAGCGTGGACGCGCCGTGGTGGTAAAACTCCTGAATCTGAGGGGCATGCTGGAAAGTGGCCCCGGTGCCTGGACCGTACACGACGGTGGGTCTCGTCCCAAGGTCTTGAGCAAATCCGCACTCGTAATAGTTTGGCCGTAGAGTGTCTCCACTTTTGTATTTAGTGAAGAGAGAGTTGACGAAATATGAGCTCATGTTTTGATGTTGTTGGTGGTGCTGATTTTGTACAAGAGTTTGCGTTTGAATGTCTTTATATCAGCGCTGTAGCTTCAGAGAGTTGTCAGTTTCACAGTTACTGAGGTAACAAAAAATGCAGCAGCAAAGCGTTGAGTTCCAATATCTGAACGATTTGCGTTCGTATACCTTTGTTAAAACAACTTATCTAAAGCTTCCATAAGCATGTCCCCGCTGTAGAGTTCCAGCATCACAATCCTGGTGAATTCCGGTGCCAGTTCCCAACCAGTTTTCTATGATTTACTCGGCTGCAAACGAGTAGTTTCATATTTTGCGGTGTGTTTTCAGGATCATTTGCATCTTCTATCGGATCCTCGTTCCATTGGCTTATCGCATCCCCACACGGACACCGCTCTGTGCGATTCTGATATGAAGGGAGCGGGAGAATGAAAAAGAGAGAAAAAGAGAAAGCGAGTGAGAGAGAGCTGAGAGGGTTAGAGCGCGAGGTAGCAGGAGAGAGAAGGGGGGCCAAGGGAGAAGAGAGGAGGGGAGAATATGCACATTAATATGTTCAAGCGGGCAAGTTAATGAGAAATCTGCCTCTTTGCATCAGATCAAGTGCACAGCCTCTGCCCCTCCCCCACTCAACTTCTCCACTCCAAACCCCTTTGAAAGATTGATTTTTTGCATGTTCATCACAGACAACCTAAAGTGATGCATATTTAGTCGTTAATTTCCAACTCTCTAACGAGGTCGAGTCTCTTTTTTTTAAATGTCAGGGTCGAGACGGCCAATTTTAAAAGGTACACCATTTAATTAGTATCAGTTTAAACATATCCTAAAAACCTTATAAGCATGCGTAATTTTGCAAAAGCATCCTCTGCAGCGACTGAGGCGCGCGCATCGAAAATAAGCGAGATGGTCATATTTAACATTTTGATCATTTTATTTCCATAAATATATTTACAGAGATATAAGGATGTCGAAATTTAACTGCACGTCAGGTGTAATGGTGGTGTAAATGGTTTAACAAACTATGAAATGCAATAAACGCCCCTACTGTTTGTTGTTGACGTAGTGCATCAAAAAGCTGTTAGGTTTTTATGAGGCTCCGCGACCAGTGCTGTAAATGCTTCACTCCGAATTTTATCCATACAGAAATAGCAAGTCCCTTAATTGTCATTTTCGTTCTGTTTTTTGTTTGCCATTCTGTTTAGAACAAGTAAATCTGATTTACATTATCAAGAAAATCCAAGGGGTGAAAAGTAGCGTGCATATACTTTTCTAACAAAAGCAAATAGCTTCACATAAATAAACAAACAAACAATATATTCTTCGTGTTTGTAACAGTTTTAAATGTTTCTGGATTTGTTATGATTTCGGGGGGAATTATAGAATTCGAATTATAGAATTATTATTTATAGAATTGTATATTCATTTTCTAAAAAAAATGCAAATATTTAAATAGTATTCTTATATACTGAATAATCATGGTCACATAACGCACACAAAAGTTTTCTATTTTTCATATCTATATGACACCAACTAATGCTGCTGCTTCTTGTCATTTTACAACTTAATTTGCGATGTATAAGCAGTTTTGTTAAATGTAATGAATTCTATTTCTACAGAATTATTTAGGCTACATTTCAACACATGGGTTATATACAACGTTAATGTGTCTATTTTACGGATTAATCTTAAGCACATGTTGTTTTTACAGTTATTAAACGTTTCTTCTCTTAAAAAAAAAAAAAAAAAAGACAAAGAGTTCACCAAGCGTGAACCTCCCCGTTTGACTAGCAAAACTCGAGTCGGCTTTACTTAAACATCCATACAATTTCGCATGCTAAGTTCTGATGTAAAAGTCACAATCTATAATGCATCAAAGCATGAGAGACATTCTGCTGTGAACAGTAAATATGAAATTAATGGTGTAATTTATTGAACATCACACTATCGTATGTTGTTGTACATTTTCTTGTTTCAATGCAATAGTGTTTTTACTGTCAATAAACCATTTTCTAACCCAAGTTTTGTGTGGTGATATCTTATTTAAATCATATATATTATTATTTAAAACAATTACAGAAACATCACATCTCTCAATTTTTGGGGTCATATAAAAATGGAGCAGATAATAAAGTGATTTAATTAATCTCAATATTGCTCCAATAATTCTCAATAAGCTGCAGCTGAAAACTTTTAATAACTATTTTGTTTGGGTTTTACAGAATAATAATAATAAAAAGTAGCCTAATCTTGATCATTGTAATTAAGTTTGTGTATCCTAAAATATAAAGATAGGCTAGATTTGTTAGTACACAAAGAGAAGAGGAAAAAAATAAAAGAGCTTTATCACATAAATTAAAGAATCCTCTGAAGTTAATGTTCTTCTTTTCTTTCAAAAGCTCCGCTGTAACAGAGGGAAATTGTGTGAACCTTACTTTAGTCAAGTGTAATACCGCACATGTCTGCAAATGTTTTTGCCCCAGTGTTTCCGGTTTGGGGGTGGAGGGTGGCCAGCCAGTCTCTTTTTGATGGAACAACATTGCCATCAAGTGGCAATTGTGTGTTACTCCATGAGCAAACTCAGCTGAAATGAGACGGAAGTTCAAAAGCTAATGGTTCTATAAACAACGGACATAAAAACAGAATGAGCGAATTAACAGCTCAGTAAGTGCAAATTCAATGATGTAAAGTACTTATTTTAATTCTCTATAACAAGGAATCCATTTAAAACCGACCCCTAGGATCTAGTCTTGTGTGGTTTTTCAACATATCCAGAAAAGTAATCTACATTGGGTTGAAACACTAATACTAATGTTAAACCATAAAAAAAGAATGGAAGAAAAGTCTCGCTTCTTTCCTACCAATATTTCACTAATATCTTTAACTATTAGATTTAGGATTTAGAATGAGGCTCAAATGTAGCATTCCGTCTGTGTATGATATTTGATACTTTATCTTTTATTTGGGTTGCACTCATCTTATTAATTTTTATGCACCAGTATTAATAGTTCCACCACCAAGCATACTATACTACTGCTATCACTACTACCATTACTACTACTACTTCTACTACTAATAATATAATAATAATTGTTATAATAATATGTTGATGCTGCTGCTTTTTAGTTTTAATTTCATAGGCTACACATTGACATTGTTAAATATAAATATAATTTAATATTCAGCCCACGATGAAACATTTCCATGCATAAATCCTTACTTTTCTTATTTGGGCTGTGCACTTTGCACTGTACCAGCATCATCACGAAAATACTTCAACTAGCTTACGACTAGTAATCATCATCATCACGTTTATTTCCCTTTTTTAGTTGTCAATAATGACTGTCTTTAAGCTTCCGACCACAGAGATCAATTGTAGATATTAATGTTGTTAAAAGAAAGAAAAAAATATTTAGATTTTTTCGAAAGCTTTATTGCATGGTTATTTACATCATTGACAACGCACCCTAACAACAAAACCACACATCATTACCATTTCCATAATTCTTCACATTTTATTTATGTTTATAATTCAGCAACTAGGCCTGTAATAAACACAATAACCTTGATATATAATAGCCTACATAGCTAGAGAATGTAATGTAAAGGACGGTTCTGTATTAGAGAAATTTAAATATTTGTTCTATAGCAACCGGCCTTTGTTACCAAGACACAATCGGATGTGTGCCTACAAAATGGCGAAGTCGATCCCGGTCCCAAAGGTTGTAAACAAATTAACGTTGGTCATCCCAGACGTCTCGCCAGAAATCCTTTTTGTGGCAGTTTATGGCCCGCTATAAGGACTACAGTGAGTTCGGAAATGGAACAAAGGGTGGGCGTCGATTGAATTGGACTCAGGGCTCTCATGTGGAAGTCCAGATCTCACCCATCCCGACCCCCTACTCTGTAAGGAATCTGGACGGCTGAAGAACAAACGCTGTTCACAATAAACGACAAATGCGAGAGAAGAGAAGAAAAAAAAACACAGACTCCCCCAACGGGGACACAGTGTTTACGCAAATTATTTTGCCTTACAGTTATTAGAAGCTTGAAACGTTTTTCACGTTTTCTTTCTTTTTTTTCTCGCGTAGTGTTTGCTTTACAGCCATTTAGTTCTTAACCTTCAGAAATTTATACCCTATAAAGTTTTATTACAGTCATATTATTTTATTGCGGCACACCACATTGAATTTCTTTCTCTTTTTTTATGACAGTCGACTTCCCATTTCCTCCGAACATCGAGCGCACATCCTTGCTGCAGTTTGTTTCCTTTCAAAACACCAAAATAAAGGGCGCTAATGGTGTGGCAGGACTCAAAATAACTCCTCACCCCCGTAATCATCAGGACAGACTCATGCTGAATTAATATGTGACGAATAGGCATTCGTGAAAACATCTGTGAGCCAGGACAACTGGCAATGTCTTCAAAAATATTTAATGATTACAATCTGTTGAATGCCGTCTCCTTTTTCATTTCGCAATTGCGTCCTATCCTAAAATCCGTTTATTTTTTATTTCACAACAAACACTCCAAAATACCGCCAAATTAGGCCACTGCATTTACAGTGTTTTTCTTTTGTTGCTAACAGTGGGCCTCGGGTCTTACATTGTTGAGAATCTAGAACTTCAACCCACATGCTGAAAAATAAAGGCTAGACCTAGCCTGTCTTATCCCTTTTAGTTTACATAATTTATTATACGTCGCAAAATATCCTTCTTGGTTCTTGATGCATAGCTTGCATCTGGAGGATTCGGTATAGCCAAATATAACATCACTAATATCACAAGGGAATCAAATAATACGTTAAGAAGAGAGCCAAAGCAAAGATGAGTCATGGTTCTTCTCAGTCATTCTTCTTTCCACATATGAGCTGCACGTTTCTTCATTTTGACTCAAGATGAATGCTCGAGCTCAGATAGCATATTTACAACATATGACTCGCATTATAAAATGCAGTAAACATTAAAACGGAGCACTACAGCATGTCGCTTACTAGCCTATAGCACAAAAGGACGAGATAGAGTTTGGGGTGGTTTACAATCAAAAGCATTGGAAAGAATACCAAACAGGGTACAATTTGTCACATGCTGTTATAAAAAAGCAGAGAATACTTTAATTTAACCAAAATGTATGCACAGTATATATGTCCATGTGTCTGGGTAGTATCGATAACACATATGCGTAGCCACGTTCCTTTGTTTTAATTAAATGAAGGATTTTTAGGTTTCGAGAGAGTTCTTTTTGCAATGATACAGAAGACAGAATGTGCACTCATTTAGAAAAAAAAAACTCATTAAATTATAAATCATATTGTATTTGGGTATCTTTCACCAACGTGCCTATTTGTTGTGTCCATAGAAATGACAATATCTGTGTGTGGTCTATATGTAAACTTTTAATGAGTCCAGCATCAACAGTGCAATAGCACAGATTAACAACAAAACAAGAACACAAAAAGAGACAGAGCAGTCCTGAACAAAACACAATTTAGACGTTGTGTTGCCGGTAAAATAAGGTATTTGCATGTTCTTTAAAATCTAGCGATGTCTCTATTTGTATTTTAATAAATGCTCAGAAGCCAGAAAACAAGCGTTAGCAAATAGCACAAAAAGCCTGTGTGTGTTCCTGACTAGACGTGCGTCAAAGAAAATGGGAAACAGTTGAGTTAATGGCCACTAACAATTTAAGGAGTTTTTGACATTTGAAGATAGATTCGCTCGATTTCAGTAAAGTCAAATCACACAAAAACATAAAACATTTCTCTAAAGCAATAAAGCAATAGGAAGGAGCGACTAAATACAGAAAAAAAACATCACTGACAATGTACAACGGGCATGATTCTGGACATACAAGGAACGTGTAAACAAAATAGAAAAATTAAAAGGTTACGTGTATCAGCTCATTCAAGTATGAATTTTTACAACATATAAAACATTCCATTGAAAAGAAAACAAAACTATTAACCTATTTACAATAAATTAAAATTACAATCCTTAAGACTGCACATAAAACAACTTCGAATTAATACTAGCGTTTCCAATAACACGTAGGCTACATAAGAAAACTACACAATACGAGGCATGCGCAAATTTATGTAAACAACTGCGACCGAATCTGTATTAAAGGTTGTTACACATTTAAGCACGAATTAATTCTATGGTTACTGGCACGCTACAAATACATAGGCTACAGTCGGAACCTGCACTCTAATTCTCAAAAGGATTATTTCGGGATATTTGAAAATGATAAGGTAAAACAACTCAATTCAACAACTCAAATGTGTTTAATTCAGTTTGATTTTTCATTTGAACCCCAAACGAGGCTCTAGACGTATTACTGTTTAACGTAGCTAAAGATCTGAGGGCAAATTTGGAAATTATTATTATTAGTATCCTTAAATTCTAATCAACCAACAGATTGTATTACGTGCATCTACCATTGATCTTTGCACACACGTAAATGTCAAGAGGAAAGTATTAAGTAAACTTCAAAGGTTTTTAAAACCCCGTTAGCATATGCACGCTTTAATAACTGCTTCACGATATAGACTAAACGAGCAAAAGGCTGTTTTATTCTCCTCTTATAATAATAATAATAATAATAAAAATAATAATTATAACAATAATAATAATGTAAAAGAGAGCTCACGTCGATTAACAAACAAGTGAACATGCTTTACTGATAAGCAGAACTTCCCTTGTATTTTGAATGAGGCTTATGTTTTTAAAATACATTATCAGCACACGTCCATGGCAAAAGGAATGATGAAAAATGCAGAATTATAGAGAACAACTTTACAAAAGCACAATTTTTCAGCTGTTCTTGTCCTGTTGAAACCAGTTCCTTATCACCTGTTTATTTCCTGACGAAGTGTTCGTTTCTTTCACACGAGTCATAAAATGCAATAAAAGTAGGGAAAGATGGCACGACGTTTTCCCCCTCCTCTGCATCGTTTCACCTCTTCCTTATACTCTATGCTTAACACTGTCCAGTCATACGGAAAATGGTGTGTGCAGTGCGTTTTCATTTTGATGCAGTAAAACACTCTTGCATCAGCTTCCAGATTTAAAAGACTCTTTGTAGAAGGCTTGAACGCCTGGCACCAGTCTGCGTTATCATTCTTTGGGCTGGTCCTTATTCATTTTCTTCATTTTCATCCTTCTGTTTTGGAACCATATTTTTACTTGTCGCTCAGTCAAGTTCAGCAGGCGAGCTACCTCGTGCCTCCGGTCTCGCGTGAGGTACATATTAAACAGAAATTCCTTCTCTAGCTCCAAGGTCTGATATTTCGTGTATGGGCATCGCTTCTTCCGGGATGATCGGGCGTGTAACCAGTTGGCAGATGGGTCGTCTGCAAATGACAGTCAAAAGCAAGAAGCATAGATCATAATGTTAGTACAGATTCTAATTTGAAACATGAAACATTTCACAATGCACTCAAACTTCCAGCCTTCACGTAGACGATCAATATTACTAAAATAAAGTGCTCTAGGCGCCATCCCCGATAAATGCATGAAAACCAACACTTTGATTTATGAAAATAATGAGGAAAGCAATGCAGTTTCAAATTATTAACTTGAGATTTTCATAAATTTACTCTAGCCACCACCATAAGCAACAACTTTGTACAAAATACGGTGTAGCCTACAACTTTGCCATCTAAGTTCACCTGTGAAAGTCTATATCATGCATCTCCCTGCAATGGAGAATGTCAAAGCGTGACCATGAGTTCATTTGATAAGCAAAGATTTCTTTAAAAATATATATAAGAGAACGACTCAGAGGAAAAATATTGAATTTTGAACTCTGCTGGAGTTTAAGCATACTGGAATGCACAGTAAAATGTGGCCACATGTGACATTAGATTATCTCCTTTTTAGGGAGAAATGTGGGATGAATTATGGAGGAAGAGCATCTCTAACGAGGCGTCTTTTCCCTCAGTGGTTTGCTCGGGAATGCAGATGGGAGGCTAAAAAAATTCCGTTGTGCTGGCTTTTGTCAACATGCACATTTAGAAGCTGAATGATACAGTGACTCGAGATTCGCTATAATGACAAAAATGAACGTGTCACCTTGTGCATGTCTTCTGTACCTGTGGGTTCAGTGACGTCAAGGGAATATTTTCAGAAGCACATCTTCTAAATGCTTGTGCTTCACACTACCGTTGCATGAAAAACCTTCAACTTTGGCTCATAACTCAATTTTCAGGGCCTCAAACCGTTTTTGAAGGCGAATGCTATAGCAGGTTAGAAAAAGCCAAGCATCCCCTTTAAGCACTTGTGGATGTTTCCCATCTTATGCGCGGTAACTCCATCGCTTCTGCCTCAAGACATTCACAAGACATGCAGGCTACATCAACTTTCTAGGATATCCTAAATCTTATGACGCAATTGTATTTTTATAATGATGGAATGACATACACGCTTATAAAACGATTAATGTGTGTGTCATGTCAACTACAGGCCTTGCGGACAGATCTGTGACTTGCGACTTACGAGACAGGTCCGAGACATGATCCCTAACAATGAAACACTAGAGGGTCAGACTATGATGTGAAGTGACGTGTGTTTCCACTAAGAAAAATGAACCAAAACGCACCAGTTACACAAAGTTTAGAGATTCATTGAATGCCCCATAGGCAATTTGATCAAAAACGTTTTCAAAGACAATCGACCTCGGGCCTTAGGGCCCTTTTTAATGAATTTGTCCATGTTTGGATTGAATCGTATTACGAATTTAACGCAACATTTCCCAAATAGCTCAGTACGATTGATGGGGATGTTGGCTCCTCTGATAACTTAATAAACTTGAGGGCTATAACTTTTTCTTTCTCATAGGCAGCCATGAGCACAAACGAGAATTGTGACTCCCAACATCATTTTCTTTGCCTACAGTTTACTCTGGAATGCCGCCCGGGGTACATTTGGGGATTTCTATTGCGCACAATTCCATTAGTTCACAGCCTATTTCATGGATTAAAATCAATAGCTTTTTCTAATTAATCCAGACAGAAAACGATCGTTTAAC
The DNA here is from genome assembly GCF_949319135.1 of Squalius cephalus. Lineage (NCBI taxonomy): Eukaryota > Metazoa > Chordata > Actinopteri > Cypriniformes > Leuciscidae > Squalius > Squalius cephalus. Next base: position 46,692,528 of record NC_137122.1, on the reverse strand, counting down.
AAATCTCTAAGATTTTAGCTGCATTTCTAAACTTGCTGGAATACTTCAGCAATAAACATGTCTCCATGGTCATGAGCGAGAATTATGCTTTGGATTATTCTCTGCACCGGCTAAACCCCACTCTTGAGGGAGCTCAAGAACACGCAAACAGGTCTGGGGGAAACATACAACCCCCCCAGCAGCCAGATATTTATTTAAAAACCAATATTCGTGCATTAGTCAAATTTATTTTGTGATGTTTTAAACCATACCTGGTCTTCAGAGATTATAAACTGTCAATATTCACATAAATAGATTTAGATAGAATTAATTATTTAAGGATTCAGATGAAAAACTAATAAACTTTAAAATAGCCTATTCTTGCCAGCCAAGAGATACTAAACATTTAACAAACATTTGCACTATTTAGTATAACCAAGAGACACTTTGGCGAGTCACTGCACAAAAAAGCTATTTACAGCCCGACCTAAAACTGCTTGGTGCACTGAAGTGCACTGACGCGCAAATAAGCGACTCTAACAGAGACAGAACGAGAAGGAATACAAGCATAGGAAATTAATAAGAATGAAATAAGCGCAAATAATATGATTTAGAAACATGAAAGGTGATTTTATAGTTGTGTGAAATCGCTGCATGACTCTAAATGGGCAAAAATCAAAACAGTCGTCAGCGATGATATAGCATGGCTAAATCAGAGCCATGCTAGACAAATCTGGGGAAAACACAGATTCGATTTTAAAAAGAGTCCCTGTATGCTAGCGAAAACTTGAAAATCCCACATGATCATACTTGGCTGCGTGAGGTGTCTGTTGCTCTCCGTTGCTTTGTTCTAGTTTTATGACAGCATTAAACGCTTTACAGAGTGTTCACTTCCTAGGTTTATAACTTACTCTGATCCGGTCCCTCTTTGTCCTCGCTGCCTTCGCATATGTCCTTATTGTCTTCAAATCCGGCGCTGTGACCAGAATTCATCTCCCGTGCTGTAGAGGACTCCAAGATAAACTCATGCTGCCCAACGAGTTTTGGTGGTTCCCCGAGATGTCCCAGGAGCGGCTCCATCTTGACCTGTCCTTGCCCGGGTAGCGGCTCTGCTCTCGGTGCACAGTCGAGCCATGTGCGGAGGTATCGAGTATCCGTTGAAGGCACTGGCTGCGTCGGTATGTAGGGATGGTAGACCGCGGGTAAGCCATTGGACGCGTGGGAACTGAATGGACTCCATGACGAACTGAACACTGGAGGCTTGGGCTGGAAGCTACAAGAGGGGAACTCGGGATGCTCGCCGGGTCCCGGTTGTCTAGCGCTGGAGTACTGTACATTGGAGAAGCGGGACGCGTTCGGATCTTCTCCCTCATGACTTATGATAGAATCGACATAGTAGTTGCTTAGAGTTCCAGAAATGGACATTCTCGGACATTATATAACGTACTGTTCATTAAAGAAAAAACATGTAGGCTACAATAGAAATGTGCTTTACTCCCCTCTTTACGGTACTCCTCTCTACTCGCTCGCCAACAAAGTAGAGCCGGGCTGCTATGGTGTGCGCTCCGAGCGAACTGATTGGTCAGACTTTTTTCGCGAGCCTGATAAAGCGTCAATGGGGTGTAAATCAATCCGCCAAGAGGCTGTACGAAGCTCTCCTCCTCTCGAGCTCTCTATATTTCCCATCTAAATAAATTGTCTTGTTTATGCAATATGCAAAATGGGAGTGTGTCCATATATCTCCAGATATCTACAGCAGTCTAGAAAATGTCAGCTTAAATTATGAAACGTTTTTGACGTTATGTATAAAAATGCATATGCGGGGTGCAATGGCCCACAATCATAAGTAAGATAACATTTTTTCCCCAATGAATTGATGTGGTATTAAAATGTGATCTACATTATACGAGCTGAATGGAAGCTTTATCATATTTACTTAATAAAAATGTATGACAACAATTATTTCATGACAATTTAAAGAGATTTTAACAGGAATTCACAAAAACTCATTTTTCCCCTAAAATATTTTATACCCCCCACGTGTTTAAACTTGTAAACCTCCAAGGAGCAAACCTCTTCCTTCTTGGAGTAATAGGAGTACGTTGAGATAATGAACAGCTTTATTGGGAAATTAACAGTCATTTTTTTTCTTAACGAGGGTATTAAACACCACCGTGCGACAATCCCCTTGTATTTATGGAAGAAACTACTTGAACTTTTTTGGTCGTTTAATACTATAATAAAATACTACATCAGGCAGCTTTGGTTTTTATAGGCCTGATATACTGCCTGTGGCGAGGATCGTGAACAACTCCGCTGCAGTATTCCATCCAGTCGCTCATTTCACACACTCAAAATAAACAGGTTTTTTTCCTATTTGATCACTGTGATGCTTTATTAAAATACACACACGATCATTCTACTCTCTCTGCAACATTTTGTGGAAGAAATTCTGAATTACGCTTGTAAAAAAGGTCACACGTTTTTGAGAGGATTTCACTGTCTGTTGTGAATGTCTTGGGACCATCAATATAATGCAGTGATTTCAGCACTTGCTATGCATCTTGGTCGTGTCCAATAAACAGTTTTCCCTTTAAAACAAATTAATGATCGAGTCTATATGGTGCTGTTGTGCTTCAGCAAAAGGACCAGTAGCATATTTTGTTTCTGAATTACAGAGCCATTAGACAGAGTAAAGAAAAAAGAAAAAGAAAAAAAAAAACAAGAAAAAGTCTGAAACCTGAAAGTCTTTGTGACTTTAGATAGGCTATACTTGGCTTCGTGCTAATTTTATTAACCACTTGCTTAACCATGCGTAAACAATGTCATAATGAGATACATTTGTGCAATAAGTTGCGCTATAGAATGACTAAAACCACTAAAGTGGTAATTACATCAGGAAAGGCTATATATACTTAAATCATAACCTAGCCTTTTCAAAAGGCATTTAACAACACCCTGTAAAAAAAAAAAAAAGGGGGAGAAAAAAAAGAGAGGAGAAAAAAACATCAGCGGCGCATTGCCACACGTTATGAATTCAAGAAACTCTGCCTTCTGTTGGAATAACACAGAGGGAAACACAATCTCAAAAATTTACATTGAATGCTACACATCGATTTAGATCGTATTTCATTACATAATATTGAAACTGAATCCGGAATAATTAAATACTGTGGAACATATACCATATAGGCCTACTATCAAGCTATTTAAAGTTTGTGAAGTGATGTTCTAACAAAATGAGATGTATAATGTCTAAGTATTTATTTTAGTGCTGAAACTTGTGTTTCGAGTAGGCTGTCTTTTTCATTGATTTTATTTAGCTATTTATTTTCCACATACTCCTATAAATAAATAAATAAATAAATGAGAGACTATCTATCTATATCTATATCTATATCTATATGTATGTATGTATATGTATATATGTGTGTGTGTGTGTGTGTGTGTGTGTGTGTGTGTGTGTGTGTGTGTGTGTGTGTGTGTGTGTGTGTGTGTGTGTGTGTGTGTGTGTGTGTGTGTGTGTGTAAATATATAGCAACATTGAGAGGCAAAATACTGAGAGCACGAATACGCAAATATGCAACTATTAACAAGACTAACATGTAAGGACTAATTTTTGAATATCGTTATAGGGAGGGTTAAGGTATTTTAGTTGTTGTGCATGACTCAGTATCTTGTCCACAGTCTGGCTATGTTAGATATTTTGTCCTCAGATTTATTCAAGCAGGCCTACTCAACGCATCATCAAAAAAAATAGATTAATGTATAGGAACCATGCATGCCTTAATATTAACTATGTTGCATAACTGTTTGTAACAGCACGTCTCTTCTTTTATTCAATGTGGACCTTAACTAGAAGGTCAAACTGCACGTCTCACCTTTAACTGACGCAGAGCTTTTTGTGTGGGGCACCAATTGTAAGCATTCGTAAAATACATAATAAAAACAAATTCTATAGTTTTCGCTTGTATATCAATGATTTCAGCAATGATAGCCTATTGACTAATTGTCAGAATATTGTTGCCCGCTATTTTTTTTGCCACCACAAGCAGGCACTCTGCAAACGTTAGCTACCACACAAACTGAAATCCTTACCAAATGTAAATGTAAGAGGATTTATGTACAAGTTCTTCCAAACTGCTCTAATGAGTTAATCAAAGTTATTATATGATAAAGCCTATATGGCAAACATTCTAGTCATTAATCGCGTATTTCTTAACACAACAACCTCCAAAACGACAAAAATGGTATGTTCTAAACGTATTTTATTTATAAACTTATATTACTAATTTCTAAATATCTCAGTGTTGAGATAAAAAAAATAAATATATATATATATATATAGCCTATATATATATATATATATATATATATATATATATATATATATATATATATATATTTTTTTTTTAGCCTATATATATATATATATATATATATATATATATATATATATATATATATGATGTGTGTGTGTCAAGATTGTATTGTTTTAGCAAAATGATTGTTCTCTGTATATTAAAATGTACATTTTAAAATTATTTGTATTTTTAACGATCTGTTGAAAATTCAACTGGCAGGCAGTAGGCCTAACGTGTAACAGCCAAAGCTTTATGTGAAAATACCAGCATACACAAACCAGAGAGACAGCAGTCAACAAATCAGATAAGTACAAAAAATACTCACCTAAACCTACAAACGTAATTATATAACCAAATTTCTACACAGCTCTCTAGAGGTATCGTGTTTATATATATATGTGCGTGTAGCCTATATTATATTCCAAATTTCACAGATGACCACAATTAATTAATATTAAATGTTCTAAATATTATATTATAGAACAGTCTAACATATAAATGAGCATTGTATTAGAATTTCTATAACTTAAAATATGTTTTAAAATTGTACAGGACTCAACTCGCCGCGCGGAGTAAAAACAGACCAGTGTTCAAATGGAAAAACTTTCGAAGAAATGCTGCTGTGGGTGAAATGATTTACAAACTACAGTGTTCATCATTAAAAAATACATATCAGTGATAGTTACACATGAATATTCTGTAAATGCCAGGTATTTAGTTTGGAATCTGTCAAAGAAAGAAACAAAACACGATGTCTTTGGCAGCAATATTAGCATTAGCATGATCCGTAAGAATCGCTCATTTGCAAGTAGTATTAAATCAGTGACGGTGACATTGTATCCTCAGTCCATGTCGAACGGACAATTGTGCGTTTAACTGGAGCAATTCAGGCAGTTTCAGGTTCCTGTGAAATTAAACGTACAGCCCAACAACTTGAAACTACCTAAATCACAGACCAGCTTGGTCTTCTCCGTGTTCAAAGGCAAGACCCTGAAAGGCTGCCAGCAGTCTAGCGTCCAAAAGTACTGAACCAGATGAGCACTCATATTTCAGCGCTATATGTCCTTTCACAGAGCACCGTTTAACTGAGGAACCGTATTAGAGGGCACTAGAGCTAAAATTTCAAGAAATCAACTGGAACATTCTGACCCACTGCGGAGAAAAGAGATACTGCAATAGTGTGAATTGTTTAAAGACGTTGCTTGAAAATAAAGTAATTTAAGTTCACAAGCATATCCGGTTCTCTCCAGACTGTCGGCAATAAAAAGGTCTATTGCCCCCTATTGTAAAAAGAGGCCCCTGCCTGGCCAATGACGTTGGGGATTGTCCGATCTCAATATGGCGGTTCACCAAAGCAAAGACTTGCTAAGACAAAAGAGGAGGAACTGTATTAAGTCAAGCAATATCAGCATATTTTCAGGATTAGCCTATTTCTTACGCATTTTAAACTCTCGGACAGCATGGAACAAAAGTGTAAAAATAATAATAAAAAATTATAATTATACATTACACTTTCAATTAATTGAGACCTACAAAAATATAGCACATCTCATAATACAATACAAATTTAATAATACATATAATTCACAGTGCAAATTAACATCCGAAACGTTTCCAGCATCTATCGCTCACATGCTTTTCCATAATGTCCGGATAAATCTTTTTACACATAGCTCAGAATATTTTTTCGGCCATTCAAATTGAAACCTGAAATATTCGAATCAGTGCAGATGAAAGCAGGACGTAAAATGAATCCAGATGCGTAAATATAACTTCAGCTTAATTTTGCCTCCATTTGAAAATGATCCCATGCAGAGACAACAGAATTTGCATCTGTGATTCACTTACGTTATATATTATCTAGCTAAAACTTTACCCTAGCTTAATAAAATTAAAATATATATAAAAAACAATATAGTTTTGGAGCCAGTGTTAGGACAACAACTATCAATCAAATTCAATTTCAAAACATTTTGTCTTAATAAAACTCAAATGTCTTCTTGTCTGTTATAATCTATTCATCCTAGATCAATTAGGCCTAGTCAAAATCGTTTTATACGTATCTTGATAAAATAATAACAATCAGCTCAAAATCGTAATTACAGTTATGAAATTGTTCCTTTTTTTTTTCTTTTTTTTTTAACAATTGCTAAATGCCTTCACATTTAATTGTAAGACTAAAAACGTAATGAAAAGTTGTTCTGTAATTTCTTGAATTGAATAAAACAATATTGGAAAAATTAGTAGGCCTAATTTAATATTCAAAGCTTGTATTCTATTTGACAACCTTTGAATCTGATCACTATATGTCTACTTTTTCACAACTTCCTGTCACATCACTAAATTAAAACACTGCCGATGTAATAATTAGTAATTGGGTCATTTTCAAACTGGCCACGGTCTTATACCGAAAAAACGTTGTCACGTAGGGCAATCTTTTATTTAAAATGCACAGCTTTTCAAAACACAGCAATTTTAAGTATCACAGTTTAGGTACATTCAACCATGCCTCAGAAGAAGAAGATCATTTGTGCCTTTTCAGTCGAGCCAATCTAACGACTAGACAACAAACAACATTAAAAACAAAACAACAGTAGCTACCTGTGCTTGATGTAACGGCTCCTCTGACAACGGAATCCCTTTTAGAAGTTTTGTTTACTCCGTGTGTGTCTGCAACTATTCTTAGTTACCTATAGGCTTCTGTCTAAAGAAGAAAACAACCGGTGTAACACTCATAACCTGTAATAAAATTAAAATAAAAGATAGCCTATCGAAAATTACAAAATATAAGGTCGTTAAAAAGCAGGCCAGAACGTAAACGACACCAATAAACCAACACGATCTGTGTAAATATGACAAGCTTACACAGAATGGCCAAAGACGTCTTTCCTTATTTCTTTACACTTTTGCTGTTCTTCATGCGAGGTATTACATTTTTCTCCCTTACATTTGCCTCATAGAACTCGCATTGTTGTGAAACACCGTAGTAAGTTTTGACTGATCACTTCCTCCCGTTAATCCATCAGAAGTAGCAGTTGCATCATTCCACTTGCAACGAATGATAGCTGCAATGATTTGTGCGCTCTTTTTAACCGTCTTACATAACATATTAGACAGTGAAACTTGTGCCAGGGTCTCTTGTCCGGTGTTCTCGAGTCATTCTTTTCATTTTCATCCTGCGATTCTGAAACCAGATCTTAACCTGACGGTCGGTGAGGTTTATGCTCCGGCTAATCTCCAGGCGGCGCTCGCGAGTCAGGTACATGTTGAAGAGGAATTCTTTTTCCAGCTCTAAGAGTTGGTATTTGCTGTAAGGACATCGCTTCTTCCTCCCTGCTTTCGCCGACAGCCAGCCATTTGCAGCGTTTTCTAAAGTCACGTCTTAAGATAAAAAGAGAAAGAGAGACGAGACTATTATTCGGTCGCCCTTCACACTGAGCAAATAGCCACTGAGCTTGACGCTCGCGGCCATTACCTGGCTGTGTCCGACATTTTATGACAGGAAATAATGTCAGCACAGACTTCGCACTGTGTCTGTGTTGCTTAGAGAGAGGGGGAGAAAGGGAAAAGTAACACATGAGGAGAAAGAGAGAGAAAGATGCACAAGACAAATAAACATTTTGTAGTTTTGTTGCAATTATCTCAGGTAAAGTGGCTTAAATCGTTTATATTTTGAATAAATAAATAAATAAATAAATGGATGAATCCTAAGGAAAAAAGTAAAAAAAAATAAAATAAATTAAAAGTATTGGCCTTCAAATTCCAAAAGCTTTAAAAGCAACTACCTTTAAAGTTTTCATATTTATAATGTTACTTTCAATAACTAAGTTCTTTCTTCAACTGTTTTGATAACCCCAGGTTTTTCATAATACAAAAAAGTGATAATAAAACAAATACTGCACATTTTGGGCAAAACAAATAAACTGCATGCATAACAACATATTCAAGATATATATGGGGAAAATAGCAAAGAACTGTCAAACCTAAACCAAACACACACACACACACACGTTGTGTTTTTTAATGTTTTATGGGGACTTTCCATAGCCATAAGGATTTTTATACTGTACAAACTGTATATTCTCCCACTAACCCTACCCCTAGAACTACACATCACAGAAAACTTTCAAGATTTTTACATTTTCAAAAACATCACGTAGAATGATTTATAAGCCGTTTTCCTCATAGGAACCACATTTTTATTTTATTTTTTGTCCCCATGTGTAGGGTTTGCAAGGACACACACACACACACACACACACACACACACACACACACACACACACACACAATTCTTAGTGTACATTTAGGCCTCTGCCACGTTTTGTAGCCCCTAAAACGCAGTAATGACTGTATTGGTCTAAAAATATAATAACAAAATATAATTTAAATGCCTGTTCTCAATCTACGTTACTTTATTTTTAGAGATATCCTTATGCTACACCAATTCCTATTTTTTTAGGCTACTAAACCGCCGGTTCTGAAGCCAGAAGTGCCTCATTTCTTCTTTTCACTTCAATAATAAAAATGTCTTAAAGCAATGCCACACCTGGCCCACACTACAGTTTCCAATTGACAATGGATCCTTCCGCTGTTTTGATGTTCTGAGAAACGACGTGCAATTTAGTCTGTCTAGGGTAATTCGGTGCAATAAATTCATTTTCGAGCCCTGGTTCTCTTTGTGTCTCAATGGCTACACCCTTCAATTGCTTTCGGAAAGGAAAAAATAAAACCTTGTTTTGGTCTTTGACGGGATTGCTTTTTCCACCGCTATCTCTTTTAACCTTGTTTACCCACCTTGAGTCTTCTCTTTGTTAGTTTTATCGCGCTCGGTAAAGTCTGTCTGGAGATTATTCGGCTCTATGTCGTCTCTATTTCTCTGACTGATGCGTAGTGTGGTGATGATGCTCCTGCTGGTTCTGCTTTCAGTCCACTGACTTGGGTATTTAGTGCTTTCCATCGCTAAATAATGCGCAGTATCAGGCTTATTGTCAGTTTCTGACCAGGATGGCGCGGAGAAAGACTGACTGGGCAACTGTTGAGAGTCTGAGTGGGAAGACTGCGTCGGGCTCTCTGGATCCATGTCGGTATTAAGTGATAAGAGTTTGTGTCCGGAGTAAAAAGACGGTTCTGGGCGATGGTTGTCCGTACCATTCAGAGAGCCCATATCTGTCACAAATCTGCTGAATGTGGAGATGTCGAGAGGCTGCCTGGCTTGCCCTGTCGGGTCCAGAGTAAAATAGAAGGGGTCCTCTTTTCGACCTGAAGCGGTGAAGGGGCACGCGCTGACATGAGGAACCTGGACGGGACTCAAGTGCTCTCCATCCCAGTTCACAGCTCCATGGAGAAACTGGTGACGCGGCAGAGCCATGGCTTACAGGACCGGGGATGTCTGACTCTGAATCTGCTTTACTGTCTGGAAGGCGATCGAACACACTGGGGTGGTCCCGCTATTTTGGACTTGGCAGTCCAGCTAGGGACGTGAGCCTCCGTCCGCCCCACGCAAAGGATCCTTTATACCTGGGCTATCGAAATATTTCCCTTCAGACAGTGTGACAATCACCGCAGAGAATCTCTTGGAGCATGACATTGCTTTAGCATATTTTGGGCCAAGGCAACAGTGTCCCTTACAATTGGCTTTTCAACCATGGCGCTGTACGTTTCCTTCTGCTGCGAGCTCAATGGGGACTGATTGGGGTTCACGGGCAAGCTCCTCCCCTTGCAGAACTACTTAATTCAAGTGCTTCATCAAGCTTCCAACCCAAATCACTGCGATTTCACCTTTTTTTTAAACCAATACTACACCATGTGTAAATTTTGGCAAAAGGGCTCGTGAAGACAATCGTATTGAAGATAAACATTATAGTCAAAGCGAACGAAATAGTCATTTTTAGCACTGTCTTTGCAAATCATAGGTTAAACATATATGTTTTTAAAAAATACTGGGTTGGGCACTGCGGGGTTTGCGTGAGGTATTTGATATTGTTAATACATATTTAACCAAATATATTCATTTAATTTGCTGACATCAAAAGTAAAATTATTGTCTATATTTTATAGACAATCTATAGACTAAAATGAGCAACAAAAGTAGACACAATGTTATTATTATTATTCACAGTAATACAAAATTATTAGCTGCCGATATTTAATAATATAATAATAGCATAACAATTATGATGATAATAATAATAATAATACATTTATGTTACTATAATAATAATAAATAAATAAATGGTGTCAATAATTAATTAATTTGGTTTCATAACTGCAGCTTTATGCTTATTGCATATTTTACTATATTTATTTTAAAAATTAATTCATATTTTTAATAAGACGAACCAAACGGATTCTGCAGGTAAAATAACAACCTTTGTTGGTAGCGTTTATTTTTGGTCAAATATTTTTCAGTAAAATGGTTTAGTTGGATCTAAGTTTTGTTAAAGAAAAACAAGATACTGTGACTGACCAAAATATTATAGCAAACGCTCTGTAAAGTTAGAGCTTTAAAATATTAAGGACGAGTTTGTCCTAACAATCTAATATCTAGATTCTGATAAACAATGTTCAATTAAAATTTGTATAAATATGAAGAGATGTGAAGTCGATTAACTACCTTCACATGGTAAAAAAAATAATGTTGATAGACAACAAACAATTATTTAAATGCGTCGTGAATAAATATAACATCAAGCCACAAATCCATAAATGTTTCAATTAGTTAAAAAAATAAAAATAACTACATCTTAAATTGTAGCCTACAATATTACGAATAATATTATTATTAGATATTATTGTTATAAGAATAATATTCCGGCCTGGACTGGACTGCTCTCCTTGCGCACTGAAACCACGTGAACCTCAAGGCCAAAGCACGTGCTTCCTCAATTTCAGGATAGGATTTTGTGACCAAATTAGTTATTTGCTTATGACACAAACCACTAGATATTAGACGACAAAATAAACATTTCATTATAGTTTCTGGTTGAAGGAAACCCGTTTGTGGATAACTGAGGTTCGCGCGCAACGTCCATCGTTTAAAAATAAAAGAGGAATAATTGACTTAATAGTATCTAAAGCAAACCTACCGGGTGTCGTTTAGGTCTTTTTAGCCTACATGTCAAATATCCAGCAGTCGGTATTGCCTAATAAGTGTAAAGCAATTCTGTATTGTGTAATTATTTCTGTGCAAAAAGATAATTCAAGAAAATAAAAACTTTAAAAAAAAAACTTTGATAAAAAGGTTTAATTTGACGACGCATATGATACACACACACACACAACAAAATGTTAAATGTTGTATGTTAAAAAGGTAAATACCTGGATATGTCATTTACAGAAGAGCAGACCCACATTCATAATCTGGACATGGCTACAATTGTAAAAAATATACAATAAATAATTTACAAAACAGTGCATGTAAAAAATGTAGCCTACACTTACATTGCTCTCAAGCCGACCTTCTTTCACAACTGGACAAAAATAATAGAAAAATGGAATAGGTTTTCATAAATCCAAATCGCTTCTTCGGCGGGAGAAGGCCTTTGGCTTTCCATGTCCATGTTTGACGTTGACATCACCTGTCTCGAGCAATTGTTTACTTTTTGTCTGGCGTGCTGCACTAAAACTATTCAACATTTTCGGACTGGCATGCCTTACGCTTTTTAAGATCATCCCAGAGACCGTGTGCCTTTCTTCATCGACTCCTTTTCAGTAGCCTAACAAATAGCAAGAAAGAAAAAAAGGGAACCTTGTCGAATTTTCCTATATTCTACACATTCCAGTTTTATAATCACAACCAGAATCGCTAGCCCCTTCCAAATGGTGAGAGGATCTTCGGTCAAACTCGTATAACTGTAGCCATGACAACCAAGCCACTCCATTTGCTGTAAAGTTTTACTGCCAAGCCGTCTCTAAATAGCATGTGTCTGGTGTGTGTGTAGGGGAGAAGGGAGTGAGCTAACTCTGTTTTTTACTCTTAAAGTTCAAGATTGTGGTTGAATAATTAACAGTTTCTTTGGTCGGATCAGCAGATATTGTTTAAGGTGCAGGAAGAATGGGAAATATCGACTGGACTATATAGTCTACAAAATATTTTTTAATAAATGCACACATGCTATGTGCTGACTAGAGTGAGAGCGACATGTTGAACTTCGAATCCACGCATCATGTTTTCGTGGCATTATAGTGTCATTTTATAAATAACCTGCAACTTAATGCAAGACTGGTGGTAGGCTATATACACCCACGCACACACACACACAACAAAACTTTTACATCTCAAGCCTTAACCTAAAAACTGCGCCACAGAGTAGGCTAATTGGCTGCGAGGAAGGATTTGTCAATGTGAATCAGAAAATAGATAATTTCCCAAACATCTGTGCAGAGGCTGGAGACAAAACGTTGACCATTAATGCTTTGCAAATAATTCTCAAAAGATGCGTAGCGAATATCTTGGCGGTGAGACAAATCTACAACTGTGCGAGTATCCATGCCAGTTCTGCAAACAATTACAAGTTCAAATGCATTAAGCTACATATATAAATATATATCTGATCAGAGCAGCATGTTTTCATTTCTGAATGTCAGATGTACTCCCTGTTGTCTTCGGTGAATATATAGCCTATATAGCCTATATATTGGGGGAAAAAAACGTTTTTAAACGCTTTAAACGATTTGGAATTAGTGCAGAGACGTTCCACTAAATCATGAGGACGAAAAAATCAAGAAAATTAAAAAAGGCTAGCATTGAATATTATGGCAATTATTGCACAAAAAAAAATGGAACATAGGCTATATGTTGTTGTTATTTTTATGAATTATAATCAAATTGGGTTTATTTGAAAAGAAAATTACTTGAAAATGAATTAAACAAATGCATGTAAGAGCACATATTACGAGGTTTCCCCAATGTCTTAGCCTAATATTAAACAGGAAATAATGTAATACTGTAAAATAGTGAATAGTGTAATTCAATTGTAATGTTAGGCTATAGGCTACTCAAGCGATATTTGTGAAAAATCAAATGTTTATCGCACTGCAGAATATTGTTCTCTAAATGTGCTTCTCATAAATCATTCCCTTTTAACTGCTAATCTTTCTGACCTTTGGAATCAGGAAAACAGTTACCTTACACTATTGGTTAATTTTTTCATCCTACGATTGTAAACACCTCCAAAGCGTAGGCTACTTGTTGGGTTTTGAGTTTCTTTCGCCAGTAGGAGGCAGCGTAATCCCAAACAAACGTCAAGATGGTGCTTATGTTGGGTGGTGCATTATACTTTCCAAGCAATGTGAAACAGTCAAATTAAAACCAGATACGTGAGATAATGTTGACCTAAAACTAATGGAATCTTCCAATAAACAGTTCATCTGAATGTATGAAGATAGTAATCAAACCCTACTCTGTTTCTTTGACTTTAAGTGCACTGTTGCTTAAAATTTTAAAACAATAACATATTCATGCCACTTTGAGTTGCTGCCAAGCTACTGAATGGTGCTAAAAGAGTTGTGGGAAACGACGAGCATTAAGCCAGCCAAGACCCTCTATTGACACAACTGGGAAAAAATGCACTGGGTGCCTCCCTCTCTGCTGGATATGTGAACATTTATGATTTAGGATGCTGCAGACCATATCCATAAGCCAAAGAGAAACTAAACACTGCTCTATATTACCACCAGCTGTGACCAATGCAGACATTCCCTAACCTCATCACTCACGTGTCAAGCTCTAGACCAGATAACTGGCCTTTTTAAATTATTTAAATTTGACCACAGATCTTTTCTGTCTTGTGCTCCAGTTGAATTTGATTTAGATAGTCTGCCTATTATGTCAGTAAGTTTTTGTATCCTTGTCAAAGATTAATAAGAAACCAGTGCTTAATAAGAAGCCATGTGCTGCACCAATATTTGTATATGAGGGACCGGTTCTAGATGGCCAAACATATTCCATAAACTATACATCAGACACTGCATGCTGTCAGTGTGGCTAAATGTGCTAAAATGCACGCAAAGCGGATGTTAAATTTTTTAGTCTATGCAAATGTGTTTGCAATAATTCGAATAATTATTATTACGCTATTGCTACTGGCATGATAGGCTATGTGCAGTGCTTCTAATTATTTGTTTTATTTTTTTCTGCCGGCTAAAATGGAATGAGAATAAGTATATATTTAAAACACTGGCACATGCAACAGCCATTGGAGTGGACACGTCCAAAAAGCTTACACTCAGCATTCCGAAAATGTCGTAATGTATGACCAAGTCCAAATGGGAGTGTCATTTCATATAATAACCACAAGATGGAGCTATTGCACTATAATTTCAGCTAAAAGTTCTCTTTACGTTAACGCAAGCACAGTGAAAAAGATGGAAACAAAGGGAGAAATTGAATATTTTCTGTCAGCATGTTTCTCAAACTGTATTATAATCTCATCATTTGACTTCATACCCGCGGAACAAGCGGTTGGGGTGAACCCAACTTGTACTGACAAGTGAACTCATTTAACAGCTAAAAGTTAATGTTATGATGGTCTGAATCTCATTTTTGTGTTTTTAAATAATTATCGAATTAACAGAGGTAGCCTATCAGTGATGGAAAAATAAAAAATTTAATAAAAAAAGTCTTAAAAAGCGGAGATGTGAAAAATGAGCTTATCTGATCATAGCCTAAATTAATAATTGTAAACTGAGTTTTAAAAAATGCATTTCTAATAAAGCTTTGAATTTAATATTCCATTTATATGCGAACAGACAATCTCTATCAATGGGCATGGGTGAAGTTTTTATTATTGTGTATTTCAGTGACGCTTTACAGCCGCCAATAGACAATTAAGTCAAAGAACACACGCCCAATGTCCTGGATGACTATCAGAGCGAGAACAATTCAATAAAGAGGCTTCCCGTAAACCCCGCAGTGGGTGTCGTCACCGAGAGACTGAGCGCCTTTTTCAGAATCGTAAAATTCCAAGTCGTGTTCAAATCAGAGGCTCCACAATGAAATCTGGTGTGACCTTGCTGGACTGTGAAGGGCAAACCTCCAAGAATTCATCTCTTGACTACTTTAGTAGCCTAGTACATTTCTCCCTTGCTATCTCTCTCTCTCTCTCTCTCTCTCTCTCTCTGCGTTCTCCGACAGAGGCATCTTAGGCTTATAGTGTTAGACAAATGTTACTTTCAAAATTAAAATGAACTGACATTGCATTCCACAACACAACACAACACAAAGCAAAGCCGAGTGTTCATTAAATCGGAATGAGACAACCTCAGGAGTAACAATCTATTGCCAGCAGGTGTCAGCAATGTTCACGCAAATTCATCAACATTGCACATTCCTCAACTTTACTCCTAAATTAAAGAGTAAGGCACACAGTTTAATGTCATCTTACGTTTACATACGACTTTCCCCCGAACACGTATAGATCACGTGTTACAAAGTAGAACTTGAAATTTAAATTCTGTCGTCATTTACTCAACATCATTTAATTCCAAACTTGTAGGTATGGTTATGCATTGTATGTCTTCTGCTGGACACAAAATGAAGAACATTATATTCTTAGTCTTATATTATGAGTGCTTATGATGTGATTCACACCATGAGAACCCTGAAGGTCACCCGGATTTTGCCAAGGCATGTTCCTGGATCAACATATTTTGTTGACCCTGGAAATACATTCATCTGAATTGAATCCCTACCCCTAAACCTAACCCATATCCCTAAAACCAGGGAGAAATGATGGGTGAATAACACTGATGCCCTTCATAAACATTGCTGTTAATTTCATTAAAACTTATAAAAGCAGCCCAAGATGCATGTGTTCATCCAACGCAATCTCACAGCAGCTCGTATTTTACGAGGTGGCTAATTTGTACGAATTCGTATGTTTTCGTACGATTTGTCTACTCTAGACCCTATAGTGATGGGTAGGTTTGGGGGCGGGGCTAGGGGGTGGTCCTTCCTGATGACGCTTTTTGAAAAATTGTAGCCTACTGAAAAAATCTGAAATATGTGATTAAAAAATGCGATCGAGGTCAATTAGCCATGGCTTTTTACCTCGACACCTAACAGCAGATGGTACAGTCACATATAAGCGTGCGGATGGTCACATCTGGATCGCATCCTTGGCATGCCAACGGGCTTATGCAGCTGCCCATTACAGATCCCTTCACAAACCATCAGGGTGTTCTAACGTCTGAACTTCGAGCCGGGAGCAGTTATATAAAAATATGTGGATATGTGTGTAGAATTAGCGTGATGAATTTATTGGACCTCGGGTCAGCAAGCCTCGCAAAACCATAGCAGAAATAAAATTGGGCCTACACAAATTCATACGGTTATAATACAACAACAACAACAACAACAACAACAACAACTGAGGGAGTGTTTTAAACCACACTTCAACCAACGCGTCTAAGAAAAGAAACTTCGAGTGTAGCAATGCCCCTAAACCAATTGTGCTCGCCATAATGATTTCAGTGACATAGAAAATAATGGAATAAATTAGAGCTCACAGTATCAGAGAACTCTGTTTCTTCCAAAACTCCTATTTATAAGGTCAGCATAATTGTAGTGGCCTGTAAAATTTCACACATGAGTTGCATGTTGCATGCCAATGCATTTGGTTATTTTACTGCCATTCAGTTATGTTAAAGCCTGTTTAGACGTGTTTTTTCTCTCCACCAAGAAAAGAGCTCTGACCAAGCATCATGTGTTCAGTAAGATTATCATCACTAATCTAAATCACTTTTTCACAGCCTTAAAATGAAGAATGGACTCCTAAACAATTGTTTAGGCAGTCATTTAATTCACTAAACACGCCGCTATTTTGTGATAAACTTCTAATGAACGAAGAAAAGAAAAGAAAAAAGAAAAGAAGGTGTGATTGATTATGAAACAGTTTGATTTGGAGATGAATAAATAAAATGAGTCGTATGGGCATAATAAGGGCATTGCCAGGACCCACCTTTTCACGCAAACATCCCATTCTTCATCAAGTACATAGCCCATCCTGTCCGTCCTTTCTCATACAAAACCGTTCACAGAACTCTCTAAGATAACCAAAAACTAAAATGTAAATTGATTTATTTTTGTTTGTAAATTTAATTTAATATATGAGGGGTATTGGGTTTTTATTTAGGCGTGATAGCATTTCTCGGAATTTTAATGCTTTAACCTTAATTGGTCTAAGTCATATCCAGCTGCATTGATAATGAATGAATGGAAAAGGAGGCTCGTAAATGGTTCTGTTGACTTCAAGACAGAGGAAATTAAGTAACGTAGGCTATATTAAATGGAAATGTTGGCAACACTAAATAGTGCTCAATAGCGACTATACAAATGCAACAGATTTCTTTTAGTTTTGCCAGATGGATCAATTTATTAAATTGAAAGAAAATCTCTGGGACTTTGATTTGCAATTTTAACTGCTTTCCCAGGCATGATGAAAAATGGAGAGAAATAAAATCAAATAGTTTGCTAATGGTTCAGCATTTGAAATGGCTCAGGCAGTAGTTACAACTTGACATTTACCCAAGTAGCCTACGTCTGTTAAACTGATTTCGTCAACGTAACCCTGCATTTGAAAATCTACCCCTCACTGTTCGCGTCAGAATCATCAAAATAACCCAGGCAAATAATTACAACAATCTACTGAATTACAAATAAAATAATAAGTAACTCTAAAATAGTAGATAAAAGTGGTAGCCTATCATTTAAAAAATTTTTTCGGGATTAAAAAATAAATAAAATACAAGCAAAATAGGCTCCTTCTGAGGTTCGCTTGAAAATCGTCCGTTTTTGCAAGAATCAAATCGTACGAATTCACACGAAATCGCCACCTTGTAAAATAGCCTACGTAGGCTAAGTTTTCCCGTGAGATCTTGTTGGAAAAGCATCTACGCCAATAAGGTAGCAGAACTCCAAAATTAAATACGAACACGAGATAAATAATAAATAGCATTAATGTAGAAGAACTTTAGATTTTGTAATATAAGCATGCACTTAACTTGAAATACTCAATAACCTAAGTGCAATATTTTCTGCCAGTATAGGTTAGAGAGTGATTTGTTCAGAGTGAATACGAATGTTCCTTTCAGTGAATTGCTATATATTTATTCTTATTTCAGTTCAATTTTCATCCGATAAAATACATTTCGCTTGATATTAAATGCTCACTATCTTCTTTTCACCATTTTCTGTCTATTTTTTACTCTCTCAGACATGAAAAAAATGGTCAACCCTTTATAGACCCTGTAGTCTCGCATTAATTAACACGAAAGTAGATGTGTTTATGTTTTTTCCCTTAGGGTGTGTTTGCATAATTAAATACATGTAGGCCTACAGGTTAAAAGAGAGCATCTATTCTGAAATGAAACTATAAAGATATCATCATAACCATTCATACAGATCGGGTTGCTATTCCTACAACGAAACTATTGAAACAACCTATTCAAATGTGTTATGTTCAGTCATCCTGAAAATATAAATTTCATAAAAACTTAGTTGCTACGACATAAGAGAAGACTAGAGCAGAACAGAGAACAGAGAAAAGTTTCCACAGTGTTTGCGAGCACTCGGAACACCAGTTTGTTAGGAAAACCTGTCGAGTTAAAAAATAATTGAAAAGTAATTAAGTAGCCTAATTGAGAGAGGCATTGAACTTGACCGCTAATGTTAGATTCTAACCAGCGTTTGGCTAAGCGCTGACTAAATATATCATGACAACACTGGCAATATATCAATCAATTTTGAACATTCGTGAACATTCTCCATCTTTGGGGGTCTTTCGTGTGAAGTTGTTTCCTCTCCCCTTTTTCCGGAGGCCTCGCGTTACTCTACATGTCTATTGACAACCTCTGGCCAGACAAGGTCCAGACTACTTATTGTTTACAAGATGTCTCAAGTTCAACTGTGAAGTCCGCCGCTTAACAAAAGCCTGTCCGAAATGCAGACGTGGGGGAAGAGTTGTTTTAGGGCTAGAGAGGCGACAGATAACGTGGAGGAGGGGAGCTGGACGTGAACTTGAGGGAGATGAGTCTGACATTCCTCACACAAATAGGTCGCCTGGCAGCAACTGCAAAATCTCGTCGCTGTCTTGTCACATTTTTTTGTTTGAAAAATATTTGAAAAAATAATAATATAGCCTAATAATAATAATAATAATAATATTTTACACACACAAACATATAGGCTACATGTCACACATGCTATAACGCATAGCACCTTAAAAAACGAAACAAACAAATAAATCTTCAAAGATTAATTTAGATTTTATGTTCACCTACATACTGGCCTGTACAAATGTTTTGTTGCAGTATGAGTATACAGTATGTTTTATTACTTCTCAGACATGACTGTTTTTCAACGTATAGGCAGAATTTCGAAAACTCGTGTCATGTATTGTTTGGATTCTCGATCCACGTCGACCCCACAGAAAATAAATCCTATCTTATTTAGGACGACAATAAACAAAGAATTTTAGTTCTCAACAAAAGTTGAAGTTTTATTGTTTGTGTTGAAATTGGGCGCGGTCTGCGCTTTGTGCGTTTTCAAAAGAGAAAAAGAGCCGCCATTAAATCACAATGTAAACTCAAAAGCAGACGCACCGTTTGTTTGAATGCTTTTGTCAAGTTCAATGTTAACTAGAAGTGGAAGGAAGGACTTAGATATTTTATGGCCCCCTGAGCTGTCTAAGCAAGGTACAAGTTACATTTATCAATTTGTGTGATAATAGAATTCCTACAACGTTATACTTTCTTTGGCAAAAAATAAAAAAATAAATAATGTATATATATATATATATATATATATATATATATATATATATATATATATATATATATATAAACGATCACGAAATAAATGTAAACTAGCTACTACTGCGTCCAACAGAAGTGAAAGTGTTTTATTCATTTAGAAATCCTACAATTGTTAGACTTTCGTGTGATTATATGTTATGCTCAGAAAAGAAAAATGTAATGAAATCGACACAAAATAACAACAGGATACGGCCTTTGCACATGACCCCATGCATAGTCTATTAGTTTGCCAGAAGCTTAGATTTAGATTTATAACAAATCACGTCACCAGGAAGTTAAATATTAATGCTCAAAACTTGTTTTTTTAAATGCAGACACCTATGCATTTAATGCTTGGATGAGATACGAAAATTATAAATTGTGCATTTAAATTTTGCGCCTTGCATGTAACCACCGCAGAACTTTGTCATGCATTCATTTCAGAATTAAAATTAAACCAGTATCAGCATCAGTTGTTTTTTGCTTAAATTGATGCACTTTGTATAGATCTTTATATGCCGAGCTTTAACAGCAGCGGATGTACACTAAGCAAATAAAGAAGGAAAAGCACAACTTGAAAGTGGACTAGAGCTTGCCGAAGGTGACAACGTGAAGCCGCTGAGTAACGACAGACCTTTTACACCCTTACTAATCTAGACCGACATTAAGTGCAGGTTGCAAAGGCAATAGGCTGCGGATCTGTTCACTGTCTGACAATTAAACTGTTCGGACTTGAGCAGAAACGTAAATTAGGCCTGCTGGAAACTATAAACTAGATAATCGTGTATAAATCTGCGAATGGTGAGGACAGAGGCAACTTTACATTTCTGAGCGCAAGAGTTAATGTAGCCTACTACTTAATATGAATAATTAGGCTATAAGAAGGCACCTTAAGTATGATATGTTCATTACTGCATGCATGCAGCACCAGAATAAAATCACTAGCGTTTAATTTGGCTTGAGGGAATTGACAGACAGTTGCGTTTAAACGTGAAGAGCCCCCAGGCAAACTGTGATAGGAATATGTTGCCGTTTGAATGGTATTCTTGGATATTGATAGTTTCAGGAAAGACAAAAGCTATTTCTTATCTTTAAGCATGTGACTTTCAAGGTCAAGGTTAAGGGCTGATTTAGTACCTACATCTTCTGTAGTCGAGCGCCCCCTCCTTCTCTGCCAACATCAAAACACTCCCGCTCTAGCTCTAAACGTGAGGAGGAAATCCCAGATAAGTTTTGAAACCAGTGTTCATGAATGTATATGAAATTGTTAGGATACATAAGTGCTCCAAATTGTTATAACATTTTTGTTATAAACTTTACTTTTTTTAATCAAAGAAAATTCTAAAGGCGCTCTGAGTCAACCTACGTGTTTGCATTCACATTGTAAAACAATAAAGGTCTTACATTCCCAAAGGCTCCAATAACAATGCATATTACTGCTGAATCTGATGTATAATGTCAAGATATTAATGCAAATATAAATTGAAATAAAACAAAAGTTGTCTACACACATCTGCCTAGAAATCGATAACAAAATGCTATAAAGTGCTGCAATTTGTCTTTTTTTGTTGTTGTCAATTTCAGAATAATGGCAGAAACTGTTTGTTAGTTTCATTCACAATGTCAGCAATGACAACAGTAATTAGACAACAGGGGACTGAAAAGAGTCATTGGGCGACGCTCAATGAGAATAATACATAAATACACTATTTTGCTAAAGCACTGAATGGAATTAACATATTTATTAAGGTTTGTGATATATATGTTATTATGTTTTACAAGCGATATAAACATAGTATATAGACAGGTACTGAGTAATAAGGTATAGGACTACAACAACAACGACAACAATTGACATAGCCTACCTAACATTTAAATGCAAGCTAAAAGAAGACTAAAAGACTTCAAACGAACACAGTTACATATAGGCAGGCACGTGCGTTATATACAAGCTATATTGTCCTTTCATGTTTCCATTTATTAAGATTATTCATTTTTGAGTCCCATTATTTTTTTTCTTATTTTTTTTGTGTAAATGCGCTGGGAAAAGAAAACATTCAGCCCCCAGTCCAAAAAACGTCCTCGCGACGACTTTTTTTGCTTTTCTTAATTTGCAGTCACCGAGAAAAACACAAAATGCAGCTTTGCTCTATGGCGCACTGTTCTTAACTTTGGCAATGAATTTCTTTTCCTTAACCCTCCTGTTTTGAAACCAAATCGTGATTTGACGCTCGGATAAGTTGGTTGCCGCTGAAATCTTTCTCCTCTTGTCCTTTGTGATGAATTTGTTGGCTGCATATTCTTTCTCCAGTTCCTTGAGTTGTACTTTTGTGTACGGTATCCGCTTCTTTCTACCTCGACGGAATGAGCCCCCGTCATGTTGGTGGGCCACAACATCTGGAACGAATAACAAAAAGTTTTATTAAATAATGGGCTCATTCATTGTCTACCTAAACTACATTTAAAAAAATTGTGCATTTGTAGGTTTTCGGAGTTAATCAATTTAACAATGTAGACATATGCAGACGTTATTTGATGAGTAAATGATATATTTCTTTATGTAAGCGTGTTGTATTTGTGTGCTTTAGAAAATGAAGTCACATTGGTGCTCTTGTTTCTGAAATTTAAAATCTGTATCTAAAATAAAACATGTCTTCTGTCTGACCAGAAGAGTAATATCTTGGATATTTGTGAGAGTTTTGGCTATACCTTAACGCTTAAAAAAATATTTTGAGCACTATATTTGAGCGAAATATGGTTTAAAACGTACCCGCTAATGCAGACTTCCAGAGATGGCCAGCCTGGCTCTGGTCCTTGGAGCAATACATCTGACTACCCCATCCGTTAGCCAGAGCCCAAGGTTGATAGCTGTCCATAGGCAGGAGACTATCGTGTCGCGGCTCTCCCGTTCCAAGCGTCTGTACCACTGACACGTCCAAATAACTGGCCATGGACTGGTAGGGACTGGGGTAGCTGTGGTAAAAGGCGAACTCTTTAGCCCTGCTGGGATATTCTTCAGATGTGACCGGGGTATCCATGTATTTTTCTGCAGAGTAGCTGAGTGCACTCGGCTGCGTGCAGGACTTGAGGGAACCCCGCCCCATTCTGCAAGGATAATAGCTGTTGCCAAAGTAGCCGTACGGGATGGGACCGGTGGACGAGGCCTGTGGAACCGCTGGGCAGGGTGTGCACTGCTTGCCCGGCTCTGCAGAACTTGAAGTCGATACGTCCACAGTGGAATAGCTGGAGCCGTGGACGAGGCTAGACGGGTGGCCACTCAAAGCCGAGTGGGCCATCAGATTCCTGCACTGGTTGGCTGCAAAATTGCCACTTCCAACCAGACCCTCCATGTTCTTCAGCTCATCCAAGTTGTTTTCATACACAAACATAACCGTGTCCGCCCAGCGAGGATTCAGGACCAGGGAGGTGGTCATAGCACGCTCACCATTCGGACGGAAAATTATGTTGCAAAGACTAAAGTCCGAAGCAGGACACTCAGTTACATTGGTACAGCTGCATTGACGCAATGGACTACAGTCTGCATTGCAGTGCCTTCATTGGATAAGAGCTGTACCACGTGCCGCATAAAATAAACCTTGACTGAAGAATGTCAAAGATTTTTTTTTGTCAAGACCGAGTTAAATGTGTAAAAGTTATCTTCAAATGCTGCCTTGCATTGCCTTTATGTATTAATCCACTCTAATGTACTTTTTGTTCTTTAACTCACTGAGCATTTCATCGCATCTCTGGTTTTGTGGGGAACAAACTTATGTAGCGTAGCTACGTCTGATGCTCTTTGTTATTTTGATGTTAAGTCATTGAAATAATATACATTTTCATTTTCATTATGTTGTTCAACAAATGTGGTCACAATATAGGCAATGATGAAGGGATTTTGGTTTTTATTTCTTACAGCCTACATGTTCATCATATTACGCTCTGAATATGCCCACGCGCTACGCGTACTTGCTACATGAAATAATATAATTTATATAGAAATATTCATGGCAGCTCCCTTGCTGATCATCAAATACTATAACAATTTCTCCCAACATCTCACTGCAAAAAGCAATAGAAATGTTTAAATGGGTCATACTTTTTATGTAGGATGTAATTGCACATTGGCCAAGCACACGTTGAAATGCCTTTAAATCATTACAGATATTTTAAAGGCCCATAATCAGCAGTGCCAGATGTATAAATTATTTATCATTACCATAAAAAAATGAAAAATCATAACTTGTCTCATACATAAGATTGAATAACGCCTCGAAACATTTTATGAAAGACACAATCCGCTGAAATAAAGAGGCAAAATATCTACTTTCAAAACGGTTCCCTCGGTTGTTATTCAAAAGTCTCTATCGCTAATATAGAATGAGAACTGCAGCTGTACAAATCACAAATTATAGAAATTATTATTACAGAATTTGCAAGGTGTTTAAAGGTTTTTAGATAAACGAGTTGTGCGCCTATTTTTATTTCACATTCTATCAATGACTGTACGTTACCCCTTAAAACATTTTTTAATGAATTTTTTTTCAAACAAGACACTCGCTATCAGCATTTTGCTTCTGGAAACTGAGATCCGGCGAAGAAGATAAAACAATCAAAAACAAAATTCGAGTGAATTTGATCCAAACTCGAGTGAGATTCGCCTGTAAGCAAAATGTAAAAGTATTAATACTACAAGAAAAATGCCCCTAAACGAGCAAATACAGAAACATGACTGACAAATAAATGTATAATGAAAATTGTACATGTACTTTTAATATGTAAATTATCCAGGTTATGTGCTGTTGTTTGTTTGTTTGATTTTACTTTCCCCCTCAGAAATACCCTTAGATTATATGCATTTATATATGCTGATATTTTTAAATATCTTTCAGAGGCTTAAAGCGTAATGCACATTGTGTGTGGAAAATTCAGGGAACAACAAGATGCTTCCCCTTTAATCCTCCTTCCCACACACACACCTCCCCAGACTGCTGTCTTTACATAAAGGTCAGGCAAGGCCCTCAAGGTCAAGGCCAAGTTTAAAGGGATGAGCCCTCCCTGAAGGGCCTGTTTAGGAGGCAATGATAGAAGCAGTCCCTCCTTAGGCAAACTATCCAAGTTCAAGGTCTCTGAATCCAGCAGGAATAATAAAAAAGCATACAGGCAAACAAAATTGCTCAGATTTCAAAGAAATGACTCAAACCATCATATTCAGAGTGTAATGTAAGTTACTGAAATTCAATAGATCTATCCAAAATAAGACGAAAATGATTCACTATATGCTTTTCGTGTTGTTTAAACATTGTGAATCATCAATGAATTTCCATTACCACTAAACAGCTGTTACTCTGGGTTCAAGCATGAGATTGTTGTAGTCAGGGCTATAAGAAGCCTCACAACACATGTTGTGCTTGTGCGAGGCTACTGTACACAGGAAATGCCTTTATGGTTTCATTGTAAAACGCCCTGCCCACATGCAAGGGGTCTTACAAGAAACTCTGTACAGTCTGTCCAGCACGAATTAACTTACTTCTTCAGAAGACTGGCGCATATTCATTAAGGACAGGGTAAGTTTTATAATAAAATCTTATTGATACAATATTTAAAACAATTTGTAAACGTAATGAAAGAGGTAAAGTTCAAATGACAGATAGCTAAAGTGAAGTGATAGCAACGCGAAGGCGAATAGGCCTTTTGCGTTGTAAGTTTCACGTGAATCGATGTAAGAGCTCATAATATCAAAAACAAAATTTATTTTAAACGTAAAACGCAAGGTAGCCTACCCTACAAAATGAGGTGTTCCGCCTTTCTTCACCAAACATTTTACTTTATACTGAAGACGACGCCTACATACCTAATGAGGTCGTTCATGCGACGAGAACTGCATTGCACAATTACACACTTACAAAGTTACACTTACAAATTACATTTCGGTGCAAATTTTCAAATGAAATGACACGAAAAGTGCAAGTTAATTTCTCTTAATTGCCATTTTGATACATATCAAACTACAATAAATGGTTTAAACCAATAATTTCAATATCATCAATTTTAGCATTGTTTATGCACGAGAGTAGCCTATGGTTGGCGTCCGTTCAGTAAAATGATTTTTTTTTGTACACGAAGCAATTATGTTTCAATGAAGCGTGAGCAACAACATGATCTATGCGTGAAGTATAGAGTGCATTGTGCAATTTGCCTTTCTGTATTTTGTGAGTCAACCGGCAAAGATAGACTATGGTTACTGTCACTTATTGGCAACTCTCAGCACTGTTATGTCCTCTCGAATTTAAAGTTCACCGAAAATTTTAACTTTTCACTAATTTGCTCGTCCTCGTGTCGTTCCAAACCTCTATGACTTTCTGTAGAATACAAAAGAACATATTTTGAATAAAGTTGGGGTCCAAACGACATTGAACTCCACTGACTTGCAATGAATGGACAAAGACGCACATTTTTCTCACCCAAATATCTCCTTGTGTGATCCACAGAAAAAAAGAAAAGCGATTTAAGTTTGAAACGACATGAGGGTGAGTAAATGATGACAGAATTTTCATTTTTATGTGAACTAATCCTTAGTAAAAAATAATAATAATTAAACAGCTACAGGAAGCACACGGTGAGGAATTCTGATTGTTACTTCATGAAAGGGTCTTTAATAAAATATAATTTTGACCAGCTGTACCCATTATTGTGATATAGAATTCAGAAAATTTAAGAGAATTGTAATCTCACTCATAGGATTTTAATATAAATGCTGACAATGGCTGGTTTTACCAAAGCACTTAAGCAAAAAGATCAGGCAACCTAATCGACATGTTACATATCCAAGCACAAAAACAATGCGCATATTAAGGAGCGCTGACCACTCGATATTGCAAATAAAAAGTAACTTTATAATGCTCTGACAGTTCATCAGAGACAAAGACAAGTAAAATATGGATAAAATATTCGATATTAATGACTTGTGATTGTTACCAAAGGAACACAATATCTAAGATTTTACTCGATTTCAGTTAAAGTAGCCTATATAAATGTAATCATGTCACATGACACTGCAGTAGTGTAAATAAATAAATAAATAAATAAGTGAGTGAGTGAGGGAACTTAAATTAGCTTCTCCCACTCACCATATTCCTCTAATGGCAGGTTCAAATCTGCCCAAGTAATCTATTCTGTTGCATGGCATATTGCATATTTTTTAAAGGCTTTGAGCACTCGAACCAGATCTAAGAAAAGCCACTCTATTCATGTAATGGCGTTGTTCTCTGCAGTGAGGATGCGGGTGTTGGTGTGCGCATTAACCTACTGTTCTTCACAACTTTAAGTATAGGCTAATAACGCCACTATTCATAATAGTATAAAAAGTCACATAGCATCTTAATCACTTTTACAATTACAGTTTCAATTAGTCCCAAAATCCAGTTTCCGACCTATCATTATAAATACTTTAAATGGTCAAATGTACATAACAATATCCAAGTAGCTATAAATCAAATCCTGAGATGACAATAAAATTGGAAATTGTGTCGTGAAACCATAGAATTTATTATTGCCTATTAATTTTGGTATTTTGGCAACACCAGTAAGGGCTAACAGACCCACATTTTTAAAAATAAGCTCCCACCAAGAATTTCATCCAGTTAAATCATATATTCGTCTGACCGCCGCATCCTTCAATCTTCAGGAGCGCCGGTGTCTTTCCGCGTGACGGTGCGCAAAAATCTACAGGGAAGAATCAACAGCAAAGGTTTAAACCACAAACACCTTATATTTGAAACATTGATTTACAAAACAATTTTCAATATGTCATTCCTGCTATTCATTCCCATTTTCAGTTATAAAAAATTACTAGGTACATCTCTATCAATTCGTGTAATGTATGCAGATGGCCAGTTAATATATTCACCTACTCAGAATCCAGAAGGGGTTAAATCAGATCTAAAAAGTAAATGCATGCAGTTTGTGACAGCAAGATTATATAGGAGACAAGGAAATATTGAAAGACAATGTGAGGACAATGTATCATCTAATTAAATCAGAAAAATTCTGTAGTTTTTGACACAAACATAGGCCTATGTGAATTTCAGAACACCACCATGTAAAATGATGTAATGCCCCTATGACTCTATAAGAATAGTGGTATCTGTGGAAAAAACTGCCTAACAAATAAATAAAATGGATAGTATTTCTGTATTTAGCACCACATAACAATCTCTGTATAAGTTTCAGTGTAATGAAAAAGGATGGTGTAGACAAAGAAGAAAGAGGGGAGAGTTTACTTCTGCTGTTATGACCAGACACAATTATTTAAATTATACATTTATAACTATAATTTGTGGAAAGACTATTTTACATTGCAGAGTTGGGATATGGGCCTAAATTTTTGGAAAGGGGGAATATGACTGATTCTATGGAAAAAAATAAGTATATTTCTATAAGAAAAATGTACAATTTTGTGTCAAATTATCTGAAACGTAAGCCTTAAAGCTCTTTGACATCTGTGCAGAATGCATTTGAATATAATGTACATTTTAGTGAAAATCTGACTGCACTTGCATGGCTTTCAAAATGCCTAATACATTAAGACATCATCCAAACGGTGAAAGCTTTCTGATAATGACTGATCTTCATGGCAATCTGAGATAGGAAGCACATTTCCCAAAAATGCTCTTTATATGCACAAAATAGATGCTAGTTAAGAATGCTGTCTAATCATTATGGATTGACATGATATGAAACAGCTGAACTAGCCTACATTAGGATAAATGTGTAAATATGTGGGTCACATAGCCTAAGCTTAATCAACTTTATCATTATGTTCTTTCATAACTAAAACTACTGCTACAACACAAATACAATAGCCTTACACTGTCAGAACAAAAATGTGTCTTTTTACCTTTAGGCTACAACTGATTGTCATTTGTCACAACTTCTAAAAGATGCATATTTAGTATCCTAGAAAGGTAAACCCTTTAATGGATAAGATGTCCTTTTGAGGGTATTGCCCTGATGGTTTCTGTCTACTTCTAATCCTTTATTTTATAATTAATTTAAGCACATATTACGGCTGATATTTGCAGTACAACACAAACAAACAAACCTGAAAACTGAAGTTTTGTAGAGGATAATAGGAGGATAATACATTTTCCCCAAACTAAAACAAAGATTTCATTAACCAAGTGTCTTATTTCTGATGTTATAGAGTTCAATGGAGAATAGGTAGGCCAACTAAGAGAAGTTTAAACTAAAGCTATAAGCATAATTAGCATAATCATGGAACAATGAAAAGGTCAAAAAGACATTTTCAATCATTGTGGAGTTAAAAATTGTAAAAATCGAAAGCTGCGCTCAAATATAATTTTAACTAACTTATAATTTTAATAACTCAGATAACATTTACTCATATAATAATAATAATTATTGTTGTTGTTGTTGTTGTTGTTAACAACACAGTCATTGGTATTTGTTTTTTTCTTAAACAAGTATGAAGCAATCTGGTCCTCTATCATGCTCTTTGTACAGTTTAAATTTAGTAATTATCAGACACACCTGAAAAAGCGCATCAGGACCTTTTCTTGAACATAACAGCCAGGTGTGTTGGAGCAGGAAACTATAGCTACTGTCTGCAGATCAACCTTGCGGTATGTTATAATTCCACGTAAACGTAAAGCCTTGTGGATCACTGCATGCAAATGAGACTTATTGAAAGCACTATAAGCGGTTAAGGAGGCATGGGTGATGAGTCCTGTTTTAAAATGAGAAATAAAGAAGTCTTTACTAAAAATATCCATACCTGTGAAACTTTAAACATAAAACCATTTTCAAGAACGGCACGATCAAAGTATATTATGCATTTTGGAAGAAAGAGTCCTGCATCAGAGCAATACAGATAAAAATGTGCGCAACCAAGTTTGTGTTCAACACTAATAAAATCTCCGTTAACGGTTTATTCAGGTGCACCTGATCTGCCCCAATAAAATACAGCTTTGTAATATTGTGTGGTTACATTGCGAATGGGGAAGAGATTTAAACTTTTGAAGGAAGACGAAGAGGAGTGAAAGCAAAAGGACACGCACGCAGACTGCAGATGAAACGCATCTAACAGACCCTCATTGAAATAGGCCTATCTTTAGTTTTTCTTATTCACATAATCACAATAATAATAATAATAATAATAATTTTTTTGCCCTTTATGACAAAAAAATAAATAAATAATAATTGCAGTGAAGCTATACTTGAACATTTCAATATTTCGATTAATTAGCCATAATATTGAAAATTAACTTATTAATGCAGCAACCTAAATAGGGCTGTTAAATGCAGTTTCATAAAATAAATGTATTTTATACAAATACATGTCAGCATAAAGAGCACTAATATAAAACTACAGTAATAAAAATAGTTTCAAAACAATATAAAAAAATTATGTCTGTATTATATATATAAAATAAGAGAGAAAAAAAAAAGTAGCCTATTACTATAGGGAAAATAGCTTGGAAAAAAACTGCAGTATGCTGACATTATGTAGCCTATAGATTCTTGCAGCTTTGTGCTAAAGACCCAAACGGACACGCCCACAAACAGTGCATCTTGGTCATTGTGTACTGATCAGTAACGGGGACTTTTTTTTATCAACAATTATCAATGCAGACAGTGTCGTTTCAGTACAGCCAAACTGAGTAGCCTAAAGTACAGACAACACACAGTTTTGTCTGTTAATGGAAGCGCAATTTCTGTCACCACTACGCGATGTCTGCGCCAGTCTCCAGATACTACAGCCTTAGTGGAGACTTTCCCTTAACTGTCAAGTGATCAAAGCACTGGTGGATAACAGTATAACCATTGGACAGTTTGATATCAGGCTAATCTGAAGCGCCACGGATGGGAGCATATGCCACAGTCTGAACACGGGAAATGCAGAGGGGATAAAAGTGCCAGTAGCCTACTCCAGAGGGATGAAATTGTTGTTGTCCACCTCTGTTGAAATCGCGTTGCGGGGCGGTCAGAGTACGCGGGCAATACGTGAGAAGTGCCGGTAGCCTAAGCAAAAAAAAGTGAGTGGTGGTATAGCCTACAGTTTAAAATATAGAAGTGCCGGTACTGGTACGTATACCGGCCCACTTCGAGCACTGGATATGCCACAGTCGTGAGATGGAAAGAAGAGAGGGCAGCTCTTTTTGTTGCTAAATCAATACTCAATGTAAAACAAAACGTGAAAGCCTCAAGTAGCCTACTAATGTTAATTACGGATCTTATTCTATTCAGAATCCCAAACTGCTATTCTAAAACGGGTGCTAAATGCTAAATGGCAGACAATACGGTAGCCTATAGCTTATAACTTAATGACCTTTACCTACGTTTAGTGTCCAAACAAGATAGACCACATGTTAACTGCAGAAGCCCTTAATGATCCACATCTCGTGCAGTCACGTGACATTTTTCTCTGCATGCATCACTGTGTCACTGCTGTGTCTTTAAAAGGGTCTTAAAGCCACAATAATGAAGAAACTAAATTTAAAATATTCATCAGGCTAACTTATATTCAATCGCACTATACCGTGCCTTCGTTCAACACCTTTGTGCCTGACAGCTCCAATAACGATGCACTTAAAGTAAATATTCACCAATATATGAAAATGTTGTCATCATTTACTCACACTCATGTCGTTCCAAACCTGTATGAATTTCCCTCTTCTGCGTTACACAAATGAAGACATTGTGAAGAATATTTTAACTCTTTGTCTAAACTGATAGTAGTTCCAAAACAACATTGGACTACTGATATTTTTTTTTTTAAAATAAAAAAATAGGCTATACTTTTTGTGCCGCAGAAGACAGAAATGCATTCAAATTTGGAACGACATGAGGACAACTAAATTATGACAGAACTTTCATTTCTATGTGACCTATCCCTTTGAGCATGAAGCAGGCGCTGCGTAAAATAAGGTAGGCATGCGACGCTTATATTGCTTATATTATTAAGCAATGCCAGCATATTCTGTCTGGGAACGTTGATTTCTTTTTATTATTATAAAATTAGTTAGCTCAAATTCTCTGACAATTTTCCAATTAATTGTCTTTTTAAAAATAAATTCATTTTCCTCACATAGCCTACTTATACGGCACTGAAACGCTTTCATCTCTATTATAAACTGTAGACCTCTGCAATTTGGGGACATAAGGATTCTAATGATTGACTTCCAAAAATACAAACATCAAACACCAAGGAACAATCAGGGTTGGCCTATCTCAACGGGGAAGCCACTGTGACAGTATGCAAAGGGAGGTCGATCTTAATTCTCCATAACAAAAAAGTACAAAGGCCGGTCGGAGACCAAAGACAATTTAACACCTCCCTCTGTCCGCGCGCCCCGGCGGCGCCTCAGCGGATAGAGCGCGTCTCTCATTAGTACACAAGATGGGACGACCTGAAAGGTGCAGAGGTGAGGGAGGAGGGGGGGTGGACAGCGACTACAAAAACAACTCATCTTTTCCTTCATAAACGAACTTGGCTCGGAAGACAAGTGACAATCCTTTTTTTTGGGGTAGGGCTGGTCTGGGACTGTTTTAAGGACTATGAGAAGTGTGTGAAAATCCATTTGGGGAATATCTGGATTGCGGACGTGATATAAACGATAAAATGCGTAAGTAGCCAACAACATCCACATTCCAACAGCAAGCTGAGAGGAACGTAGCCTACACATTTTTTTTCAAGTCGTTTAAGTAGGCCTGCTGTACAAAATCAACATCTGTGTAGCGAGTTCATTAAATTAGGAAATTAACTTTGGGGCTTTACTGAAACCCCCCTTCTTTCTCATTGTAAATGTGATGTTCGCAAAGTAAACGAATGCCTAATGTGAAGTAAACTTTTCAGTAGCAGAGGGCAGGGAGTCGCCAGTGTCTACTGTTGCTCATGCTGACAGTGATCAAGGAGAGGAAGAGTGCCCTCGTATTTCACTACTGAATGGGATAGACCAGAGTCGGCGGCACCGGACTGCTTTCACGAGGGAGCAGCTGACCCGTCTTGAGCAAGAATACTGCAAAGAAAGTTACGTGTCTCGACCCAGACGATGCGAACTGGCGGCAGCGCTTAACTTGCCCGAGACCACAATAAAGGTAATTCATTGCGCAGACCTTTTCATGCCACACTCAACCTCTGGCCCAACAGGCAGCATTTAAAGAGTTTGCTATTAAAAAGTGTTCATTCAAGAATACATTTGAGACTAACTTCTGCAATCCATGAAAGTCTACTGAAGTAGAATTTTTAATTTTGAGTTTAAGAGAGGATTGTTTGTGTTTTGTGAGACTGGGGGTTTCAGACAAGCCAAGAAGCCATAAAATCAGACACCGGATCTCTATCCCTGCTGAAACTGAAAATTTGGATACATCTACCATTACCTAATCCCACCAACATGCTGTGTCCTTCACTAAGACCCTTTATCACTCTATTTCACTATAGGTCTGGTTCCAGAATAGGAGGATGAAGGACAAGAGGCAGCGTCACAGTCTGCACTGGCCTAACCCACTGGACCCAAACCTGTGTGCCTTCATGGTGAGTCAGGCGGCTGCTGGGCTCCCCTACCCACTGCTGCCCCGCTTACCCCTTCATCTATACTCTCATCTTGGCATGGGTAGCCTCCCCGGTTTTTCAAACCCCTACAGCGCCACCACAAGGCCAGTGGACACTTTGCACCTCCCTCCTTCGACCTACCCCTGGCTAGGTGGACTTCCACAGCCGGCTCTCTATTCCCCTGTCCAGACAATGCACCATCCCGCAGGATGCCACTGTCCCCATTGCCTGCACTGGAGACCGGACCACCTGCTTAAACCTCGAGGGGGAGCTAGGACAGGCACGCAGCCCAAAACCTTCGGCAGTGCTTCAGGATAATGGGATAGAGGTGGATTTACCATGACAAAACGGATAGTTCACCAAAAAATGAACATTCCATCATTGTTTACTAAACCTACATGACATTTTCTACAGCGGGATACAAAAGAATATATTTTGAAGTTTTTTTTGCCCATATCAATGACATTTCTAAGGCTGTTTTGTATTTATGCATCTGTACAGTTATTCAAAATCTAGATAATGTCACTCTTGAAAACTATTTTGTTGTTTATCGTACTGTAATATAGATAACAGTTTGGTTTACTTTCTTAAAATACCTGATCTTTTGAAGTTTGTTCAACATTTTTCATCTATTGACATTTCTGCACCTGAACACTGTGTACATATATGCTTTCCAAAATATATATGACAAAATTGACTATTAAAAATATTTATGGAAACATTTTACTTAATGTATTGCTTCCTTTTTCTTAATAAAAAATAAATAATATTTAACAATAATAATGGGACTATGCAAGGACAGAAAACAGTTAATGCTCTACTCATTAACATCCTCAAGAATTCATATAGCTAAATTCACACACCAACAATTTTGTCATTGTTTAACACCAACCTGTTGACCAAACAGCACTGTAATCTTAAAGACTACTTATCAACTTACAGACACAAAACTCCTGTCATTATACTCCTTGCTAGACACAACCTGCTGAATTATGATCTTGAAAATCTAAAATCAAACAGCCTGTAACCAGACAAAACATCAACAGGTGGACAGGGGTGTCTGAGACTCCAGAGCCTCAAAGATCTTGCTCTAATATATAATGTCTGCAAGTGTGCAAGTAAAAGGCCTGAATTAATGCATAAAATGACATACAGTGGCAGCAAAATGGACTTGCCACACTGACTATCTTGAGTTTATGAATACACATAATTGTATACACATATACAGTTCAAAAGTTTGGCGTCAGTAAGAATTCTTTTTTGACAGAAAATATTTTTACTCAGCAAGGAAGCATTTAATTGATCAAAAGTGGCAGTAAATATATTTATAATATACAAAAGATTTATATATATATATAAAAAAATCCTATTCACCAAAATCACATTTCCACAAAAAAACATTAAGCAGCTCAACTTTTTTCAACATTGATAAATAACAACAAATGTTTCTTGAGCAGCAAATCATCATATTAGAATGATTTCTGAAGGATCATATGGCACTGAAGACTTGATCACAGGAATAAATTACATTTTAAAATATATATAAAATAGAAAACAGTTATTTTAAACTGTCATAATATTTCATAATATTACTGTCTCTAATGTGATCATATAAATGCAACCTCAAATCCCACGAACACCAAAGTTTTGAACGGTAGTGTATGTTCATTTATTGTTTAATTCACTGCTACCATTGTCTAATTATGGCACTAGTCATGACTTTTAAGAAAAAACACATACACACAAACAAACACACCAGCTTTCAACACACTCCACTGGAAATTAAGAATTAAGCAGTTCGAAGGTGAACATATCCACATCCAGGTGTGTGGGCTTATTTTACCTCCACCTGCTACAGGTGAACTCTAGTTAAAAGGCTTCTCAATCTGTGTCTCAGCGTAAATAAACCAGCGTCTGGCTTGTGTCATGATAACAGTTACAAGAACATGTGCTGAATGCCATACATTCAACTTTATTTGTAGCTACCAAAACAATTTATGTGATGTAAAAACTTCAGGGTTGCTGCTTCATATGGATGAATTTTTTTTATTATTTATCTGGTATTTGTAAGGAATGTCATAGCATTACTTTAGACAGAATACATTTAAAAAACATGGTTTGTAAAATAATAATAATTAACCTACATAGTAAAATGTATCGTTAATATGAATGCATGTAACATTGTCACATCTATGCATGTTTAGAGGTGTAAAAACCAACACTTTGGATGCTTAGATCATTAGAGACATCAGCAGTACCCTTGTCTGAGTCTGACAATAACTCAATGGGTGACGTCTGCAGTAAAGCCTTGGCAATAGGTGGGAAATGACAGTAAAGAAAAAAAAAACTGCTCCTGTGAATTGCGAGTGATGTGGTAAATTGGGACAGACTGTAAAGAGATTCTGCTCTGGTGACTGTGGGAACACCGATTGAGCACACAGTAGTGGATCCTCTTTTGTCTGGGGAGCACTACCGTGTGATTTTTACAACTTCCTGCTCCTATACCTCGGCCTTGAGGGAGTCAGAGGTGGACAGGTTGACGTGACTGCAAGTTCTCCATAAACCTTCCTCATCCAGCCTCAGTATAAAATATGCCTCTTCTTATTTCCTATTTGAAATATTTTAAAGAACATTGTATATTTAATCAACGCAGCCACACATCCATATTTTTTACAACATCTTTACATAGTTAAAGGAAGTTGATTCAAAATGCATCATACGCAGATCAATAAGTTTCTGTTTCATTTTTAATATTTGGTAGTTCAGAAGCTACAGAAGTAGTTGCATTTGCAGCAGTTTCACAGGATTATTTCTATTTCAAATAAATATGTTTGTTTGAACTTTCTATTCATCAAAGAATCCTGGTAAAAAAAAAAAAGTATCAGTTTGCATAAAAAGTAGCTCAAGTGTTTTCAACATTGATAATAATAAGAAATGTTTCGTGAGCAGCAAATCATATAGAATGATTTCTGAAGGATCACGTGGCAGCTTTGCCATCACATCACATTTTTATTTTACAATATTACTGGTTTACTGTATTTTTGATCAAATAAATATAAAGCCAGTGTTGTGTGTAATGCGTAACTAAGTAATTCATTACTGCAATTTAATCACTTTTCCCTTGAAAAAGTAAAGTAAGGGATAACTCTTACTTTTTCTGTAATTTAATTACAGTTACTTGTATTGAATACTGTATAGACTATATAACAATTCTAGATAAAAAACAATTGTGGATTTAATATCAAAATTAAACATCTAATGATAAAATGTGCGTTTTTAATGTAACCTTCTCCCTTTAAATTCTTCGGTCAGTTCAAGAATAAGGGTATGTTTACATGACAATTTTCAAAACGATCCCGTTCACACAGATCTGCGAAAATGACTAAAAAGGCTGTATGCCAGGCCAGTAGGTGGCGATGGCACTTTGTCAAGAAACACCCCGTGAACACGTAATACACGTGCGCATGACATCACCGTTTTCACAAAGTCTTTTACATGGAGACGGTAAAGGCATCACACTTCTCAGTCATTAGTACAGTAATCTGATTACACTGTTGGAGATGTAATTAGTAGCCATTAATAATGACTTTTTTTAGAGTTAAGTACCCAACACTGCTTATAGCCTTGGTGAATATAAAAGACTTCTTTCAAAACTAAAAACAAAAAACAAAACAAAAAAACTACCAATCCAAACTTTTGAACAGTAGTGTATTTACACGTTTCTACCGTGCCTGAAAATGACTTCGCTTTTTCCAAGCATCTTCCAGTCCCTTCCTACACTGTCACTGGCCACCCATCCTGATTTTTGCTGCTTTTGCCTGCACATGAAAAAAACTTAAAGAGGCCAAAAGTGCTGAAGGTACGAACGGCACAGGTACAGTA
Source organism: Squalius cephalus (assembly GCF_949319135.1). Lineage (NCBI taxonomy): Eukaryota > Metazoa > Chordata > Actinopteri > Cypriniformes > Leuciscidae > Squalius > Squalius cephalus. The sequence goes on along the minus strand of NC_137122.1, from coordinate 46,654,938 downwards.
GCCTACAAGATTATCACACAAATAAAACACAAGTAAATGTGATGCTATTTGGCTTATAAAACAGCGGCAAACATGCTCATCTGGCTCAAGCGTTAGATTTCCACATATATTCACATTCTCGTTCCCTACATCAAGTACACACTGCATTCACTTCAAGAGGTCCAAAGCAAGAAAGGGAGAGAAAGGAGTGACTGGAAAGAATAGTTTACTTTTTGTGGATCACACACTACATCACTAAATATAGAAACGTGATTAGGAAAAGCCACAATGAGTTTAAAAGGAAATTAAGTCAATGTTAAAGTCCATTAAGGAAAATGAACTCTCAGAGACACATTAGCATTTAGCACCTCAGGGAAACCAGCAGTCTATCTTATACAGTGAAACAGATGTATCACAAACAGCTGTAAGAGCCAAAATGTCTAAGTGTAACATTTACATGGGTCTCATACAATCAAGCATATGCACTGAGCTTTACATATTGCTATAGCTTAAAGTGAGATGAGCAATTTAATGGTATGTAGTGGGCACAGAAAGCTTTGTTAGGTTCAAGAGGAAGCCACACTGAAGCTGTTGTGTTTGCCAACAACCACAGCTGCATCGTCTTATGGATGAATGATCGCCTGAAGCTGCCGAAAGCAATTAGCCAATATGCAAGTGTTTGTCCAACTAAACAACTTCCCTTGACAGAGAAAAAACCCCTAAGGTTATGACAATCTCTTAAATTCACAAAATTATTGTTCAATATTTATTGTTATTTAAAATTGAGCCAAAGTATCTTACAGTAGCCTATTGCAAGAACACAAAGATATCCTTACAGAGGACCTATTATGCCCTTTTACAAAGTCTTGATTTTGATTTGGGCTCTTAATAGGTTTTCATGTTTGAATGTTCAAAAACTTTCCTTATTTTTCCACATATTTTACACCTCTCCTTCCAGTCTGCTTAGTTCCTGTCCCTCTAAAGCCCCGCCTTACAAAAAGCACAATGTGCTCTGATTGGTCGGCTGGATCAGTGTGTTGTGATTGGTTAACCACTTTGAGCGTGCTTCATGTCACACCCCTTTACCATAACCATGTTAGATCCGGGCTGTCTTTTGGACATGAGATAACTACTTGCAACTTAACCTATTGGGCGGGATATTATTTAAATGAGCAATATTGTGACATGTACATTCCATGAAGAAAATGTAAGACTATATCGAGGCATTTCAGGGAATTACTTATATAGAGAAGAACTCCCTTTGGAGGGACTCTGTGCTTTGGAAATTTGCAGACCTTTTTAATGCTCAAACAGCAACAAAAAAAATGTGAAATATATTAGAAAAAAACTTAATAGGTCCTCTTTAACCACTAAACTATGTCATCCTATATTTTAATTTCTCCATGGTTTACAATAATTGTCTGACCAGATGATGCAATATTAATTTAAGTAAACTGCCTATGATGTTCACCAAGCAAATATCATGCAGAATACATCATCACTGAATCATCCCAATCACTTGAACAAATGAAAATCTGACCTTGTCTCTTCTTACATAATACTACAGGATAGCTTCAGTATTGTTTTCAGTTCTGTACTCTCGTACCATTTGTAATAGCATAATTAGTCATGTACATGTTGACATACTTCTAAGATAGAGAAAGCAAAGGAAAGCAAGCAAGAGAGTTATGAGTATGTATGATGTATCTATATTGTTGCTAGGACAAAGCTTTATTGCAGCAGTAAAATCTACAGGCTTGGCCTGTGTCAACTGAAGCTATTTAAGTACTGTAAAACTCAGATATAGAGTGATGAAATCTGTCTGTGTCAAGTTGTCTGTCTTTTTTTTAACTGTCTTTTCAGAGTGAGTAAAAATTTAAATAGTGAAGATCATTCAGTCAGAACATTTCTGTCTTCTCGGAGAAGACTCTGAGAAGTCTTTTCTTCCCTATTGTGATGTATGTGAAACAGCTTCTCAAACTAGAAAAAATATAGGGCGGGACTTAATTTTGTCTATCGGAAATTGATTGGATGATTGTGGTCTGCTATTGCTGTGATGTCATGTGAGTGACAGGTTACACCGCCCTTGCGTCAGTAAACACATCATCAGAGAAGAAATGAGGTGCAAGAGGGAGGGGAAGTTATTTTTGATTAAAGATTATGAGGGCACATGAAATTTAAATAAATAATGATGTGCTCGTGTAATCTCTTATTATAAATAATGCAATGTTACATAAAAGGAACAAGAAATGTCAATTTTGTCATTACATTTACATTTAATAATTTAGCTGACGCTTTTATCCAAAGCAACTTATAAATGAGAAGAGCAATAGAAGCAATCAAACTAACAATATGGCAGCAATATGCAAGTGCTGTGACCAGTCCCAGTTAGTCTAGCACAGTACACGTAGCAAGGTGTTTTAAAAAAAAAAAAAGATATAGAATAGTAAGTATTAGTATTAATGGGTCAAGTATTGACAAAAAAAGGTGTGTCTTTAGCTGTTTCTTGAAGATGGCTAAAGACTGCTGCTCGGGTTGAGATAGGCAGGTCATTCCACCAGCAGGGAACAGTCAAGGTAAAGGTTTGTGAAAGTAATTTTGTGCCTCTTTGGGATGGTACCACAAGGCGCCATTCACTTGCAGAACGCAAGCTTCTGGAGGGTATAAAGGTCTGAAGTAGTGAGTTTAGGTACAGGGGTGCGGAGCCAGTGGTTGTTTTATAGGCAAACATCAGTGCCTTGAATTTGATGCGAGCAGCGATTAGCAACCATTGCAAGTTTATGAGGAGAAGTGTGACGTGTGCTCTCTTCGGCTCGTTAAAGACTACTCTTGCTGCAGCATCTGGATCAGTTGCAGAGGTTTGACAGTGCATGGTAGAAGGCCTGCCAAGGGAGCATTACAATAGTCCAGTCTGGATAGAACAAGAGCTTGCACAAGGAGTTGTGTAGCATGCTCCGATAGGAAGGGCCTGATCCTCCTAATGTTGTATAGGGCAAATCTGCAGGACCGGGCAGTTCTAGCAAGTTCTAGTGTAGTTCAACTGATCATCAATCACAACTCCAAGGTTCCTGGCTGTCCTGGATGTAGTTATGGATTATGAACCTAGCTGAATGGAGAAGTTGTGATGGAGTGTTGGGTTGGCCAGGACCACAAGCAGCTCTGTCTTTGCAGGGTTTACTTGAAGGTGGTTGCCCTTCATCCAGCAAGAAAGCAGGCTGAGATGTGAGCAGCTACCGTCAGATCCTCTGGCTGGAATGAGAGGTAGATTTGTGTTTCATCAGCATAGCAGTGATAGGAACAACCATTTTTATGAATGACAGATCCTAGTGATGACATGTAGATGGAGAAGAGAAGTGGTCCAAGCACTGAGCCCTGAGGCACCCCAGTAGTTAGATGTTGCGACTTAGTCACCTCACCTCTCCACGACACCTGAGAGTTAAGACTTGAACCATTGGAGTATTCCTGGGATGCCCTTTGTCTTGAGGGTTGACATGAGGATCTGGTGGTTAACTGTGTCAAAAGCAGCAGACAGATCCAGCAAGATAAGAACTGAAGATTTGGAAGCTGCTCTTGCCAATCTCAGAGCTTCAATAACCAAGAGCAGGGCAGTCTTAGTCGAGACTGATTACTGGATGATATAGTAATAGTTTTCTTAAGCAGTAGTGTTACGCAAACCTGCTTAAATGCTGTGGGAAAAGTTCCAGTGTGAAGAGAGGTGTTGATGATATGAGTGAGTGCGGGTACAACTGAAGAAGAAATGGCTTGAAGGAGATGAGTGGGTATAGGATCAAGCGAAAAAGTAGTAAGGTGATTGGAAAGGATTAGTCAAGTCAAGTCATCTTCATTTATATAGCGCTTTTAACAACGTAGATTGTTTCAAAGCAGCTTCACAGAGATAAGCGTATAATTTAAGGTAACAGAGATTGTTTTGGCTTTATAGCAGAGTTAAGTTATTTTCCATCTAAAGTTAGTTTTGATTGATTTGCTTCCGTCGCAACGATCATTTGTTATTAAATTAGGGGCCGCTAAGACGACACCATTCTCTCTACACAGACTTTAAACGCGAACCTGTGAGAAACACTGATGGCGTTCACATGCGCATTTAGAAGGGGTTCTATAGTTATGTGCATTTGAAAATACGCAGGTTTGGAATTCCCTACAAGCCAAGCCTAAACAAAGTACTTGTCTTTCCTTATAAATTTTGATAAAGAATTTTATTTTATTTTGTTGCTTTGGGGTAGGGACGCGAAACGAATTTCCCGAAAACGCCTTATCTGTAGAGTGGTAGAGGGATCCTCCATAGGGAGAGACTAGTTGGCACTTCAGCACTGCGTTGTCATCGGGTCCAGGCGAAGGTCCTTCATCAGATCTGGATACGGCCCGGATCCGGCAGGCTGCAGGAAAACCTCGGGATAAACACAGACACTAAAATTAGCGTAGATGCCATTCTTCTCATGATGTAACGAGTACATCAGGATTTATGGGAAGTGTTCCCGGTTCCGGCTGACCTAATCTATGCAGCCTAACATTAAATTATAGAAGTCTATAATGTATTATGTGAATGCTAGGTCAAAGAGATGTGTCTTTAATCAGGCTTTGAACTGACAGAGTGTGTCTGCTTCCCAGACAATGGTAGGAAGACTGTTCCAGAGTTTTGGTGCTAAATAGGAAAAGGATCTACCGCCAGCAGTCGATTTTGATATTCTAGGTATTATCAACTGGCCGGAATTTTGAGATCGCAATAGACGTGAAGGACAATAATGCGTTAAGAGCTCGCTCAAGTACTGCGGAGCTAAACCATTTAGTGCTTTGTAAGTAATCAGCAATATTTTAAAATTTATGCGATGTTTAATAGGGAGCCAATGCAGTTTTGACAGAACCGGGCTAATATGGTCATACTTCCTGGTTCTGGTAAGAACTCGAGCTGCTGCGTTTTGAACTAGCTGTAGTTTGTTTATTAAACGTGCAGGGCAACCACCCAGTAGAGCATTACAATAATCTAGCCTTGATGTCATGAACGCATGAACTAATTGTTCCGCATTTGTCAATGAGAGCATATGGCGTAATTTAGATATATTTTTAAGATGGAAAAATGCAGTTTTACAGATACTAGACACGTGACTTTCAAATGAAAGATTGGTATCAAAGAGCACACCCAGGTTCCTAACCGACGACGAAGACTTGACAGAGCAGCCATCAAGTGTTAGACAGTATTCTAGGTTATTACGTGAGGAAGTTTTTTGTCCAATAATTAGAATTAGAGTCATCCAATTTTTTATATCTGCTATGCATTCCGTTAATTTTATGAATTGGTAAGTTTCGTTAGGTTTTGAAGAAATATACAGCTGAGTATCGTCAGCATAACAGTGAAAGCTAATTCCATGCTTCCTAATGATATCTCCTAATGGTAGCATGTACAGAGTGAACAGCAGCGGTCCTAGTACTGAGCTTTGTGGTACGCCATACTGAACTTGTGATCGATGAGACATCTCATCATTTACTGCTACAAACTGATAACGGTCAGATAAGTATGATTTAAACCATGCTAGTGCATTTCCCGTAATGCCAACATAATGTTCTAATCTATTTAAAAGAACGTTGTGGTCAATGGTGTCAAATGCAGCACTAAGATCGAGTAACACTAATAGCGAGATACAACCACGATCGGATGATAAGAGCAAATCATTTGTGACTCTAACGAGAGCTGTCTCGGTACTATGGTACGGTCTAAATCCTGACTGGAAATCCTCGCAGATATAATTTCTTTCAAGAAAGGAACACAGTTGTGAGGATACTGCCTTTTCTAATATCTTTGACAGAAAAGGTAGATTCGAGATTGGCCTATAATTGACTAATTCTGTAGGATCAAGTTGCGTTAGTTAGTTTTGAGACTGCCTCTGAGAGCGGAGAGAAGGAAGGCAGAATGTGTGTGTTGAGTGGTAAGATGCGTGTGTCAAATTGTGGTGTGGAAAATTGGCCGCTGATCGTGGTGGTTTTATAACTTTTAACTTTGTGACAAAGTTGTCAGCTGTTAGGGTTGATGAAGAAGGAGGAGGGTTAAGAAGAGAGGAGAAAGTTTTGAAAAGCATGCGAGAATCAAAGGAATTGTTAATTTTGTTGTGGTAGTAAGTCATTTTAGCAGTGGAGACATTTGACGCATAGCAAAAGTTTGATGGTCCGACTTCATCTCAAATGAGCAGGTGCGAGAACGCTGTGGTCTAAAGGAACCTCTGTCCTCTGTACTTACCCGGCGTCGCTGGAAATGGATAGGACATGTTTTACGTATGCAAAATAATCGCTTACCATTACAAACCTTTATGGCCATTCCTGGACCTCTTTGGAAACGCCCTAAAGGAGGCGTTCATATGACAACAAAAAGATACTTTCACAAGACTGCTGAATCTTTTATCATGGTGCCCTTTGGATTGAGCAGAAAGAAATATGACCGGGAATGGCAAGAACATTTCCAAACCTTGGCAATGGACCGAGTACAATGGAAATGCATCACAGAAGAAATCGTCCATACCCGGCTAGGGTGAATAGGACGCTAAGCAAAGTAAGCAAGAGACATTAGCAGAGAAGGAAGTGTGACGTTTTCGGGACGAACCTGCACCATTTTAATTATTATCAATGAATGAAATGAAAATTACCAATCAGGAGAAAGACTAAGGATGATGTGAAAGGTATGAAAAGGAGGGGTTTTGGAGGAGGGATTGATACAAACCAAGGTCAGTGGGGTATTTCGATTTGTGCCCCTTTCTCTCTGCAGCCCTGAGTTTAGAACGATGCTTGCGGAGACAATCAGATAACCAGGGGGCAGAGGGGGTGGTGCGGACTGGCCTGGATGAAAGGGGCCAAAAGTTGTCTAAGCACGATGTTAAGAGTGGAGAAAAGAGCATCAGTTGCACTGTTAGTATCTAGTGATGAGAGCTGATTAGGGAGGAGGAAGTGTGGATGAGACAAAAGAGGACAGGCGGGAGGGTGAGATTGAGCGTAGGTTACGCCGAAAGGTGACCTGTGGAGGTGTGTGTTGTTTCCAGTGCTAGGTTGAGGTTGAGAGTGAGGAGGAAGTGATCTGAAGTGTGCAGTGGAGTGACCAGCGTACGATAAGTGGAGCATGTGTAAATAAGGTCCAGTTGGTTACCTGATTTGTGAGTAGCTGCAGTAGATATTCGCTTGAGGTCAAATGAGGCAAGCAGAGTGTGGAAATCAGCAGCCTGAGGTTTTTCTATTCTGATGTTGAACTCTCCAAGAACTACAAGAGGAGTACCATCCTCAGGGAAGGATGAGAGTAACACATCCAACTCCGCAAAATTGCAAGCTGACTTTGGGGATGATAAATAACTACAAAATAGATTTTAATAGGACTGGTGCATGCGATTCAAAAGAGCTGTTGTCACACTGAGATGGTAAAGGATTAAATTTCCAGACCAGTACCTCTACCTCTCCCTGTCAGGCAAGTTTTGTGTGAAAAACTTAAGTTTGAAGAAAATTTCATGGTGTAATAACACCCGCCTTTGCACTATACTGTATCAGAACAAATAGCTATTTTAACTAGTGGCTATTTTAACAAAGACATTTTTCACACTGAACTACACAAAGCACCAATCACTTTCTCTGCAAACTGCAATGATGTATGCAGACAAGCACAGCTACAAAATGCCATGCTATTGCAAATATCCACAACTCTCTAAGGTAAGATATCTATTAACTAAAATAAAATATAATAAAAAAGGTATAAACATGCTAGAATATTAAATTTCGCACAAAAGCTTGAAATGTATGCAACAAAAACTCTACATCTTTGTGGATCTATCTATCTATCTATCTATCTATCTATCTATCTATCTATCTATCTATCTATCTATCTATCTATCTATCTAGCCTACTTGTTTGGGAAACCTGCTAACATAATGCCAAGATAATTCATAATAGACTTGTTAGAAAAATTCAAAGGTCACGGCAGACCGATTACAACAAAAATATTAATGAGATATTTGAACTGGATGCTGATGGAATGCACAATGCAAAATTTTTTAACACACAATGTAATATTTTTATACAGTGCTTTCAAACATTAACTCATCGAGACTCATAACATGCTGAACTTTGGCAATGCTACAAATATTTTTATATGGTAAAACATCTGCTCCGTCAGAAGAAAGAGACAAACATGTAGAGAGAAAACAATAAACTTGCATATACGCCTACCAGGTCTTGGGGAAGATATAATATTCTTTGGGAAAATATTCATTAATTAAAATGTTTTGGACCAGAAACATATGTCAGTCATGACAAGGAAATGGATCATCTTCAGTAGGGGTGGGCACAACACCAACACAGCAGCAGACACCAGTTCAATTAAAATTTTCTACTAGAGGGAGAACAAATAGGTTGTAACAATTGCAAGTAAGGGGAAGATTTGATTTGCTCAGGTTTCAGGGCAATATTAAAACTGTGGAACAAAGATGTAAACAATCAAATAAAAAAAATCTGTGCATCACTGAGTCCCTGCAGCCTGTTTAATCGGTGAGCCGATCATTTTCACAGCTGTACTGCATAGCTTAAGGGAAATGTACCAGCACATTAGTAGTAAAAAATGTTGACTAACCTGATAGCTGTGAATGTTAATCTGGTACTCCAGAGACAGGACAGGTTGGTCCTGAATCATTTTCATTGGTTCCATCTAGTGCCTCCTTTAGGCCATATGGTATTTTTGCACCATACCGTAGATAGAAAACAGAATGGTCATATTCATGTATGCAAATTAGAGATGTCTTATTGTCCCTTATTGTCTGCTAGATCAGACTTATTTTTTATGGTTCTCATGTTCTCCACAACATAATGTGAAATAAGAAGAATAAGAAATAAGATCATTGCTTTGAAAATAGTTTTCAAAATTTGAAAATTGCTTTGAATAATCCAGCTATTCATCAAAAGCATAACCATATAGACTGCTTTAAAATTAAAACAATTTACCATCTAGTTTCAACAGAATTAACTATTTGAAAATGTTGTATTAATTAAAGTGACTTTTCAACCCTCTAAAGCCTGATATTACTTATATGAAATAATATTGAGAAATATATATTTTTTTTTTAAATGGAAAAGTTTATTGAACCTTTAGACAAAACGTTTAAAAACAAGTCTAAAAAAGTTTACATATGAGTTTTTTATTGATTATCATATTTGATATGTCAGGCTGTTATGGCTCATATATGATATAGGATAACATGGAGCTCATACTTGAGGGGGAAAAAACACATCAAAAAAAAGTTTTTTTCCAGAGGTCCAAAAATATGCAATTTCGTGCAATTGCTGATATTTATATGGCAAAAAGTAAGATGATATTTTCTGATAGCTTATAATGTAAATCAATGAGAGCTTTATAGCAGACTACTATAAAGAGCATATCTGTTGTCACTCTATCTGCCAATAATATGCCTTAGTAAGATAATATTTTATTTTTATTGTGGGGGACAAAACATATAGGCTAATGCAATGCAATATAATGATGATTGAGGGATAAACAAAAAAACGTTCCTCAAAAGCCTTTGAGGCACATTTTAACATGATTTTTTCTTAAAAATTTGTTTGTGTAATCAAGTAAACCTACGTTGATTCAGTCCAATAAGTGTTTATCTGGAAATATTATTAACAATATAAAAGTTATTCTTACATTTGCTTTATAAAAATCAATAAACATTTCACAGCAAATGTGTTACACAAGTTTAAGGGGGTAGTGTTTTAGAATTACACTAAAAGGCCTTTTACTTGCTAAAATAAAGTATAAAACTATTAATCTGACAACAGAAAGCATGCAGTAGATTGTGTACAACAGCTTTCTTTTTCAAAGATTTGATCATGTTGATATTTAAATATGACAGAAAGCTTTATAGAGTTAATGTACAGGAAGTATGTTATTAACAAATGTTAGTCCCAAATGTTAGTTTATATGCGTCTAGTTTCACGCTGAGCTGATTAACGGTTGGGAGACCATTCATTCATGTCTTTGTTAATATAGCTTGTTAATATAACTGCTTGCATCCTCTTACTGTGGGTTAATGTGCATACAGAGTTGTGGTTGTGTCCTGTGGTTGACGACACATGCCTCAAAGCTACATCTGACTTCTGTCAACCTGTTAAGTGCAGCCGCAACCTTATCTGTTAAAGGCCCATGATTGCATATAAATGGCAAGATATGCATGTCAGTGGGAATATTTGCAGTCTGGAATGCTATAGGCCAACTGATGTGGTTGTATACTACAGTTGTTGATGTGTGTTAAAAAGCAATGGCTTCTGTGTTATCAGTGTGTTCTACGAACTGGTGAGCTGGAATCAAACACACCAGTAACTGAATCTAGAGCCTGCTCGTACACTGAGCCTGCCAATGAGACATGCCACAATTTTATGGGCCGTCACAGAACACGAGGATCTCCCAGGGTCCTAGAGTCTGAAGCTATGTACCATCTACTGTTTGCTGTGCACATGAATAATACTTTTGGATAAACTCAGTTTCATTAAGCCTGCAACTGTCCAATCTCACTGTTTCTGCCTGATCCATGATAGCTCTTTTTCTGTGCTTTAACATTTTAGGAGTGTTTTTCGGAAAACTACACATCTGTTAAGACCAGCTTCTTTAAAAAGATAATTTGACTCTTGCTCTGCATGCCTTTCAATGACCTATACTAAGCCAATTGCTTCGTTGACTGATCATATTCTGATGTTGAATATCATTTAGGGTTTCTTGTTTTGTTGAATAGTATGAAGAACAGTGTAAAAATTAGACAATAACAAGAAATCAGATCAAATAGTGTGACACCTGTGGCAAGAATACTGGCATATTCTAAGAATAAACATTCAATAATTATGCTGTGTACTCACAAGAAAACGAAAAAGATGAAAGCACTGATGTCCCCTAATCATTCAGATCAAACTCACATTTTGGGACATACAGAAACATGAGATAATTGTTGACCTAAAATACCTTAACATAAATAACAAGGAAATGTAATATTACTTTAGCATGCTATATCATTATTTTAATGATATCACCATACAATACATACAATAATATCATTAACATGTCATTATATAAAACTATGTTAGCACCCAGTGCACTGTATATACCCGCCCCCTCCACCCCCAACCCACCCCACATATTTTCCAGTTCACAAAACCTTTTGAGTCTCAAATACTAAGAAATGCAATTTTCTTAAAACTACATAAAAACCCAGGTCAGACCGTATACGAATTCCCCCAAATGTTTTCCCAACTAATCAAACACAGTTGTCTGAACAAAGAAATTCATATTGCTGAAATGTTAAGGGGTTGTGAGTTCCCAGCATGCTTTTCAGCATGAATAAATTGTTTACTGTAGGATTATTGTTTTGCTGTTTGCTGACTAATTTTTTTTTCTTATTTTGTCATTATTGTTAGTTATTTATTGTGTTGTGATGTAAATAGCTCTTTTTTATATTTGTTGATTGTCACCATTCTTGAGATTTGTGTTTGAGTATGTTCAATTAAATTAAATTAAATTTAAAATTATATCCTTATATTTGCTTTATTGGATGAGTCTTCCTTTACAAACAAAGCATAGTTCACTTAAAATAAAAAAAAATATTTGTTGTGTAACTAAATGAAATTTAGCTGAACAAGAAATCTGTCTTGAAGAATTTGTGTCATTTGGGGAATGAGACATTTTTAATTTAGTGATAATATATATATTATTATAAAGCATATATATATATATATATATATATATATATATTAGGGCTGTCAAAAGATTAATCGCGATTAATCGCATCCAAAATAAAAGTTTGTGTTTGCATAATATATGTGTGTGTACTGTGTATAATTATTTTGTATATATAAATACACAGAAATATTTGCATACATATACTGTATATATTTATATATAATTTATATTATATATAAATATAATTTTTTTATATATAAATTATACAAAAATCAACATTTTTCTTAAATATATACAACATGCATGTGTGTGTATTTATATATACAAAATAATTATACACAGTACACACACATATATTATGCAAACACAAACTTTTATTTTGGATGCGATTAATCGCGATTAATCTTTTGACAGCCCTAATATATATATATATATATATATAGCCTATATATAGCCTATATATATATATATATATATATATATATATATATATATATATATATATATTATAAAGCAATTTGTTGCTTTATTAAACAAATTCAAATTGACAAAACAAAGCAGCGTTACAATTATTAAGACCATAACTGAGAGAACTTAGAAATCTGAAGGCATCAAGTTGCCTTGCTTTATATAAAGTAAATTTGCTTTATTAAACAAAACACAAACAAAATCTACAGTACATTATCTAACCAAAAAAAATGGAATGTAAACGTTAAAAATTGACATTTTACAATTCAAAGAACAAGGCTTTATACTAACACTAAAAATACAAAATAATGTAACATTATAATAACAACAACAAAAAAGGATAACAGAACATGCTGTGGGTTATGTTAATGTATCTAGCATCCAATCACTAATCTGGTTGGTTAACATTAGAAAAAAACGAGATGGCTGACTATGAGTATGATACAATAAACCGATGTTCGATGTAGCCTACTCACTCACCGGATGGCAGAACACTTGAAGTGAGTAAATTGAACGGAACAGGAAACTAGTGACAGTTTGGTACAATGTAAAATAATATTTTACAATATTCAAATACTGTAGTTAAAAAAAAATGATTACCATGTTTTATGTCTTAAGAAAATAAAAAATGTAGGCTTTCCGCTTCAGAATTTCCCGTTTAATTTAATTTGAGAAATGTAGCCTATAGCCTAGCAATTTCTGAGTGAAATTTGTTTCAGTCTAGGTTGTTCCACGAATATATAGCCTACGTCACTTTCGGACTTCCTTATCTTGCCTATTATTTGTATCAAATAACTCCTTTATTCATTTAATTCAAATGTCAACTTTCAACTAATGTGTACGGTGCATGGTAAAACAAACACAATTCCTGTTCATTTTAAATACCACCATATCAAATAAAATGTAGCCTACGGTTGCTTGTTTTCTTTTGGCGCATCGCCATTGAAAGGAGCAAAAATGCCGCTTTGGACACGCCGTGAAATCATGTGTAGATTCATTCGCAATGTTTTATGGGACATGAATATTACTAGGCTAACACTAGGCTCTCTCTTTTCAAATATTTTCAAAAATGTTGTAGGCCTAATTTAATATTGGAGTTGGTTAATTCAAGACCTTGAACACTTTATTGAAGAATGTTCAGCAATAGGCTATCTGGGGAAAATTAATGGGATAATTAAACTACTTCCGGAAGCCAGGCCTTAGGGCGGCCACGACTGTTGCAGCGATTCCAGTTTCTATTATAGGCTACAGTCAATATTTCTGGTATTTCCAAAGGGATTCGAAAATAAACACTTTTTTCTTCATTACGTTGAAATTACTCTGATTTATGATATCTAAAGAGGCATAATTAAACCTATGCCATGTCTAAAACGGTCTATGTTTTCGATTAAATTAATTAGGTTTTTTAATATTCCGTTTAAATTCTGGAAAATTACATGCACTAGTGATCTTGTCTACTGTCTACAAGTTTGAGAGTGCAGGTAGAATTACATTTCTAAAGCACATTTGAAGCATTTGATCACATATCATGTATTAATGTATACAATTAAATATAATATTGTTTGGCAGCTCCATTATGAAAACTCCTATCAAAATAATAATAACAATAATAATAATAAATAAAGAGTCTTACATTGTCCAACTGGCCATAACTGCATTTTGTTAAGATATTCTGTAGCCTATAATGTAAACAGCAATTCCAATTTCAAATGTACTTTATTTACATGATTGTTTTGCATACAATATTTCCAGAGAATGATGATACAAAAAAGGTTGCAAAGGAAACGTTAAAAATGTTTGCTAATATTGATAAATTATAATACAACAGAACTGAATAAAATTCATATCAGCAAGGACATAAAGACAATAAATATTAAATTGCAGTGACAAATCCTCCACCAGACACCTGCATTTCATTTCAGATTGTTTAGGAAACTGTGGAAAGAGTTTTTAGACCTTTTTTTGTGAAATATTTGTCTTCTGATTATTACAGTAAATGAGAAAGTGTGCTCTGGAACCCTATTTTGCCTGTATCGACCTTTTTCTAGACATGGACTTATATTTGTCTCTGGTTTGTATCTCATACAGTGAGATATCTTCAAGATCATAAAAAACTCAATCAATGCTTTTTCTTTTAGTGCATATCAAAGCTTCCTTAAGTGCTTCTTTAAGTTTTTTCCTTAAAGAAACTTTTTAAACAATATACTCTTGCTGCATTAAACTCATTTCATAAAAATGATGTAAATCACTGAATTCGCTGGTGTATGATGCAGCTTTAAAAACCAGCAAACCCAGAAGCCCTGTCCATTATGCACACTGTCTCTCATGCCACCTACTGGTCAACAGCACACATGGAATCAGATTCTTCCTTGCAAGCATATTTAAATGATTGACACCATTGTCAAAATACATCATTGCCATTATTATTATACAGCATGATTTCTGAGACTGGAGCACTGGTATCTTTGCTTTCATTCCATGCCTTTGGTATCTAAGAAATTGTAACAATCAGTACAGCACAATCGATGGGCTGGAAATGGAGAACTGTCTATGAACTCCATACAAAATTTGAATAGAAATGACATTCAGTTCTATTAACGGTTCTTGCGCATCAACATTCTTTCACCAATGGAACAAATACTGTTGCTCCTATGACATCAGTCTATAAAACCTTTTTGGTTCTAAATGGAACCTTTCATTTTTAAAAGTGCAGGGCAAAATAAATTATGTTTTAAATAGATAGTTTACTCAAAAAATGAAAATTCTGTCATCATTTACTCGTCCTCATGTTGTTCCAAATCTGACTTTCTTTCTTCTGCTGAATATAAAAGCAGATAATTTGAGAAATGTCTGTTGATTTTTTTTTTCCATCTATATAATGGAAGTCAATCGTAACCAAAACTGTTTGGTTACCAACGTTCTTCAAAATATCTTCTGTTGTGTTCCACAGATGAAAGAAAGTCATACAGGTTTGGAAAGTGAGTATAATTATATAATTTTCATATTTTTGGGTGAACTATCCCTGTCTCTCTCTATTATATAATTTCTTTAATCGGCATTTCACTTCAGCTTTTGATCGCTTGTACTTGAGACTTGTTTTGTGCACTGCAAATATTGTTGGGTTTGATGACAAATGTGTCTGTGATGTTCCTCATTTGAACGTTGCTTTGGATAAAAGAGACAGAAAGACTAAAATAATACAAAGACAATAATTATGCAACATAATGTGTTGACCTCACTGGTGAAGAGATCTTACAGAATAAATGAATAAATTCAAAACACCAACAAACTAAATAAATAAACAAATAATCCTGATACGCTTTCCTAAAACTGTCAGAATAAAGGAGGCAGGATTAAATTGAATTGTGATTGGCCTGCCTGTAAAAATCATACACCCTGATAGTAATTAAGCAAGAGGGCGATCTGACTTTCTGCGGTAGGGGAAGAGTCTTAAAAAAGGCTCAGCTCTTGTAAACAGCATCAGAGGGGGCTCATTCAGACCAACCTGCATCATTCACATGCCACTTATTACTCATTCCCAAACCGTTAAGCCTTCTCTCTGCGTTGTAAAAAAAGGTGTGCACCAGCATGCAGTAAAGAAATCTGCAATAAACAGCCTTCACTGGAACTACACAAGAGCCCGATCTTTAACTCCACTGGCTCGGAGTCCTTCAGCAGCCTCTTGAATGTCATGGGGAATGTGAGATATTTTAACAGGGCTTGAGCTGGTGCGCTGGGTACAAAGGGATGATCTTAACCCTTAGGAGACAAACATGCATCTGTGATTACATTGCGCCTGTAGCTTCTGTTAAAGAACTGCTAATACTATAACTGATGGCTGTACAGTATGATGACATGTGACATCATTTCTGAAAGGAACATTATAATTCACTTCTAATAGCTGAGCTACTGACCAGGCCTTGAACGTCAAATAGATAAATAAAAAATAAAAAACAGTGCTATTGTAATGGTGAGTGATATGTTTAAAGGGCCCTCCCGTGAGTTAAAGTATCTCTGTGCAAATTTCCATGCACCACCCAGGCGCAACTCACCCGTTTTTGGGTGCGAGCGCCCCTTAACCAGGCGCAGACATCAAACGAGGGCTCATAAACAGGCCGGGTTTGTAGAGACTGCAACCTAAGACATGGCTTTCATCGTTGGTACTATTTGGGGGGAACCCTGGGGGGTCTGGAAGGAGAGGGATGCTGGACACGGGAGTGGTTTTTATAGACAGGTACTGTAACCGGAGAGCACCGCTCCTGCCTGCTTCAGCGTCACCCGCTTTCTTTACAGACAGGCAGCTGGCCATAACCAGCGCCTGCCTCCGGGCATCACGTCCCACCACCCTCTGCTCCCAACCTCCCTCGGCTTGGGAAGCAGGAATAGATGGTGATTTTGACCACCAGACCGACACACTGTAAATCTGAATAAGCTAGCATCAAATTTGAGATAATCAGTTACTTCACAATTTCTTAATCAAAAGTAATTAAAAGTTTAAGTAGCAGAACTGTCAGATTTTTATTTTGTATGTTAATATTGCTCTTTAACTTAACTTAGTAAGCTAAAGGCACTCACACTACAAGATAATCAGGCTGATTTTGGGCCCAATTCGACCCTTCCAAAAATCAAAGTCCCGATTGTCTTGATGGTTCTACAGATCATCGTAATGTTCCTGCGTGGTGTGAGATGTGTTGGGCCAGCCTCATACATTTAGCTTAAAATTATCATGTAATCTCAAGTTCTCAACTTTAATATTTTTTAAGAAGCTGAAACAAAACTAGCTGATTCAGTAAATGCTCACATGCAATACTTTGATTAGGCAATATAGAAAGTTTAACATACCTGTTGTCAAACTAAGCTCATACTCGTCATCATTATGGTTTTTTGAAAGAAGTCTCCTATGCTCACCAAGGCTGCATTTTCTTGATCAAATATTTTATTATTATCACAGTTAAAAATGGTGCTTAATATTTTTGCGGAAACCATGATACTTTTTTTCAGGATTTATTTGAATTAAAAAAGTTACAAAATGTATTGTAATTTTCAATCAGTCCTTGATGAATAAAAGTATACATTTTCTTTAAAAAAAAAAACAAAAAAAAAAAACTTTTGAACAGTAATGTATTATTTTCTTTTCTTTTTTTGAGCCATTACAGGAAACTCCGATGAAAATTAGCATGTGCTATAATCACTATGTGTAAACTTTTTTGGTGTTTTAGCTATATGATTATGTGTGTTGTACTCATAATAATATTAAATCTAATAAAACATACAACATTTCACATTTGTATATTCTTTATTTCAAAAACCAGTCGCACAAAGTTTTATGTTGTTATGAATTGATGAACCAATTAGTCCTAAAAAGAGGGATTGTTATTGGTTTATTTAGGAGGAAATGCTGCCCCCTGAATCAAGAGGTCTCTCATTTCAAAAACTGAGAAGCAAAGCCTAAATCATACTTATAAAAACATATTTATAGCATATACTGCAATAAAAAATGATCTTTTTGATGTTTGTTGATTTTTAGGACCTATAGAACATTCTTATCTCTAAAAGAGGCAGATCCTACTTTGCATTCAGCTTAGTGAGCAAACATAGACATGTTTAATAACAAAAGCTGGTGCCACTGTAGATTATTCTTTAACTTGCCTCATCACATTGTCAGCTAGAGATGGCAATATGGATTCACTAATGTTTCCTGTACAGAGTAGAAGTAAATGTTATCAGCAGATCAAAACCTTTATTCGTCAACAAGAGTTATTATTAATAAATATTTTATATGATTTACATTTTTTATATATTTTTATTTATTTATCTATATTATAAATTATAAAGGTAATGCAATTAAGGCATTAAATAAATGAGATATAAAGGCAGGGATAACTAGCAGTGGCCAACATTTGAGACTCTTAGTAACACATACACACCACAGGGGGCAGTATTGAGAAACTAACAAAAAAATTCAAAACAGCTCTCTTGTGTTTTTTCAGATGGTACATCTGGTCAGCATTGGCCTCAGTGTGCAAATTTGACTGCAAATGATAGGAACAGTAAAGGGAGGAAGATAATAAGAATAAAGAGCAAATTATGTTTTACGAGTGGTATTTGAGTGGACCGTCCCTATAGTGATTTTTTCCAAGCATTATTTATTTTTTTTATTTTTTTTGGTTTGTTTAAATAGCCGACTGCCTTAGAATCTATATCCTGTGGTGTTGGATGATATTTCTAACAATACTAGACCAATGATTGTTAAAGTGTCAGCCAACCTAAAACCACCTCATCAAGTCTGCCGGAGCAAGGTGGCCATTTTCTCTCCCTCTTCTTCTTCTGAGTGAGACCTATAAATCAATACACATCCTGCACCTTCCCTCCTCCCTCCCACTGCTTTCAATTAATCCAAATGATTTCTACAGGAAATCCGAAGGGCCAATCAATTCACCTGCACATTTCAATACTCTGCCCAATCCGTCCGTGGCTCGCGCACGCCTCCATTGCTCTTGTAAAAACATTATTAATTGCTGCTCCAGCGAGCCATCCATCTTCCACGACCTCAGCAAGGGGGCCAAGCAGGCAGTGTGCAGCCCAGGAGTGTAATAATACTTTGAATGACTGTTCAGGCTCTTCACATCCCTCTCAGCCCATTAAAAAAAACAGCAGCAGCTCCTCGGGAAAGCACTTGCTCACTGCGCTGACAGGGATGAAGCTGATGTCTGTGAGAAAAGGTTTGTGGGGGATGGTTGTGAAAAGAATCGGAGGCATTAGTTCTATTGATTATGTGGCTTTTCTGTATTATTTTTGTGCTATTACGGAGTGGCTGAATACTTCCTGAGAGCAGCAGTTGGGAGATTTTAAGCTGTTTGATCCCCAACAAACCTGTCACTTGAGTCCGACATTAGATATTCGTTCATGTGAGTGAGTGTATCTAATGTTCAGATGTCTGTGTGTGTGTGTGTGTGTGTGTGTGTGTGTGTGTGTGTGTGTGTGTGTGTGTGTGTGTGTGTGTGTGTGTGTGTGTGTGTGTGTGTGTGCAACATCAAAAGGACGGGATGAGCCTTATTTACAAGAAGCTGTAACCAAGTGTTTCCCTCCCCCATCTGTCTCTTTTTCTCTCTCCTACTCGAGCCAAAAATGAGCAGCTGGTCTGTGGACTCAAAAGGTTTCCTTTTTCTAAAGCCCAAAAAAAAACCACATAGACATAGACACACACAGAGCTAGTCGTTGTCTGCACTGTTATCCATAAAGAGACTATACAACAACAGAACAATCATAAATCTGATCTATCAAATGAAACCTGTGTACAAGTCAATTACACTCAAAAAAATGCTGGGTTGTTTCTGTAAACAAATTGTTGGGTTGATTGTGCTGGGTCAAAAAGTTGGGCTGTTTGGGGTACTGTAAACACATAATTGGGTTGATCATGCTGGGTCAAATGAGTTGTAAGGGGGTCATTCACAAATAAACCGCTGGTTGGGTTATTTTGACCCAGCAACTGGTTACTTTTTTCATTCTTTGCGGAACTTTCTGGATTCTTCACTTCTGACTCGAGGAGCACGCCACTCGGAGCAGGCAGCTGTTTTATGGTAAGTTAAAATGAATGTTTACCTATATTTTTAATAAGTTGTGGTGGTAGCAGCAAGCTAATTTCACTGTTCAACAGTTTTTGATATGGAAGTGTGAGGGGTAACTATTTATTTCTGTGAAACATTAAATAGCCACAGCTAGCCGGTTAGAATTTTTTTGACAAAATGCCATGTTAAATCCTTAGTTGAAATTAAACCAGCTATATCAGCAGCCTTTTTGAAATATGCAGTTTAAATTCTAAATTCATCATGTAATTATCGTAGGCCTATTCATTGTGGACGTTGCATATTTAAAAGTGAGATAAGCTTTTGTATGAAATCCATACGCGCAGTTTCCCTCACAGGGCTCGCACGTAAAATCAGCGGGAAATGAGTCTCTTATGTAGGCTAGCTAGTGAGTTGTGAGTGAAAAGTCTGCTGGCGTAGTTTTAGAAATACTCGTCTGAAGAAGTGACTGAGGTAAGTTCCAGCACAGTCTGCGTGTGTTTTCTGTAATGTCTCGAACCATCGTTTCTGCCAAAAAAAAAAGGCTTTCAAGAGCTTGATATAGCCTAGTTTTTATCATGTAGGATATGACTTGCAATCATATACAGCGACTGAGGAAAGGAGAAATAAATGGACAGGCGTTAGTTTTGAGAAGAAAAGTATACCCGTTTAGTTGAACGAATGATCGTCAATATTTAAAACTTAAAAAATGCAAACTTACATGATAGCCTACCCGAAGTATTTTATTGTGTGTAACATCTAAACGAGGCGATCATCAGCGCCAGTTAGGAGATTAACGAGCAGCTTTGTGGGTTTGTGAGTTTTAACGTTAAAGACACTATCAACATTACAGTAATATTTTACTTTTAATAAAGTAGGCTAATGTTTTATTTGAATGCCTTAATGTTGATAATATTTGTCCAAATTACTCTTTTATTACTATTACTATAATTCAGTTTGCAAATACTGAATACACATTTTGTTTGTTTTTCACATTTGGTCATTTAATGTTTGCAATATTTTAATTGCATATTCAATAATAAATTGATACTTCCACAAAAAAAACTTAACTTGCATGTCAGTTTTATTGCAACACTCTAAGTGATTGTCTGGGAAGCAGACTCACTCTGTCAGTTTAAAACGCATCTCATTTACCTGGCATTCATATAGAACATTATACATTTCTATTATTCAAATCAGTTAAATGATTATTAGGCTGCATAGGTCAGCCGGAACCGGGGACACTTTCCTATAACACCTGATGTACTCATTATTTAATAAGAAGAATGGCATCTATGCTAATTTTTGTCTTTCTGTTCATTCTAAAGTTTACTGAAGTCAGCCGGATCCAGGCCATATCCAGATCAGAAGGTGGACCTGCGCCTGGACCCATCCATGACGCATCCCTGAAGGGCCAGCCTCATCAGCCCTGTGAAGGCCTCATCGACACGACTGATCCTCAACAAACTCGTCTCCATACCGGTGTGATGACTCCGACTTTCATCCAGATGGAACTGGATAAATATTCTGAATTTTCTTATTCAATCTGACCTCTGACCTGTAATGCTGCCTGAATCATAATCATACACTGTTCGCTCGATGGCCAGAGGAGAACTGAACGACTGAGCCTGGTTTCTCCCAAGGTTTTTTTCTCCATTCTGTCTCCTGATGGAGTTTTGGTTCCTTGCCACTGTTGCCTTGGCTTTTGGCTTGCTTAGTTGGGGACATTTAATATTCAACAATATTATTGATTTGCCTTAAGGTGGACAATGACGCAATTTTTCATCTAGAAACAAACTTTGTTGTATTATTTTCATGTTACAGTATTACTGTGAATCTGATTTGATACAATCTGTATTGTAAAAAGTGCTATATAATTAAAGATGACTCTACTTGACTTGTGAGGACCAACATGGTTGAATATTTACAAAATGAGATGACTGGTGAATTGCTGCACATTCTGTGCCTCAGGGATGAAATGAGGGGGACATGTCAGACCTTTGACATTGATTAACATTTGTATTCAATAACGAAAAGTATTAAAGAAATGTATAAAATTTAAAAAAAATTAAATGAGATTGAAATCACATATACTGTGGCCTCTCTGGTTTATTGTATTACAGAGATAATAATTATTTTACATTCGTAATATAACAAATATTTGTTACTAATTTTATTAAGGCAATGAGACAAGAAATAACCCAGCACATGAGTAAGACTTAACCCAGCAAGAGGGTTAATTTCACCCACTGGTTGAGTCAAATGAATGACCCAGAAATATGGGTTAAATGGTAAAACCCAGCACTTGGGTCAAACCAACCCAGCGCGTGTTCTGTCCAATAGTGACCCAGCGGTGTGGTTAAGGTTGGGTTATTTTTTAACCCAGCAGTTTTTAGAGTGTACTAGAAGTACAAACAAGACAGAGTGTATCCCATATCTGTATGGAAGTACAACACTTTCATTGTTCTTTCATGGAAATAAAGCCCTGGGACGGACGGAAGGACAGATAGATAAATAGATAAAGATAGATACAGACAGACAGACAGACAGACAGACAGACAGACAGACAGACAGACAGACAGATAGATAGATAGATAGATAGATAGATAGATAGATAGATAGATAGATAGATAGATAGATAGATAGATAGATAGATAGATAGATAGATAGATGTTGACTCAAAGAACTCAAATTACTGGTGATTTTTTTCAAAAAGCCTCAGCAAACTTTACATAGACCCCATCCACTCAGTCACAACTCCTTTGCTTTGTCATGCAACATGTTCGTGTTACAGTGAAAGATTCACGTGACTAGCTGAGACTTGTGCTAAAATTAGCCTGTGCATCACTCCGTCACCAACTACTCTGTCATAATGATCTGCCTCCCATTTACTATCTTCAGTATCGACAGTTTGTCCCATGAAGATGATTCATGGACATGATTTGATGTGCTAAGAGCTGGACACAGTGATCAACCCTACATACTCACAGGCCGTGTTAAAAGACGGTTTGCACGAAGTATCACGCAGAGAACATTGTGAAGGCTGTGCCAATCAATTAGCACACTGCCTCGTTTGTCAAGGCTGAGGCCGGGAAATAAGCTTAGCTGGCCTGTTAAGAGCCTATTGATTTTACGCTGCCTAGTGCCTATACATTCAGAGGATACTGGGAATAGTGCAAGAGCAGATGTAAGAGCAGAACGTACAGTCACAGTGTTGAATGAAGTAGCATTTGCAGCAGATTTGTGACCAGTTTTGCAATTTATGTGACAAACAATTGAGTGTAAAAGTACTAAGTAGTGCTGGTCATAGATTAGCACAAAATGAATGGGCGTGACATTGCATAGATGAGCTACGCCCACTTTACTCTTACTAACAGCCACTCAGCTGTGCCAACAACATCATTTTTTCTATGGCCACCACAGTCTGTGCCTTGAGAAAAACTGCTCTTTGACCTTGCGGTGCAAATTTCTCTCTACCCAAATGTTTAACTGTAGCTAGTGATACTTCCTGTAATTATTTTTACTCCGTTTCTTATTTGAGATATGCAATATGCAAACGCACATAGACAGAGTATGTCTATGTATATGTATAACTTTAGTATTTTTTTCTTGTTTTCCAGTTTGCAAAAGACCTTAAAGTAAGATAAATGTACTTGAGAGGCTACACAGCATAAATATCCTTTACATCATAACTGTAAGTGTAAAATCTATAGTGGAATTTTTTTCCCACTTGCCTTCATGGATTTTAAAAAGTGATGAATTTGCCTAGGCAGTAAACCGAAACAATTGTATTAAAGTAACATTTTAACAATAATTAATATGCAGTTTCACTTCTCAGGTAATTATATACATTGAGAAAGTTTCTTAACATAATTATTAAGAAGTCATTTTTTACTGTATATATATTCTAGTCTATATAAATATATTTAAATACATATACATAATTTATATGAAAACAAAAACATTCATTAGCCATTCTGCATTTGCATGGTTTGTTTTGCTCATTTTTTAATAAATCACAAATGGGTGATTCAGTCTTGCTATTCATCAGGTTTTTGGTGCATGGGAGAAGAATTATAATTATGTGACAAAGTTAAGTATTCAATAAAATAAGAATATCCTTTGTATGGTATGTATTTGATGCATGCATGCAGCTCCAGTTGCTCTTCAACATAACTCTGCAGTTCGAATGGCTGTCAGGGTGGACTGAAGGGAACCTAACACCCGTTGAGCAAGCTGACACACCTTTTGGTTCACTGGAATGTCCTGTTTATGCAAGCTGTCAGTCATTCATAAACAGATCCACAAGTATGAAGTCAAACTCATTAGCATGCTGTGTGCATATTATAGTTAATTAGTGAAGCTTTTTGATGGAAGTTGATAAAGTGATTTAATAGAAGAATTGCAAACAGGGACTGAGTACCTTCCTCAAGGACAACATTTTGATAGATAGGGTCTCTTATCTTAGTGAGATAAATTCTGCAATGTTTGTGTTGAGCACCTCTTCAAAATCACATTGTTCTAGAAATCTACATGTGTGGAAAAGGCATGTGAAATACCACCTTAAAATGTTTAGGCCTCCAAGCTGCTGTCCTTGTTTTTTTTACAATCGCTACACTCAAAAAAACAAGCTGTTGAACGAACTTAATTAAATTAACAATTATTTTTCATAAATTAATTATGATTTGTTTTAATCTTGTTGTATGAACTTAAAATCATTTAGTCAAGACTACTAAAAAATTGTGTCAGTCCTACTAGATAAAGTTGTGCAATGCCTAAGAGAGAAAATTGTGTCAGATTACCTACGCTTAATTTTGTCCTGACAATAAAATTGCCATCATTATAATTTTAGCTAACTTGACTACAATAAAATTGAAATACTTGTTTTATTACAAAGTAACAATAAATATTAGTTATAGGTCTAAGCATGAGGTTTGATGCATATAGAGTATACTGAGTGCCCACAGCCTAAACACAGTGACCACTCTTATGCATAATGGTAACCACAAAAATAAAAAAAATAAAAAAACTTTGTACTTTTGTAAAAACAGAAAGTCCTCTAAGTTTCTAACATAACTGAACATTAAACACTAAAATTAACTAACACCATCTTTCCATTTACTGAAAAAAATAAATTAACAATTAAATCCCTAAATGTACCCTTCTAATGCAGTCCCTTGCAAAGCATGCTGGGAACTATCCACTGTAGTTAGTTGTCAACAAAAATTATTCATGTAGTTTTCACACAAATGAATTAAGTAAACTTAAGTTTTAAATATATTAGGTTGATTGAACACAATTCAGTTAAGTTGTAACAAAATGTTTAAAAAAAATCTTGTTACTTTAGTTTATTTTGATCAATTAAATTGAACAAGAGGCAACAATTCATTTTTTGAGTGTAGGACACGTTCCTCAATACTTAGGACTCTTTACACAGTTCTCCTAACAACTTTCAGCTTGACACACACAGAAGTTAATTTCACATTCAAAGCGCACTAAAACTACCAAAACACTTAATGTCTCAAATAAACTACATTTTCCATAAGGTTGTCACCCAACAAACACACTTTGTCAATCATAAAAACGCTAAAATCAGGTATAGCGTTGTACAATGTTTTCTTTTGAAAATAATTCTTCACAACACAAGAATGACACTCTACTGCTCATAATTCACTGCATGTTACATGGTCAATATTTGCATTACAGTACAAAAACTATTCCTAACTGTTCCTCTTTTGAATGGATAAACTGTAAGACTAGGCTAACACTTGTGTAGGTGTTCAGTTAGGCTACATCTAATCGCTTTGATGATGTTTGATTTTTTAGATTCAGAATATATTTCAATATGGTATTTTTTCTGTAGAAAGTATGGTGTTTGTGTCTATGAGAAAACAATTCAAATTGAAAAATGTCGTCACTGAATAGATTTTGTGCCAAAGCAATGATAAATGATTCACAGTTTTGACTGCTGTTGTGATCACTGTGTGAAGAGTTCTGAAAAAGATGATCTATTGAGAGATGTGTCCTAGCGATTGTAAAAAAACTCATGCTCATGAAACACTGGGGAAATATCTTTCCAAGAAATATCAGTTGACAAAAAACTCCCGACAATATAAGATGTGGAAAACTGTAAGTAATCTAGGAGCTTTATACATGCAGCTTTTTACAGTGGATTCCACTGGAAACACAGCAAGTCTATCCCTCACAGCCTCGCTTTCATACCTGTCATGGCGCCGCTCTGAATAAGGTCTATAGCAAAGTGCATCACTCAGCAATCATATGGTATTGCAGAGGCGCCCCTTACTGGCAGAAGTAGGGAACTGATGCAGATCAAGGATTCTAGTGCCACTAGTGTGTGTGTGTGTGTGTGTGTGTGTGTGTGTGTGTGTGTGTGTGTGTGTGTGTGTGTGTGTGTGTGTGTGAGAGAGAGAGAGAGAGAGAGAGAGAGGGAGAGAGAGAGAGAGAGCAAGAGAGAGACTTTTTTCCGATAATAAAACTGATTGGGAAAAATATGGAAATGGTTTGTTATATATAAATAAATATATTTATATCTTTGCGGGTTTTGCTTCTTTTGCTGTAGTAGGCTATAAGGACATTTGACATAAATTTAGGGCATTTTAAAATACTTTAGCTGTGCGTTCCCTGAAGGAAAAAAAATCGCACACCTTATAACTATCGTCAACCAATCAGAATCAAGCATGTAACAGCCCGTATAAATGTGCAGTATCACACGAGTAAAGAAATGCCATGAGGCTCTATCAGCAAGACTTTGAGCTCCGAACAAGTCTATACAAATTTTCAAAGAGGCTCTGTGTATAAGAGAAATGCTGTGAGAAATGCTGTCAGTATAGATCCGGCAAAAACAAGCGAAATGATACAAATTGTGAAACGGTTTCCGTGTGATATCGCATGGCTGGAAAAGGCTTCAGCCAATCAGATTTGAGAACCAGAACAAACTGTTGTATAAATATTTTTAGTATTTTATTCTGCTCTCTAAAAACCGGTCAAAATCATTAGATTAATCACGAGGGCCATAGTATCCACCAGTAAAATAAGTGGTGAACACGTTTTTTGGAGGGGCTGTTTAGTTGTTTTGTTTTATTTTTTATTTTATTTTTTATTAATATAACAATCAGTTAACCAGTTACAATCTTCTGTTGGTTTAGCAAGTGTATTAGCCTATAGGCTAAGTATAGTATACAGCACGGTCCTGTTCCTATTCACACACAGTGAGACTTTTTTCATTTTTAAAATGTGTATTGATATGTTTGTTGATAAAGCACTTGACACATGTTAAGTGTGTAATTACAATCACTATGGATATCATTCTGAATGTGCCCATAACTCTGTGCCTGTGCTTCATGCAGTTGTGGCTCTTTGTGGAAAACCTTGCCAGCTTTAGCTTGTAAAGTTCTGTAATTTATTCCTGCTGTCATCTGTAAAACTTATCAAATCTACCTCCTGCTGAGAGAGCGGCTAAACCCTTAGAACGGGTCTGTTTCTGGAATATTCTTTGTATATATATATATATATATATATATATATATATATATATATATTCAAATTCCAATAGGATGCAACATTAAAGGAGTATCAGTGTAAATTCTATAAAAATTAAGGCTTTTGTGAAATAACGCTTTCTGTTTAAATCCTCAGAGGAAATCCTTTTAGAATCCTTTGTTTTATCTCACACTGTACACCTTTGATGAATTGCAAACTGTATCTAATGTCTTCAAAGCATGCTAAAAATCTGTGGAAGCTTTGGATGAATTATTGTGCAGTGAAACACATATACTTGAGGGATGTGTTCTGCTTCATTTTCTGTTTAATCAATGACACAAGGGCTACTTTGTGTGAGTGTAATCTAAGGCTATTTCGGTTATTAACATACGCACATGCACATAATGGAAATCAGAGAAATTCGTTATAACTTGTCAGCTATAACTAAACCTGAAATGAATGACAGCAGTAAAGCACAAATTAAATTTTAATATGCATGAACATCTATGCATTAAAAATGTAGATATCAAATAGGCTAATAAACCACATATTCATTTTCATCTGTCATTCATTCAACATCATAATCCGTTCTAAATTAGCCTACGTGATTGTGTACCATAAACATGTCTCCAAGAATTCACAATTCAGCCTTTAGAGTTTCGTACAGTGGTTTCATTCATAGATACGGAGACCAGATGAAAAATGTTAGAGAATATTTTTTGTTTTCCTTTCCAAAAGATGAAGGAAAGATTTCGATTTGATTTATCATGCCCATAATCCATAAAAGGTCTTGTTCAGACAGGCAGTTAAAATGATATAGACGCACAGGTAGAGTATAAAGGAAAGTTATATAGAGAAAGGTGAAGTTCACACCAGTCAAAGGTATGCAAGTCTCAACCACTAAAAGAAGCTGTCAGATATAATACTGCACATCACATGAATGGAGAAAGACTCAAACGTATGGGGCATGGCCAGGTTACATCTGAATCTTTCTGTAGTGAATTGTAATAGAACACATTCTTGTAACAGGCGTGAATTTACCAATATAAATTTCATGTTAAAAAAAAAATTAATTTATAATTTGATCCTTACTAAGTTAAGTAGATCTTGACTGTATATTGCTAAATGCAAATTAAGTTGATTTCATTTTTTAAATGTCTTACAACCGTCAAAAGATTAAATACATAATTTTAAGCAGTTATCTCTTTCAAAACTTGGATTTTTGGGGAGTAGTTTTGGGGCCCAATTTAGTACCAATATTACAAAAAAATCTGCATTGTTCCTACCTGAACAAATGAAACAGCTTCCTTTAGGCCAGTGGCAATGTGGGTCCTGTGCAGAAAACTGATACATAAACAAAACACAGACCATAGATTAGCCAGCAATCTACTTAACTAATAATTAATATTTACCTTAGCTAAGTAGCAGATTAATTCGGTAATATTCCTTATGATAAGGTATGTCGTAAGAGGCATAACCAAATAAAGGTAGGCTATTTAAAACACAGTTAAAAAGCTGGGCATGACAAAGGAACAAAAATCTGACCAAACAAGCTGAATGAGGACAACTACAAAAATAAGCATGTTTGCATGTAAACCACAAAATGTACAAAATATGTATGTGATATCAATATCACAATTAAATCTGTTTAGAAGATATTAATTGCAAGGGTAATATTTATAAATTAGTTTTTAATACATTTCTTTGATTTTTTTTGTGATTAAATATTTATAAGGACATTTCCAAATTTTACTCCACAACATAGGCTACCATCAGCACAGCCATTCCAAAATTATACTGATGATATTTGTTTGTACAAATAAATGATATTAAATCGGATCTAATGAAAGTTAGGCCTACTTGTGGTGTTCCACAAGGTTCGGTGTTAGGCCCCAAACTGTTTGTATTGTATATAGATGATATTTGTAAAGTGTCTAAAATATAAAAAATGGTATTGTTTGCTGATGACACAATTTGGAACAGCTTCTGAATACAGTGGAAATTGAATTGATGTTCTTAAAAAGATGGTTTAATGATAATCGACTTTTACATATCTAAAAAAACAAAGTTCATAATATTTAGCAATCGGCAAAGTAATAAATAATAGAAATAGAAAGAGTGTATGAATATAAATTTTTGGGTGTTATAATAGATCATTAATTATGCTGGAAACCACATAGCCTATAAATAATGTAAAAACAAAAATGTTTAAATCCATTGCAATATTAAATAGAATAAAACATATTTTGAATGAAAAATTATTATTGTATTGTTCGCTCATAGTTCCATACACTACTTATTGTGTAGAGGTCTGGGGTCATACATATAAAGCTAATATAAATTCAATATATTAATTACAAAAGACAGCAATAAGGATTGTAAAACGGGCTGACTATGGTGAACCATCAAATATATAATTTATTAATTTACAAGCTTTAAAATTTTTTGATTTAGTTGACTTTTACACTGCACAGATAATGTATAAAGTATATAATAATTTACTTCCGAATTGTATTCAGAGGCTGTTCGAAATAAGAGAAAGAAATAAGGGCAAGAACTAATACACAAATAGATGTAGGCTATATCTGTCAAAGGGCTAAACCTATGGAATAACTGTGATAAGGAATTAAAATTGTGTATTTCACTCTGCAAAATCAAGAAAATATTTAAAAACAAGGTGATAAATAATTATACAACTCAGTATGAATAATTTGTGTATGTAATATTTAAACAATTGTAATAATATCTTAAATGTGTACCTTTACATTTTGGAAATTGTCTTATGTAACTGTTTGTTTATTTTGTATCAGATCCAGAGAGAAAAGTGACGCTCATTAGATGTGTAGGCTATAAAGGGTAGGCATAATAAGCAAATGCTTCGGCCTACACCTTTTTCGGTTATTATGTATATTTTTTTCTTTATTATGGAAAATAATCTGTGAGGACAGAAATACATTTCTGTTGAATTGAAATAGAAAAATACAATAGCAGGACTAGAGACTATATCACTTTGAAACAAAGCCTGAACACAACGCTTATTATTCCTAATGAGGGAAAGAGAGAAAAACAGATTCAACCAACTACAGGATCAGCAGGATCCAGTGTGAATGTAGAGAGAGAGCTGAGGACAGGTATCTTAAAGGGATAGTTCACCCAAAAATGAAAATTCTGTGATCATTTACTCTCCCTCAAGTTGTTCCAAACCTGTATGACTTTCTTTCTTCTGTTGAACACAAAAGAAGATATTTTGAAGAAAGTCGGTAACCAAACGACTGATGGACCCCATTGACTTCCATAGTAGGAAACAAAATACTATGGAAGTCAATGGGGACCAGCAACTGTTTGATTACCAACCTTCTTTAAAATATCTTCTTTTGTGTATAGCAGAAGAAAGAAAGTCATACAGGTTTGGAACAATTTGAGGTAGAGTAAATTATCACAGAATTTTCATTTTTGGGTGAACTATCCCTTTAAGAAGCATTTTGACACCAGAGGGGGCAGCATACAACTACAGCATAATCTTCAAGAGTGACTGGAAAATTACACTTAGAGAGAAATTCAGAATGCTAGGTCAACATAAGACCTTCATGGTGATAGAGATGGCTTACCAAAACTAAATCATAACAAAACCATTTTTAAAAAAAAACATTATAAACATATAAACATTTTATAATAAAAATGTATACTAAAAATATTTTATACCGTAGATTTATACAAAAATGTGCTTATTATTCCAGATAAAACACCTGTTTTGTGAGTAGTTGTGTTCCAAGAAAGAAGCATCTGTTTATGGTAATGAGAGCAAAAGGAACTGAAGACCACCAACCTGAGAAAAGATAAAGTGAGGGAATATTCCAGATAGATGTTGTTTTTTTAAGAAATTGCTCAATCCAGATAACTTTGAAGGCGTGATTAAGGGTTGTAAAAACTAACAAGTTCAGGCCTCTATTTTCAGTTGAGTTCATAATCACAGATTTCTTAATGTAATGGGCAAAGTTATCCCTGCTCTGCCCTGCTACTTAATCACATTTCACTCAGGAAAGAAAAGTACAGGTCGCCCTCTAGAGATATTCAACGGCTATTGAATTCTTCTTCTTCTAGGGTTTATTGGCGGTTGGCAAACAACGAACTGGTGCATCTCCGCCTCCAACTGGTATGGAGTGTGGACCAGAACGTCTACTATTTATTTTATTATTATTTTAAAACTATATCCATTCACTTAAATTAGTTTATCTAAGATATTGAAACAATAAATTATAACACCTATCTTTTGACTCTTTTCGCAGAAGATCTATTAAATCAAAGCTTATTTTAATCTCTCCTAATTGAATGTCTTTATTCTCTTTCCTATTTCTGACAAGATATCATGACATGTTCTACTGTGTAATTCCTGCCCACAGAACCATAGACTGTAAAAAAATAGCACAGAACTCACATTTCCCTGAGTTATGTTTACATATTTAATACAGTGTTCCAGTTCACCCCGTCCTCTAAAATCTAAAAGGCGGGATTTCCACCCAAAGCATCCAATAGAAACATGGGACACGGGATGCGATTCCTGACTTTCCCGGCGTTCTTCCTTAAATCGTTTAAACCAATCACAGAGAGGCCGCCCTCTTGCCAACGCACATCATCGGGTATGTATTATGTATTGACATGCCTCGTAGCCAATCAGAGGAGGAACTCGCGACCCTCTGGCCAATCACAAACGAGGACGTAGTTCCGAAGCTTATAAATGACAAGGTGACAGTTTTCACGGCGTACTACTCATTGCCTTTAGCTGCAAGCTTGTCCCTGTAACCCCGGGCCCTTGTGTGCTGGATCTTATCGGTGAGTCAGGTTATCTCTCCATTTAACCAAATATACCTAGTGGGGAACTTCGCTTATTAAAGATAGGAAAATGTGCGGAAGTTTCTGTTCCGGCTAAAATAATTGCGGCTTTCGGGTGCCGTTCAGTGAAGCGCGTTGCTAAAGCTCCGCTAGCCGCTTGTCAAAGTCATTTCAAATGAATGAATGAGTCAGTCTGCGATCACGTCTCAAGACCTTAACCCAAAGAGCAACTGGTAAATAACGCTAAAACTTCTCAGCTTCACGATTTACTATTGCATTTTAAATGCACGGAGGTTTTAATTCTCATATTGCTCGTGACACTTGCAAGATGTCCTCGCGCTGGGCCCGTATCAGCCTGAAAAGCTCGCGCTGCGCCTCAGCCTTTCAAGCGCAAGCGTTTTAATACTTTAATGCCATTCAGTTACAGATTGCCTGCTGTCATGTTATAAGGCAGTTTATATGCGTTTATGTCTCAAGTAAGTACCATTCAAAGCTATTGGTGACCTTCACTATCCAGCTCGTCCGCGGGAGCTTTCTGCGGCTTAGAACTCCAAATTAACCTTAGACCCGATTATTAGTCATTTTGTACTTGATCATGTATTTTTAGGCAAGTAGCATGGGCATTGTGCTCAGGCTGTTCAAAAGGTTGTCCAAAGCGTGACCTGAATTAAGTGAAGCCTAAATAAGCAACCAAAGTAGCTATGAATATTTATAATTAAGCTAACGTGCATAAACTTCCACTCAGCCAAGTACAGAATTTTTTTGATGGACTTAGTTGCTGCTGTTGTCACAATGTTGACCGTTTTATCAGGCTCTAATAACCTCAGATTTAATGGCTGACTCTATCCCTCAAGTCTCTGTATCTTGAGTGGGTTAAAGCTTGTGTTGGCTGTTCTCAGTACAGTAGTACAACATGACCTTTATGCTGCCATATGTTTGACCACTGACTTAAAGGGTATGTGCTCTCGGCCTGAGGAAGTTTTGCATCCACTGTGGCTGGAGGTTTTCTTGTCAAAGCAGGTCTGGGTCCCTTATGTATACAGACCATCTGTCATTTAGTTTGGATCCTACAGAATTTATAAAACACTTATTTAATATTTGCATTCTCTGAACTGTTTGTGGGATGTTGGAAATGCACTGATGGCTTGGCTTAATTAAAACCGAAGTCCTTTCAGTTGCAAGCGAGTTATAATCTTTAACTCCAGTATTGATGCCACAAACCGCTCTTGGTGCATCAGGTTCTTGTTGCCTACTGTGCTTCACTATGCTTTAATTTTAAGGAAGGTGATGCACAGCATGGCATGAAATCTTATGTTGATGACACTGGTGCTCTCCTCTTTCACCTGTCTAACATCTTTCTTCTCCACAGGCTTCAAACATGTACGCATGTGCTAAGTTTGTCACCTCACCTGCTGTGGTATGTATTCGAGCTCTATTGTCACATTCCACTTTCAGAAAATTACCTTAATGCCATTCTTTTTAGAGTCTTGTATTCTCTTTCTTCCATGGAAATTGTCTACAATTATATTAGTTCTAACCACGTTTATAATCATGCATTTAAATGCTTCAATTCAATGTTCACTTTTACCCAAAACGACTTGAAACAGAGCAATTCCTCGCACAGAGCCAGCAATATTCATAGTTTGTGATGCCAGATTTATTCGAAAGCTGGATTAGAAGACAGGCTAGAGCAGAGGAAAATTATGGATATTTTTTTTCTTTGTGCATTGTTTTGAGATTAATTTAAATTAAATTGGTCAAATTAATGTACACTGGATCCTTGCACTCATAAAATATTTGAATTTGAAACATGCTTTGGTAATAGAAAGCATATGCATCATATAGATGTTAAATTAGTTCTTCTGAAAGTTTGTTCTTTCTTCCTTTAGGTCCGTGGAGGATCCAGGGTTTTGGCCCGGCCTGTTTCAGTCATGTTCAACAGACCTGAAGCAAGAACCGAACAGGTAAAAAATAAAAAGTGCCTTCTATGTGAATGCTCTGGAGTACTTTGCCACTTCTCTTGCACATGCTTAAATGTCTTGCCCTCCCTTTCAGGCAGCTCTGTTGCCAGTCAGCGAAGCGACCCTCCTTAACCTAACCCGGGGTTTCCAGACCAGCGCTGTATCCAGAGATATCGACACAGCGGCCAAGTTCATTGGTGCTGGTGCTGCCACGGTGGGTGTGGCCGGATCCGGAGCTGGAATCGGGACAGTGTTCGGCAGCCTTATTATTGGCTATGCCAGGTAATCAAGCTTTGAAATTAGGCTCTTAAAATGGGTTTGTTATACATGTTGCTTGTGCCTAATAGCGTTTTCTTCATTTACAGGAATCCCTCCCTGAAACAGCAGCTCTTTTCCTACGCCATTTTGGGCTTCGCTCTGTCTGAGGCCATGGGTCTGTTCTGTCTGATGGTGGCATTCCTCATCCTGTTCGCCATGTAATTTGGATGTCTTTTCTTCTAAGCAGTTCGACTCTCTTGATCTGGAGATTGGAACTGACATGCAGCTTCGGCCGTGGCACCGCCATTCCAACAAAACTACAAGAAACTCTCCCTTTTTATGTTCCCCTGTACCGTTTTTCTCTATCTGAACGTTTTATGTAAGAACTCACTTCACATAAGACCATCTGAATAAATGGTTGAAATCTGTTTGCTTTTGTGGTTTTTTTTTTCTGCTATAAGAATGTAGAGTCTGAGGGAAGGTAGACTAGCCTGGTGTTTTTTGAATATCATATTAGATTTGGGTTGGCTGACTTTAAAAGTCACTCAATCTAAATCTGACTCCTTGTAGAGATTTGCATTGCACTCTAACATTTATTTAAATATAAATATACCCCATTTAAAAAATGTTTGCAATTTATCCACCTATGTTACTAGCTCACTATTAACATACTGATATGCAACATTGAGACACAAATAGGCAAGTGTTTAACAATGTGGAGAAATGGGACTTTCAGTTGGTATGCACATTCTCTCTAACTGGTTCTTAGTTTGTGGTACACTCGTAAAAAGTTAATATCAGTATTCTCTCATGTATAATACAATGGTTATCAGATTAATTAAATTGCAGTTGTGATACAAAAATACATGACTGAAACATTGCTCAAAGTCATTTCAATGTTTTTGAAAGACACATTACAGAGGCAAGTAGTACTAAAAAGTTCATATAGACGGTGACTGCATAATATGACAACACCACAACACAAATTACACATTTCCCTCATCTCAGCTCCACTAAGTCTGATGGAAAAAAACATCTTAAAGCAGCTTTGGTTGGGTTTTAAACTTTTTCAGAAGCACTTACTCGTGGGCAGAGGTGGTTTAACTGGGAGGCCAGTCGTTGAGAGGCTGCTCACTGCAGAACTGTGTGTGGAGATAGAAGGTCCAACTATATCCTCCTGGGACCCAAGAATAGACTTTTGTCCACTGTAGTGGACATTATACTTTAGTGAATTTCTCTGACGTCATACATGTCACATGACACAACCTGGGTGTCCTGTAAAGAGCACATTCAGGACTTTTCAGAGATACCAAATGTTTGGAGGTTTCACCATGAAAACAACTACTCCTTGGTTTTTAAAAATGTCTGACATTAATTTAGTGATCAAATGTAGCATTCTTATGGAAATATGATAATATATTGTAATTATAATTTAAATTGGACTACTTTTCAAATTGTATTTCATAAAACAACATCTCAGGAAAATGTTAAGGGGTTTCAAATAAAAAAATATTTTCTGTTACAGAACAGGGCGTTGATTTCATACATGTCCACTGTAGAGGACACCAGGACTTAAATCATGTTTATCAGGCATTTTGTGAGACACAACAAGTGAATATGGAAATAAATTATACATCAATATTCCTATGAAATATTAGATATTATTACTCCAATTAATGCCAATTATTACTCCAATTATTACACTTCTTTTTTCATTAAATGTTGCTCCAAGAACACATTAATGTGCAAATTAGATACAGTGTATAGATACATTGCATTGAATGGGAATATTAATTTATGGCCATTTTACCCACATATTGCATAAAGTAAAATGGTGTATCAATTCATTCCGTTATTTCTTTCATAACATAGTTGAGAATAATCTTTATACAAATTTTGGTTGAAAAAATCCTGAAACCCCCAAATTTATTGGTGATTGAAAAAAAAAATCCCATTGTTTTTGCCTATACATATAATTTCATGTCATTTTATTTTTTTAAACAACTTAGTCCTGGCGTCCACTACAGAGGACATAGCATAACGTATGAATAACATATTATTTTTCAAAAATGTTTTTTTACCATTTGTTTATTGTGCTCTAAACGGTGTGATGACATGGGGAAAAAAAACTAAATTCACAAAACCTTTTTTTTCTGGGTCTCAGGAGGATATCCTAACCCTACTACCCATAACCCTTACAAAAATTATCCATGGTTTTATTATAGGAAAAGTTATTCACTTTTTTTTAGTGAATCAAAAACATGCAGCGTGACCAATGTAGTCCGATTCCCTAACGAATGACTCTTATGAAATGATTCATTTTAGCGAATCAGGGCGACCAAAAATGCCCGATTCCCAGGTCTACTACTCGCTTACTGAACTTTTAAAACACATTTTGAGTTTTCTTATAACCAGATATAATTGTATATGATTTTACATTTCTAGAATCGTTCAAATCCCTTACAACTCCCATTCCGCTCGAATCTCCTCCAGGAGTGCACCGCTAGATGGCGCTGCTTCCTTCTTGAATGAGGAGGAAGTGAAGAGAAATGAAACAACATTGATAAACAGGCCAGGCCGAGCGAGGGGAAATTTACGTGCGTTTAAGACCTTAAACTCAGTTATTCATTCATGTGAATGTTAAATGCTCAGCTAATTCGACTGATACATTAAAATCAGTGGTGCTTTTGACACAGGGTGTTATAGTTGAGATCGGTAGAGGGAAACGGGAGAATATGTAGGAGTCATTTCTCTCTTCCTGCCCTCCTCCACTTGCCTCCGAGCAAGGAGAAACAGAAACTGCAGAAGAAACGGACTGATCTGACAGCTGGTCAAACAGTTCGCGGCTGCTTCGCTCTCATCGACGATGGCGGATAGCGTTGGGGAGGAGAAGGCCAACGGTTCGGTGGGGACGGCGCAGGGCCACGGAGCGCAGCTCTCCGCGAGTTTGGGTAATTCTGTACCGGGGCATTCATCAACGTCCCCCCCGCCTCTGGCAGAGACCGGCCTGTCCGTGGTCGCTCCCGGGATCCCGCACACCATCAGTCCGGCCGTGGAGAGCGGACTCGGTCTGCTGACTCATGCGCTCAACTCCACGGTCCCCGGGGCCCTTCCTCCATCCCTGCCGCCCGGTATCGGATCAGGAGTCCCGGCCGGAGCGGGCCTCCTGTCCCAAATTCACGCCACCTCCTGGGATCCCACGTTAAGCACCGACTGGGACAACGAGAAGGCGTCTCAGCAGTGTATTCTCCGGATAAAAAGGTCATTTTGCACTATCCTATAGGATCTGTATTTGTTTTGGGAAGTGTAAGACAACTTTTCAAAGTTCGCCTGCGTGCAAACAGTTGAATTTACTTTCTAATCCAAACATATGGTGAGAGGAAGCATGTCAGAATGCTGAATGAGCCGATTTATATTTAACTGGTAATTGTTGTTTTTGTTTCAATATTAAATATTAATTAGACTACAAAAATGTAATGTTCATTACATTAATGCAAAGTTGTTTTAATCTTAGGTATGCAATTCTTGCTTGAGAATTAAGCATACAAAAGTTGAGTAATCTATGTTAACAATATACACTTTACTCACCTGTGAGCATTATTCATTTCTGATGAATGCACAGTGCTGTAATTGTGTAGTTGGGTATCAGACATCCACCAAATTATGGTGTTTCCTATCAGTAGAACCTTTTTTGAGTTATTGATTATTGGTCATATATATATATATATATATAGCCTATATGTTGCTCAAACCAATGACCAGTCAATCTCTACTAGCCTGGCATTCTCCAACCTTTTCCAGCCAAATGTTGTGTCTGCAGTTTAACCTGTCATAGGCGACTGTCTTTTATAAGGCACAACAGTGTTGCCACTCTCGGGAATTGCAGTGACTTTGGCCTTGATCAGACGTCCCCAGCGGACTAATAATGGAAATGTGGACACGAAAATGGAAACACTCAGTTACAATGAGTCAGTTGTGTTTATGTGTAGTTTGGCTCTGTATGACAGGCATTCAGTGATCTGGTGATTTTCTTGGCAGGGTGTGTACTGTGTGTGGCTTCTGCTTACTTCTTGAGCTTTGACAAAAATGGCGCACACTGCCACTGATATTTCTTAATGTGAATGATGCCTCTGTTTATAATGATTCTAAACATATATATTTTTTTCATTTAGAGACATTATGTCCATCTATAAAGAACCTCCTCCGGGTATGTTTGTGGTTCCTGATCCTCACGACATGACCAAGGTAAGCATCAGCAACTGATGTTGCTCAAATATCACCATAATTGTGAGGGAAAATGCACCTTTGGACCTCACAGGAATAAATTAGTTAAAATTATATTCAAATAAAGAAACATTTTTTTTAATTGTAATAACATTTATAAATATTACTGTATTTTGATCACATACAACAGAGACTTCTGTAAAAAACATTTAAAAAACTTTACAGACCCCAAACTTTTAAACTGTAGTGTACTAATATAAATGTGTATATACATTTGTTATGTACAAGCATGAATTAACAATGAACAATAGTAAATTTAGAAATGATCCTAAATGAATTAATGATGTAAAAAATATCATGGAAATTACTGTGGTTATTCTCCCATATAAAGCCGCCTCCTCCTCTTCCTCCTGTCTCCACAGATTCATGCCCTCATCACCGGCCCCTTCGACACACCATATGAGGGTGGCTTCTTCCTCTTCCTGTTCCGCTGTCCCCCTGACTATCCCATCCACCCTCCACGCGTCAAACTAATCACTACAGGGCACAACACCGTTCGTTTCAACCCCAACTTCTACCGCAACGGCAAAGTTTGCCTGAGCATCCTCGGGTAAGAGACATTTCTTGTTTAGGCTTTTGATTGATTCTCACAGATATTTTACTTAACCCTGAAAGTAAAAGTGGCCAAGGCCTGTTCACACCAAGGATGATAACTATAAAGTTTTGATAATCATTCTAATTCTTTGAGAATAAGAAAGTCCACACCATAACTATAACAATAATGACTCAGAGGATCGATATCATTGGAATCACTGGAGGTATTTTTTTTTCCAGCTGATAAACGATAAAAACATCAACAGCCAATCAAAAATCCACCGACAGATAGAGCTGAAGCATTTAAAGTGGTAGACCGCAGTTTGGTGTGGACGCTAATATAGGCTAGTTATCATTGGAATCAGTTTCAGTGGAATATCTTTCCAGCTGATAAAAACAATGTCTAGGCTATAGTTTAAATCGTTTTGTCTCGATACGATCTGATATTGATTCTCTTAACCAGTGATGCATATTTGCAGATATACAACAAAAATACACTTTAGTTTTTTAAATAGTTGTATAATGGGGAAAGAAATCAAGTCACTCATGAGCTCAATAATCTAATAACAGCTTTTGACATGACAACAGTCAAGAAACTCTTTCAGGCTTCTGTACTACAATGTGCAATGTCTAAACTCTAGTGAAAATCCTTATTAGGAATTAAAAATGAGGTACTCCATTTGTAGAAAAATACATTAATTTAGAAAAATAAAGCTGTTAGGGCTAACGATTATTTGGGTAATCGAGTAATCGGTCGATTATTTTGACGATTAATCGAGTAATTGTACATTTTTGGGGAATAACCACAAATAACCATTAAATGACTTAAAATACACAGGTGTAATAACAATGAGGCAATAACAATTGGTTCAAAAAAAGTGTCAAAAGCAAGTTATCATATGGTGTTATTGAAACAACACTGTTAAAATTCATAATATACATAATATAAACAATATATACAACATTACATATAACAAATGCCTGAAAAGGCCTGGTGATTGTTGGTGTCATCACATACAGCATGATCAAACCCATGTTTAATATTAGCCAAACAACATTTAATTCAAATGTCCACTTAATCTTTAATATTTGGCCACTTCTTTACGATAGAAATGCTACAGCCACTGTAATTTCTTGAACAAGAACATGTGGACATCAAAACATGCAAACTCAGAGCAAGGGTTTATAGTTTTATTGAAATCGTGATGAACATCAATTCGCATATTTAAAAAATATATTGATGTATTCTCCTCTGTTGGCGCAGGTTTATAAATTATTTAAGTTACAAGTCTGGTGAAATGGCGCATGTTGCGTTCCCAGATGAACGTTATAAGCAAACCCAAATAAACGCTAGGAGATGCTGGAAGAAACACGTAACCTGCACGAATGTAAACACGGGCAAATCGCAATCCACTACTCAAATGTAATCAAAGAATCGAGAATTTTTGCATCACGATCTGGCACACATGCAGATGGTACAGATGAGTATAGACAGACGTTGCAAAATAAAGGTGTCTCTTACAGATATATCGGTATTGATTCTTTTTTTGCACACACACATATATATACTGTTAGTCATTTATTCAATATAGATCCATATCAATGTATTGTTACCCTTAGTAGACTAGACGCTAATATAGTTAGCTTTATAGTTATCGTTCTTGGTATGAATGGGCTTTTACTCAGATCCTACCTGTTTCTTTCTACAGCACTTGGACTGGTCCAGCGTGGAGTCCCGCCCAGAGCATCTCCTCTGTTCTCATATCCATACAGTCCCTAATGACAGAGAACCCTTACCACAATGAGCCAGGCTTTGAGCAGGTACTACTGCTCCCACATTCTTGCTTTAGAAGGTCCCTGTGCTGTGTTTTATTTGGTTCACAGTGAATGCTATAGGTTATTCGTCTGTTTGCTAGGAAAGGCACCCTGGTGACAGCAAAAACTACAACGAGTGTATCCGTCACGAGACCATGCGAGTTGCTGTGTGCGATATGCTAGAGGGTAAAGTGCCGTGTCCCGAGGCCTTGTGGTGAGTGATGATCCCTCAGCCATTTCGCATAATCATGGTCCTTTTTAAAAGGCTTGTAGGCTGTACTGTACTTTTTATTAGTATTGTACTGTACCAGTTATTAAATGGTTTGTTTTCTTAGGAAATTATATAACTCATCAAAAAAAAAACATAAGTCTTAGTCAATAAGACAGTAGTCAGCCCTGAATCCATTTTAGAGTTTTTATCTAAAGCACATTTTTTAAACTCATTGTTTGTTTGTTTTTTATTGCTTTTTTATAACTTAGTCGCCATGAAAATAACCAAGGAAGCTTGCATGGCGTTAAAACACTGACCGATCAACTATTTATTAAACGCATCGTTTTTCTGTTCCTAGGAGCGTGATGGAGAAGTCCTTCCTGGAGTACTATGATTTCTATGAGGGGGTCTGCAAAGAACGTCTGCACCTCCAAGGGCAGAACATGCAGGTGATGACTGTTTGCAAATGTGCTTTGCTACATTTTCACATTGCGCCTTGGGATATGTCATTTCGATTGTCATCATAACATTAGAAATGCAACCTTATGCATGTGTTGTGATATTATACATGTTCCTATTAGCTGTGGTGAGTCATTCATGTCAGCATTTACAGAAGACCAACAAGAACAAAGAATCTGACGTACTGCCACGACTCCTAGTTAAGTTGAGTTTAGCTGAATCACTGAGAGCAGCTTCCATTCGCCTGCAGCCATTTCTGTGGGATTTCCAGAGTTGTTATTGTCCTCAAGTGAATTGTCCTGCTATGAATCAGTATTCAGGCATTTTGTAGTCATGGTAGTCACGAATGTTGTGGAACTGTTGTACAGACCGTGGTTAAATTGTATTGTCTTTTGTTTGATTTGTGCTTATGGTTTTGTGC
Source organism: Squalius cephalus (assembly GCF_949319135.1). Lineage (NCBI taxonomy): Eukaryota > Metazoa > Chordata > Actinopteri > Cypriniformes > Leuciscidae > Squalius > Squalius cephalus. The sequence goes on along the minus strand of NC_137122.1, from coordinate 46,612,952 downwards.
TGTTTTTATATATATATATATATATATATATATATATATATATATATATATATATATATATATATATATATATATATATATATATATATATATATATATATACAGTGAGGAAAATAAGTATTTGAACACCCTGCTATTGAAATACCCTGTCTGAAATTGTCATCGTAGGTGCATGTCCACTGTGAGAGGCATAATCTAAAAAAAAAAAAAAATCCAGAAATCACAATGTATGATTTTTTAACTAGACAGGTGTTCAATAGACAGGTGTTCAAATACTTATTTGCAGCTGTATCATACAAATAAATATTTGAACACCTGTCTATCAGCTAGAATTCTGACCCTCAAGGACCTGTTAGTCTGCCTTTAAAATGTCCACCTCCACTCCATTTATTATCCTAAATTAGATGCACCTGTTTGAGGTCGTTAGCTGCATAAAGACACCTGTCCACCCCATACAATCAGTAAGAATCCAACTACTAACATGGCCAAGACCAAAGAGCTGTCCAAAGACACTAGAGACAAAATTGTACACCTCCACAAGGCTGGAAAGGGCTACGGGGAAATTGCCAAGCAGCTTGGTGAAAAAAGGTCCACTGTTGGAGCAATCATTAGAAAATGGAAGAAGCTAAACATGACTGTCAATCTCCCTCGGACTGGGGCTCCATGCAAGATCTCACCTCGTGGGGTCTCAATGATCCTAAGAAAGGTGAGAAATCAGCCCAGAACTACTCGGGAAGAGCACGGCCCGTCTTAAGTTTGCCAATGACCATTTGGATGATCCAGAGGAGTCATGGGAGAAAGTCATGTGGTCAGATGAGACCAAAATAGAACTTTTTGGTCATAATTCCACTAAACGTGTTTGGAGGAAGAAGAATGATGAGTACCATCCCAAGAACACCATCCCTACTGTGAAGCATGGGGGTGGTAGCATCATGCTTTGGGGGTGTTTTTCTGCACATGGGACAGGGCGACTGCACTGTATTAAGGAGAGGATGACCGGGGCCATGTATTGCGAGATTTTGGGGAACAACCTCCTTCCCTCAGTTAGAGCATTGAAGATGGGTCGAGGCTGGGTCTTCCAACATGACAATGACCCGAAGCACACAGCCAGGATAACCAAGGACTGGCTCTGTAAGAAGCATATCAAGGTTCTGGCGTGGCCTAGCCAGTCTCCAGACCTAAACCCAATAGAGAATCTTTGGAGGGAGCTCAAACTCTGTGTTTCTCAGCGACAGCCCAGAAACCTGACTGATCTAGAGAAGATCTGTGTGGAGGAGTGGGCCAAAATCCCTCCTGCAGTGTGTGCAAACCTGGTGAAAAACTACAGGAAACGTTTGACCTCTGTAATTGCAAACAAAGGCTACTGTACCAAATATTAACATTGATTTTCTCAGGTGTTCAAATACTTATTTTCCTCACTGTATATATATATATATATATATATATATATATATAAACCTTTTTTGCTGCTTTACAATTTTATAGTTGGTACCTGAGTGTAGTTTAATATCCTAAACGTTTTGTTCCTTCCCTTTTGTGCCCCGTCAAATGTATGTATTTCTTGTAGGATCCTTTTGGGGAGAAGAGAGGTCGTTTTGACTACCAGGGTCTGTTGACCCATCTCAGAGTCATCCAGAGGCGATTGCGGGAAAAGTGCCCGCCAGAGGACAACGACGGCGACTCTGACTCGGACACCAGCTCGTCCGGCACCGACCCGGACAGTCAGGGCAGCTCACAGCCTTAGAGTGCCCTCTAGGGGTGCGAAGCGAGCAAAGGTTAGATCGTTTCCCTTTACCTGCAGCTCCGGACTCCTCAAGCGAGCACAGATGCAAGAAGAGCCGGAAAAAAACCTGGAGAATCTGCTCACGGAGAACAGAGATTCTGTTTCTTCTGATTGGTTAATATTTTTGCTCTTGCTCCTTGTGTGCTGGCCAATGACTGCCTTTTGTTTTGCTGTTTATTTTTTTTCCCTCATGGAGAAGAGGTTCAGGCAGGGCAGGAGGGGGAATGAGGGCCTTGCATATAGATGTATGTGTGCGTGTGTACATTTGTAAGTGACAGAGATGTATACGGCAGGTCAACACAGCCTCTACCTTTCGAGTCCATGTTTCTCTGTCTCTTGCTGCATCCATTGTAGAGCTAAACAGAAAAAAAAGAAGTCATATGAAGTCAAATAATTCATTATGATAATAAAATCACTCTTAAAACAAACCAGTTTACTTGCAAATGCACACATTTCTTTTTCTTTACCCACTGTTTCCTTATAGTCTAATCAAAATGTTTGTTTTTCACTAATGAAATCATTAAAAAAAATGAGTATGGTCATAAATTGAGATACATAATGAATTGAACGCCACACTTTAAGAGCAAGAAACACGGATGCAACTTTAAAGAAATGTACATATGATTATATAGAGAACTTTTATTTTAATGTTCAATGTTCTTAAAATGCTATTGAACTGGTTGAAGTAACAGCAGCCTGCCAAGCACTCGTGGGAAAGGTTGCCTTTTGAGTGTCGGTTTCGTTTGTTGAACTTAAGTCTGTCTCTAATTGTGAAGCTGTTGACTGTCAAAAGAGACATCTGTTCTTTAATTGTTCTGGGAATAATCCTGAATTTTCAACAAGACGGAAACATACTTTTACATGCTTTTCGTTGTAATTTCACAGCAGTTCCACACCAGCCTCTGCTCGAAGTGTCCCTCGATACTGCTACAAATGTCCTTCTCTTTACCGGGGATACTGTGGTCACTTGTGTCATCATATGCAACGGGATGAAGCTGCCTAGTACAGATTTGGAGAAGAGGAATGGGATCATATTCAACCATTTCTTGACACCATGGTTCTATCTATGCTCCGATTAGTTTTCATGAGAGTGCACCGAAATATTTTGCAACAATCTATTGAAATCCATCCCTTTAAATAGCAGGCATATAGTTTCCCACAGCATGCTAAACGCAACCAAAATGGCAGCCTTTACTTTTCTGTATACATGTACATTTATAACGCGTTCTATCCATGGAAAAGCAGATTACATTTAAGACCTATACTGAGTGATTAACCACAAAAAAAAAAAAAAAAAAAAAAAGTTTTACTTTTTCAGTTGGGCCAAGTACAGTTCTGAGGTTTTTGCATGTGCTATCATTTTGATTTCTCTTGAGTGCGAGAGAATATATTCTGGTCTAGGACATCATATGTTGATAAAACAGCACTGTTAGGTTGCTTGACTCTTAAGTCTATGTGTCTCTTCTAGAACGCCCTGCAACAGGAAACAGTTCCTTAACTGTGAGTTTGACTTTGTGATGTACTAATGCTTTTCCCTTGTTAGCGAAATGAGAATGAATTATGTAAATAATTAATGTATCAATCAATTGCAACTATAAGGAAAAATATATATAAAATTGATTCTGATTACATGCCTCTCTTTGATTGCTTTGTTTGACATACTATTTTATCATTCAAAATGGCAGAAGGAGTGTATATTATATTTCACGAATAATATGTCACTCATAATTCTCTTCATTTTACATGTTGAGTTTTTTTTTTTCTTTCTTTAATTATAAAAGTTATCAAATAAATGCATATGGTCAAACTGATTCTTTTGACTGTGTGGGATTTTCATAGTAATTTAAAAAAGAAAAAGAAAAGACCACTCTGTAATTACATTAAATAAAAATATATTCTCTACCGTTCAAAAGTTTGGTGGTTTCCACAAAAATATGAAGCAGCACAACTGTTCTCAACACTGAGAATAATCAGAAATGTTTCCTGAGCAGCAAATCATTTTAGTATGATTTCTGAAGGATCATGTGACACTGAAGACTGGAGTAATGATGCTGAAAATTCAGCTTTGCCATTATAGGAATAAATTACATTTGACAATATATTAAAACAGTTAACTGTAATAATATTTACGGTATTATATTATTGTTTTACTGTATTTCTGGTTAAATAAATACAGCCTTGGTGAGCATAAGAGGCTTCTTTTAAAAATCTTACTGACCCCAAATTTGTTGAAAGGTAGTGTATAAAAGCTATGGTTAATATGCACTGAATTATCAAACTCACAGCATTTTATGTTTCAAATTTTCATCAGGTTTTGGTGTTTTTAGGTCACAAATATGACACGTTGAAATATCCCTTGCTATCAACTTTCAATCAGCTTTATGCAAAGTTTTTTGGAAACATTTTTGGACTGTGACTGATTTGGACAATTAGGATTTTAATTTAAATGTCTTGAGTTGATCTGTTTAGTGCACATCAGATCAACACACACACAAATTAGCTACATTATAGTTTCAGGGCACAAGAATATTCCTAATGTTGTTTTAAAATCTCAGCAATCTTAAGATATAAAAAAAATAATTGATCCCATAAATGAGCACTTTTAATGTAAGTACAATCGCTCTTGTCTCATGTCCACTGCTACAGTATTGTTGAGCGGTCATTAGGGGGCAGTAGTGCGTAGTTTTTGTCACCACAGAGCACAATCCAACTGGCTCGTATTGAAAAACCTGTTGATCATCACGTGTGAAAGATTGGGGATTACTGCCAAAGTTCTGAATTCTTGATAATGTTTGGCTAAATTGTTAGATGTGCTTTTATAGAGGCAACTTTATATGAATCCTGAAGTTATATCAAAAAGTTGTTCTTACAATCTCTGTTTGTAAACCTATTGTGAATATATGTGCAATGTAATATAATGCATTAAAAAATTATTTTTTTTTTTTTAATAATTGAGAAAGCCTGTCTCTGTTGTGGTTTGAAGTGTCAGCATGCTGTTTTTATATCCTCTTCCCATTATACATCAGAAGACACAAACTCTTGACTATAAGAGCTGCCGATTTGACAAGCTGTTTGACTAAGATAAAACTTGTCTTGGTCACTGTAAAAATTATTGTTGGTTTAACTTAAAAAGTAAGTTGCCTGGTTGCTTAAAATTTTAAGTTCATTGAAAAAAAATATGAAGTTAATAAAATGAAGAAGATTTGTTTAATCAACAGAAACTCAATGTTATCTGAACCACATAGTTGATTTGACTAAATAAATGTTTTGACAAATCATGAAAATTATTTTTTACAGTGTGGAAATGTTCAGCTCTTAAATATCTTCAACATCTCCTGAGTAGCTAATCACTTTAAAAAAAAAAAATCCTTTAATAATTTGCTGTGCCCTCCAAATCTATTCTAGTGAACTGTGAAAGTGAAGCAGTTGTTCTCAAGCATGAATACTGTAAGTTGTAATTCATATAACTGAACACACGAACACTTTTTGTGTAGTAATTGTGATTAGGCTACTACTCGGGTATCTCTAGCTAAAAAGTTGAGCTTATCAGTTCTCAAAAGATCTTTGGTCAACAGAAACAAGATTCGGTAGTCAGACAACGTGGACCTTCAGCCCTTAATCCAATTCCTTCGGTTTTAAATTCGTTTCCCTTCAAAAGGAGAGCCATATGCTTTCGTAATGACGTCACTCATATTAATTCCAGGCAATATGAAATCTTTCACCTATACATCATAAGTGTAGCCTAATGTATTGTAGGTGTCTTTGGTTTTGCCACATTACTGCCGCCTCATGAATAGTGACTAACTTTTTAACGATTTATTTCTTCCCACGACAACATCACAACCATGACAACATTGGAACTCCAGGGGGAGGGGCAATGAGAGTTAACGTTTCATGACGTCACTATTTACGTAGTTTTAAGCGATCAGAAATGCTAAGCAAACTACCCAATAGGCTACAACAACAAACGCATACAATGTACCAATACGAAAGTTAAACATGATAACAAAAGTCCCCGCGATGGGCGGAAAACCACGATTTTATGGCACACATAGGCTAACTAACAAACAGTTCCGTTATTTAAAGGAAGTTCTCAGAGGAAGTAGTGAGGTTAGATATTTGGGGTGTCTTTATGGGTTTTATGCTTCGTACATGTAAAGAATTATGGCAATTAATTGTTTGTGCGATAACAAGGCGTTATCTGATCCACAACGTTTGTATTTGTATAACAGCTTGAGTTTTACACTTAATTCGTTCATTTATGAAAACGCTTTTTTTCCTAAGATCAAGTAGCTATTCACTTTAGAAAACTTATCTGACTGCATCAAATTCTATTTGACTTAAGTCTTTCGTTATAGCAAACTGTTTATTGAATTCATAAAATTAGTATAAAGAGGTAAACGTCTTGATTGTTGTAACATTGACTTTGCACCTCCAAAACAGCTCGTTAAATACGCAGAACACAAATAAACCATTTGATTGGTCTTGTTTACGGTCTGGGTTAAGATAGGCTAATCCAACGTTACTTCACAATGAAACCTATAGCCTATTATTAAATATGCCATACTCATCCTTTTTTAGTCTTTGTTATTTGTTGTCTTTAAACATGTGCTTCGAGCAGCCCAAATAACAAACTTAGCAATGGTGAAAAGATCCCGAATCTAATGTGTAGCTATGCTAGAAAATTATACGAGAATTAAGCACACAACAGTAACACAATAATTCGTTTTATTTCGTTGGTTGGGTTATTTTTCTGTTTTCTTGCGTTGAAAATCGCTATGTAGATTTTCTTTAAATCGCTATGTCTTTGTCAGTTATCATTTGTACACATAACCATATAAATAAATTCAATACATCCTACACGAACTTTGAGCATCAGTTATGTGTAACTCTTGTGCAACACAACTGTCGTATCCAAGTGACATATTATGAATGAAATGTCTGGTAAACAACACCGTTTTAACTTCGCAAGTGACATCAGTCTGGCAAAAATTTCAAGTTAACGAAATTCACTCTGATTCGTAATCGAAGACGTATTCAGTATTTACCAGTCATTTGGGTTTTGCTCCCATGATGTTGCTAAAGAAAATGTCACTGCTGTTCGCAGGAAATCTGATTACATGAATTGTCTCATCATAAATTAATTCAGTTAATGGAGCTTCGTGTGGTCATGTAAAAAACTGCAATAAATAAATGATAATGTGCACTTTAAATGAACACTTATAACACCTATAGTGCTCAATTCTCTGAGTCTCAGTTTTCTGGAATTGCATTATCTCAAAATGCCCACTTGGTGGAAGCAGCATACCTAGTGGGCATAACATATAGCCTACTTCAAACAGCAAAATCATATAGCTATCGGTCTATTCACGGTTTTGAGCATTAAACATACTTTTTTTTCTTTTTTTCTTTTTTGGACAAATTTACACGGAGAGCTGTCGATACAACAGTTGATATATTAGATCTCTGATATGAGAGCCAACCAACGCTGAAAGCTTTTTTTTCCGACGCTCGCGCTCTCGCTATGTAGGCTAAACCAGCCTCATTTGACATTAATTATTAAAGGGGCAAAATTGCGTTCATATGCTCAGTACTGTATAATTTCTTCAGATTTGTTGACAAAAACATACTTTGATAAACGTCAACCGAATGATAGGCTAAGTTATGCGGACGAGGGAAATAGACCAACTGGTGTTGAGTGTGATTGTTCACGTTGCACGCGCACAGGGGTGTGTTATGCACGTCACCAGTATAGAGGCCAAGCACTGTTCTGATTGGACACACCCTCCCCCCTCTCCATTTTGTGGGAAATCGCTATATGCTTCAAGTTGCTGATCATTAAAACTGTTTCTTTGTCGTTACAAAACGGATATCGAATATTCAATGTATTATCTTCGAGAAGTTAAACACAATAGAGGAACTGATGATATGAATCAGTCAGGTACTTCAACAACAGCGCGTGCATTGAACCTGATGATCATTCCCTTTCTTTCTTTCTTTCTTTCTTTCTTTCTTTCTTTCTTTCTTTCTTTCTTTCTTTCTTTCTTTCTTTCTTTCTTTCTTTCTTTCTTTCTTTTTGTAAGTCAAATTCACTCAGTTTTTAAACCTGTTAACAAAACTTTATTTTTCAAAAAAAGCTTGCATGATTAAATCTTGCAGTGGTATCTTTAATTGTGCTAATTATTTATTTTAAATGTGCTTGTATTGTGCGTGTTAATTAGCCTACATATTTAAATAGTTAAATTTGCTTGTATGATGTGCTATAAAACTACTTTGTTTTAGTTGGAAATGACTCTTCCTATAGGCTTCAAATATATGTTGTTATACTCTTAACTTGGACACTATGTATTTGTAAGAAAAAGATATGTCTTATTTGATCAAACTTTAGTGACTTATTTAATTGTGAGATTAGATTATACTTAAGTTTATATTAGATTAAAATAAACTATAGAAGCTTACTTTTTTGTGAGGGGTTGGATTATATTAATACTTCCATTTTTTAACATTGAAATTGCATGTAAAATGAAACTGCTTGTAATATAATGCAAATAAATAGTATTTATTTATTTGCACTCAGCTTTCTCAATCAAACATATTTTTATAAACCCACAAGTCTCTTTGTGGGTTGGATATACATTTGCTTACTGTTTAAGAGACATCTCTTTTTAAAAAATATATATTTAAATGGGCTAAAACTGGGAACATTTTTAGATATTTATTTATATATATTTTAGAAATAAAAGTGAAGACCGTTTGAAACAATTAATTCTAAATTCACAGTGTATAGATATGCTGCAAAACTGTTTTAGGAGTTGGAAACAACACCTAAACATAGGCTACTGGGTATTTCTTCATTGTGGCTTACTGCTTAGATTAATAAGGCTGGATTTACAGGGTTTTACAAATCCAGATTATGTTGTGTTATTGCTAAGACAGCAGAGAGGGTCTCACATCATTTGAGTGGCATCATGGGAAATGACAGAGAACTGCCAATCATTCTCAACTTCCTCCAAGAGGGCAGAAATTACATCCCACTTATCAAGTGTTTAAATAATCCAATCTACTTTCTAACAAGTTGTTAAAACATAAAACTTTATTTGTATTATTCCAAGAGAGAGAAAACCTAATTTCAAACTTTGAATCAGCTTTGATGCTGCTGTTATTTTTGTGCAGTCATGACTGTTTGAACTAAGACTGAAATCTTCATGTTTTGATTACTTTTTGTAATATTTTTATTCATATTTGTACAGCATGAATTTTGACTACAATTTCAGATATTTAATTTGAAGTATAGGTTGAAACTAGGCTATTAATTAAATATTCCACTTCAAAAAATATTGATAATCCACTTGTGTTTTTTCCCCCCAAAATTTAATTAGGCTATTCATTTACAATTTACAAAAGTCAGATCAATTTAAAATGATTTATGTTAAGCAACTAGCTATATCTTCTTCAATCAATGTATTATTACATTTAATCTATTTAATAATTGATAAAAAGTCTGAAAAGTTAATAATGATCTACTATGGTTTTCTTCCATGAGGAAAACTGCATAGTTGCAAGCATGGATAACAAAAGAAGCAAGCAAACAGTTATGGAAAAATTCAGGGAAACCATGAAGTAATGAAGTCTCAAACTTCTTACACGGTTAGACCTTCTTCTGCAAGCGCTTCAGTTGATCATGTGAGTTGAACAAATGTGACAAATCTGCCCTTCCTGTGATAGAAAAGATAGACTTTAGGTTGTATAAAAACTTTGAGACTAATTTTATTCTATAATAATTCTACAATAAAATGAAAGTAAGTTACATGCAATAATGTTGTATTTCTGTCCCTAAACTGCATTTTTAGTGACACAAGGTCTTCCATTGGTTATAGGATAGGCTACTTTTTTTTCATAGTTTCTTTCCGTAAAAAGGCTGATTACATTTCCACTGATAACGTTGTATAACAATAATGAACTGTCTATGTTTTTCAGCTACAGTCTTCCTTTTCCATGTTCACGACTGACCTTGCCTCTGGTCTCTTTGCAAATGTTGCTTTCCAAATATTAACTGTTTGAAAATGTCCTAACTTGCCTTATAGGCATGTAAGCCAATCAGACAACCATATGTATCTAGACCAATACTAAATTCTTTTTTTTTCTCGCATTGAACTTTATTTATTGGTATATGTATTATTTTGTGTCTTTCTGAAATTAAGTTACACTGCTCATTACTTTCTCCTAAAAGTAACATAAAGTTACTGAAATCAGTTGAATAACATGTAAATAGTAAATAAACATATTCACACTATTTTTAGTCATACTTCATGCTTCTTTTCAGAACTTCCTTCCCACCATGCTTTGTTGTTCCTCAGAGCAAGAACCAGAGCCTTTTTATGAACACCCTGATGCAAGTGAAAACAAAGCACTTGATCATACCTTAAAACAGCTGTTATAAATAAAACAATTATTTTGTCAAATAAACAGCATTTTGTAAAGAATATCAAGGGACAGTTTTCATTGATGCACCATCAAACTCTAAAGTCCTTGTTGTCCTGGATGAGCTCCAAGCCTGTGGTCCCCCTCACCCAGAAAAGAGATGCCCTACCCCCACACCAGCTATCCCTCATCCCCCTCACAGTGTGTGGTCAGGACACCATCTCAAATCTCAGAGTCCCTCTTAAACACCAATTCCTTCACAGGACCACAAACTGCACCACTTGCAACAGTTTCTCTTTACAGAGTGTAACACACAGGACTATAAAAATAAATGAATATGCAATGCAAGATATGACAACTGCAGTATTGCTTAGCTATTGTTGCAATTAAAAGAATATGGCCAACACATAGATTTATTTGACCTAGTAACTTTAAAGCTAACTCTGTACAACCACAAAAACTGAGTTTAGACAGAGGCCATCAAAAGAGTGACCCTTTTATTTATTAATAGTTCTACCTTGCATGTCAGATGGTGTTACAACAGAGACATCAGCATGAGGTGCAGCTGAATGCTAAGTCTGTTAAAATTCACATACATTTGCTGATAGACTGAAGTAAGGCCCCAGGCACGGCAAAGCGTGTGCGTTTATGAATTGTGGTGGATGACCGTATAAAAAAAATAGAGAGCGTAATAATCTGGAACAATTTTGCACGATGCAGTCTTTATTTACATTGATTGCAGGAAAGCTTGCGCGAGATTAATGTGTGCGCATTAGGGGATAGGCTACTTAATATTTATCTAGACAATAAAAACGCTGATATATCACTAGTCACTTCAGACGTGTTAAACAGTTCAGACATGCATACAAATACGCCTTTTGTCAACTCATCGTAATCATCCTTGAAACCTTGCGCCCAAGTTATGCTTCGTTGCGGAATGGCCACGCCATGAGTGATTTAAACATGCGCGTTGCTCGAGGGACAGAAGAAATGGGTTTTATGCAGAATCTGCTCCTTATTTCAGTGTTGGTCAAAATACTCTTCACTATGCACCAGTTATGGACTATTGAGAGACTGCCTGCGAGACGTGAATCATTCCTCATCCTTGTTGTAATGGACGGGAAGCCATTTTCTCACAGTGAGCCGGTACTGCCGCCACGTGTACAATTTCAGAGACACGTAACAAAGTAACCGCTTGAAATTCCCATCTGATTTGCGTTTAAAACTCATTTGAAAGGGGTTTTGAGGTCGAATTTCTCTGACCTGACTATATAGCTGAAAAAAAGCCTCGCAATGAGACATCATATACACGGGGTGTACAGACAATAGGCAAAGCAACAGTTGCTCACTTCCTGTTGGTAGGCGGTATCCTCGACTCTAGGCCCTGCTGTCTCAACAACACCCCCATTTTGAATCAGTTGTTGGACCTTCTAATGTCTCGGTTTGGCGCAACATGGAGGTGAGCACGAGAACTTTCGAGATCTCAGTGGAAATGTGTCTCTCTCTAGTTTTGGAGCTGACCTGTTAAAGTAAAACTGGATTCTGCTACCCACTCGGCCAAGTTCCCAAGAGGCGAATTAAAAAGGATACAGTGTTTCAATAAAACCATGCATTGAATATGTTTGTTACTGCTTCGTATTTACTCCACCTCAAAAATGTTTGCCATAAACTTTGGTTGTAAAACTACTCTAATTAAATATTTTACTTCACCGCCCTGGTCGTGACCCACAGCTAACAATGTCATGTACATAAAGGCTATTGGTTTTACTATTAGAAACGTGTTACGTGATCAACTTCAGTCACGAGACTGCAGATAGCAAGCGAGTATGAAAAGGGTAACTATACCAAAGCTAGCCGAGCAACATCACATATGGGTTTTATTTGGACATAAACTCGCACAAAATGTAAAGTTACACTACATGGCCTTTTGTCCTGCAAATTGTGTCTTAGTGGAATCCGAAAAATTCTGATGAATGTAGAAACAAAAAGGTTATACGAAAAGCAGTTCTCGTGACATAAAGCTCATAAGTAAATCTGGAGCATGTGTGGGCTAGTACGAATGTGTGTATGTCTGTAAGAAATGCATGCAGAAAGGATATACGGTGCAATGTACAGAGAATGTTCCTGTCTTTCCAAGCACAACCAGCTTGAGAGAGAGGGGGAGCGCGCGCGCGAGAGAGAGAGCGGAGGACCGGCCCCTTCTCTAGCTACTCTGAGACCACGTGGTTTCTTCTTTGCAAACAAAAAAAAAATTAGTAAATTCGACTCGGTTTTAGAGGCGGTGCCATCGCCAAGCGGTAGGATCTGTGTGACAGTGCAGGGTACAGCTTTAGGTTGAGGGGCAGCGAGAGGAAAGAATTTCTCCCGATCCCGCTATATACATAGGCTACTCGCACCACTATTCCATCGTAACAAACATCAGCTTAATTCAAACTGTTATCATTTCTACAGCGTGCTGGGAATTCGAAGGTTGCTACAGTGAAGAATATTTACCACTCGCCTGCAGGACTTAATCAGACTACAACGTTACTGTTAGTCGAACTTTCCCCTTTTTATTTTGGATTGTCTTGCTGTTTGATTTTTTTTTCTCTACACGTTTTTAATTCCAACCGGTTGACATTTGCACGATTTTATATATCTGCGGGTGCCTTGGTCCTTTTTCAAAAATAAGAACGTTTTGACGGAAAGTTTTTATTTTCATTTCTATTTTTTGGGGGGAGCGTTACAGTTTTTCCACGATGAACAAGCTATATATTGGAAATCTCAATGAAAACGTCACCGCAGAAGACTTGGTTAAAACCTTTGAAGATTACAAGATTCCATACTCTGGACAGTTTCTCATGAAAACTGGCTATGCGTTTGTTGATTGCCCGGACGACCAATGGGCAATGAAAGCGATTGAAACATTTTCTGGTGAGTTGATTTAATTTAATGGGCCTTTCTTTAATGACTTACTCTTGTTAACCTCCCATGCGCGTTTGGGTTGTTTATAATTCAAATTCTACTGTTTTAGGCTACTAAAGATTTCGAGAATATTGTGAAAGTGAATTGATGATTCTACTTGTTTTGCCATTCAAGTCAGGGCAATGTAAGGCTCTATAGTGCAAAGGTACCTGAGATAGTGAACTTTTTAAGTGCAGAGTGTTTGCAGACACTGAAAGCATTCATGCACACATCAACCACGACTTACTTACTTACTTACTTACTTGCTCTGCTCTGACAGGTTTAAAACGTGCTTTATATTCTACTCTGATAAATAACTGTAGCCTACATTTAGCGTCGTTGTGGTTGTAAGCTGTAGGACGTAGTTCTCCTAAACTCAGTCTTTAGGTTTAGTCCAGCCTACCCGGCACAGCTATAGAATCAGGTCTCACCCCTCCCCCTTTTGGCTAATAGGCCAGTGGAGCTAAAATGAAACATGTTTCCTGAAGCTACTATTGAGTTAACAGGCACGATACTGAGGGATACTTTCGTGTCTTTAATATATCCAACCATATAGCATTCCTATATGCTGATTTCAACCATGCAATTTCACTGCATCTGTCCTACAGACCACAAAATGTGTATCTCCTCGCTTCTCCACATATGTAGCATGTGACGTGCTCTATAGCACGAAGGTCGCCATGCCGATAAGGATCCAGTTAAAACTATATATCAACCACATGAAGTCACGGTCAAGATTAATTCATCTTCAGCTGTTCTTTTAATCGCTATATACCTCTTAGGTCTCAACTAGACAGATAATAGGCTACACATAGCCTATGGATTCTGTCACAGTTGACGTAAATAGTTTGTGTAGCCCTGATCAGTGACCCTTGAAAGCGTCCTACGAATTCTGTAATTTAACCAGTGCCAAACAAAAAAAACAATAAAATATTTGTTTGATTACTTTTTATAACACGTAGGCCTTCCCTTTGCAACCTCGAAAGCTCATTAGGCCATTCGCAAAGCAAGTTGTACAGTAAAAAAAATACCGTTCTCTTCACACAGGAAAGTATAACGAAGCAGGCTATATAAAAATCTTTAAGGCACATATTTAATCTTTTAATGCAACGTAATTTTTTTAAGTCGACTTTGATTGTGAGGGCCTTTTAAGTAAGATGGTGGCATAATTTGTTAGTTGGGCTTAAAAAAAATGGAAAAAAAAAATATTTGTTTCCCTTTTCCAGGTAAAGTGGAACTTCACGGCAAACGAATTGAGGTCGAACATTCTGTCCCTAAAAAGCAGAGGTATTTGCTTTCTCATTCAACAATTGTTTGCATACTGTATGTAAAAGCTGAATGTATGTTGTGTCGGTAGTAGCCTACACATGTGTGTAGCCTAACTATGTCACCAGGATCTCGCTGTGTGCTTAAATTGTGGATCTGTTTGATTGAAACAGTCAACTTGCTGTTACTTTGAGAGTATATCTTTCTATATGGGAATATTCTTTGTTTCTCTTCACGTGATGGGTGTTATAGCCTAGTGCTTGGGTGTTCAAGTGGCATTTGCCCTTAGCGTTACACCACGTGCTGTTACATTAATAGTTACTACAGCGCTATATCCTGCGTTAGACATATGCGTGTATATTTGTCAATACAGTGCTGTTCTCCGTGTCATTTCAATCACTTGTTCCCTGTTGATTAGGCCTTGGCCTACTGCAAGGCCTAGGCCTCGGTGATGGATTCGTTTAAACGGTTCATGCTACACAGATTTAGTTTTCTAGCCCGCTGTGGTTTAGAAGCTGCTATTACTTTGGAACACCATCGTTGTTGTTACTTTTGTGCGGATATTTAAAGGATATACTTCGTATGGAACGCCGCTTCAGGTCAGCGCAGGAGAAACAAAGCGATGCATATGTGTGTAACATAAACTGGACAGTTTTAAAGAATTGTTGCCTAAACGATCATCTATCCGCATCTCTGACGATAGTTATGAGTAAATCTGAATGTCAGAGCACAACTTTTGTTGTTTGAAATGAAAATTATCTTCAGAAATATATTTATTTGTGCTCTGGGAGCTTGCATGGCGCACAGAAGACTGTTAATGTGGAACAAAAAGGTCTCATCTCCTTCGTCCCCACCCAAATCAACTCTCCTTCTTACCCCTTTACACCCTTAACGCATTTTTCTTAAACGTCCAAACTACACCTGATGTAATTCGCTGGTATAGTGCTTTAAAATGTTGCATCATGTGAGGACAATAATTTGTGCTAAATAATATAAATACACAATTTGCAGTTAATATGTTTAATTCGTTTTCTCATATGTGTTTGGGACATTTTGTGGTAGGTACAGTTTATAAATGTAGGCTATGTTGTTTTGAGGGACCGCTTTCTGAAAAGTTGAACTAGCGCTTTGTTTGTGTTCCCCATGTTTACGCATTTTAGCTATAGTAAATCTGTTTATTGCTGACGGGCGTGTTGTGAGAAAACGTATGCAATGTGTTGCAACAGTTACGGAAGTCTTGATATTACTCTATGTATATAATAGCTGTTTTTGATTATTATAAAAAAAATTGTATATGTGTGACGCAGAATATGTATCCAAATGTATACTGATCAAGCACACTTTTTAAAATTGTTATTAATGATTGTGTAACGAATATATGTTTTAAATGGACCTTAATGGTATACGCTGTGATTAGTGTTGGGAGGCCAACGTTACACTGATAGTATGACACGTGGTCGCCATTAATGTGAAGAGTAACCAACGTCAGCAATTGAGAAAATGGCGCACAATGTGTCCCTCTGTCGCAGGCTCCGTTTGAAAGCACTGGGGTATTCATATGAATGGGTGCAAATACATAGCCTATACGTGTTCATTTGATAGCGCATGTAAAACAGTTTACTAATCCGTGAGATGATCCTGGATATAATTGCTAGGTGATATATTTAGCTAAAACACGTTTTGCTCTTAAATTCGCATATTTTTCCATTTACGTTTATACTTAAGGGACTTTTTTTTCCCCTGTGTGCGTATGCTAATTTTAGAATTCGTATAGTCTGCCCTAGTGAGACGCTGTGTGGTTCTTTTGATTTTTGAAAATTACAAGTAACCAGAACACACACACACACACACACACACACACACACAAATAATTGTGGAAAATGAATTAGAACTGTTAATTGGAGTGGAACTGTTACTTGTCGCCATCTTGATAAACCTTTTTTGTGGGGCTGGCCTCTGAGGTGGGGGACTTTAAAAAACAATGCACACCCCCAAGTCAGCATATATGTTGCTTTGACCCTTTGTTGTTTTGTATGCTTATTATGTGCTGGTGAAATTGCTACTCTGACCAAATTAGTTTTTTTTTTTCTTACACATTTGTGCATTCACATTTTCAACTGCTGTACGTTTCATTTGTTGGTTTGGAGATGTGTGGATGCAGGATGAGTAACAAGATTTGGGGAGGGGTAGGGCGTCAGAGCAGATCCTTTCCTATTGTGCACACCCCTTGCGTTTGGTAACATGGGGTCTGTCTTATGTAAGTGCTCATACGTAAAATCAGAAATGTATTTTGTTGAAGACATCTTATTGTTGCAAATAAACAAATAATACTTGTCAAAACATCAAGGCCACCAATAGCTGGTATTAAGAGCATTTTTATGGTTGTTTAAAGTTAGGTATTTGTTGGTAAATCTGAAGTTAAATGTGAGCAAAGAATACAGTGAAGACCATAGAGGTTGTAGTGAGTAAGCCATAATGTTTTGTGCATAGAGCTGTGTGGGCGGCTCCATGTCTCACGCCTTGAGTTTCTCCCTGCTTTATGTAATGTTGCATTGGTGTGACGGGGCCATTTGCAATGGGGTTGATGGGCCACTTTTGAAGTTCTTAGGAAGGAGAGATTTTTAGACAAGGGGAAGAGCCACACCTTTATGACAATACCGGGTGTTAAAAGTGTAACAATTGCCCTTCCCCCTTCTTCCAAATGCAACTCTGCACGTTCCCTTCGCTTTGTAAACACCTATATATCAAGATCAAGAAAGCAACATGGGTTTTGCTGCCTTTAAAAAAATTCTCATGGTATCAGAACAAGGATGTATATTGACAAATTTTGGCACTTGCAAATTTTTTGTGTACTAAACAGTGTAGCAGAGAAGTAGTGCAAGAGGCCAGTATGGTGCAATTTCATGAATTGTTGGCATAGAACTCCAACCGAAATGTGTATTTTAAATATTCTATTAAAACTAAAAAAAACTGTGAAAAGTGAATTATTATTTTCAAAACGGCAGTCTGAAACAATGCTGCACATCTGGTTTTCTGTGTGTGCTTGTGAGTAGTAGGAAAAAAATTGCGTTACTGACGCTTGTAGAACTATATTCTTTAGGTTAATTGATAAATAGTGATAGGAAAGACCTGTTGAAGTGTGTGTGTAGCGTTGGTAGGTTCACCCTGTTGGGATGTTTTCCGTATTATAACCGTTCAGTAAAACTCTGCTGATTTTTCTTTCAGGTGCTTAAATTAGGAGAAAGCTAGACAATAACATTTACCATGGCCCATGTTTGCTGTCACACCTACTTTGATTAAATTAGAACATAATTATCATTTTAAAGAACAAAAAATGGATTGTCTGCTGTCTTGCAGTTAGGGAGTGCTGTAAATAGCCTGTTTTATGTGGTTGTTGTTTTTCTTTAAATACAAAGTAATGCACTTAATATCTAACAAATTCTTTGGTTGATTTAACTGGAGGAAAAAACTACTGGCTTACAGCTGGGTATCTTCTCTTTGAAATTATGGCAGTTTTGAAAAAGCAACTCCCAAGTAAGGATTTGTGCATTTAAAGAAGCTACGTCTCACCAGACCTTTGCAAAGTGGATTCAGCGAGAAAGGGGGGAAGAAAAGAGAAAGCTTCGGATTTGAATCGAATCACAGCGTTTGGCCGGGTAAATAAACGAGCGTGTTGCGATTGCATGCTCAGGCAGTCTGAAGCCACACTTGCCTGATCTGTCCTCTCTCTCCCTCACTCGTTCTCTCGCTGGCTCCCTCCCTCCTCTTCTCTCTGTCCTTTTCTCTCCATCTCCGCTTGTGATCGTAGTACTACAGAAGGCAGGGGGAGGGGTTTTTACGGAGAAGGAGGTGCGACCAATCGGGGGCCAGGAACACCTGTGTGCAGTTTCTCAGAAGCCGTTGACGGTGCTGCACACGAGGCAACCTCGTTCTCATTCTTCCTCGCTCTCTCTCTCCCAGCAGCGTGCTTGCTTGCGTGCTGTTTTTTTTTCCCCCTTTTCTTTTCCTGGCTTGCACTTATGCTCTGTCTGTCTCTTTCTTTTGCTCTTTCCCTCTCTTTGTCCCTCTGTGTTGCATATGCTGTCTGTCTTTATGCTGCAAGCATGCATTTTTGATTGATTCCCCCATTTGCAGGGTTGCAGATTCAGAATGTGCAGGCAAACGCTTGTGTCAGTTTGGTCATATGACGTCCTACTTGCAGGGCTTGCCTGAGCAGGAAGAGGGAGGAGAGGAGGAAAAAAGAGAGGAGATAAGAAGAGAAGAGGAGAAGAGGGGGTGGGGATTGAGGAGGGAATGCACAGCAGCACTTCCTTGTGGGCTTCCCTTTTTCTGCCGTTACGGAGAGCGATTCTCTCAAAACGGCTGTTGTTTTGAACAGAGAAAGGAGAGATGGAGATTGAGGGACAAAGGAAAAATGCTCATGGCACGTAGACATACTAAAAATGTGAAGGTTAAGTGTGTGCTGTGCCTTTAAGAGCACCCCTCCCATTTTAACCCCTTACTAATGTGTCCTCTTCTCTCCCCCTTTCCCAGTTTTGAACCATCTGTGCTGTGTTATTTGAAAAGGATCGAAGTCCCTTTACCTCATCTTTGGACTATTCATTCAGTAGTACAAGCACACCCAAGGGCTTTTAGTCAAAAATAGATGATTTTGTGTAAAGGGGTTAAAATAGGCAATGAAAGTGAGTGTTTGTATTTAGAGATTTCTCCCAATAAGCATTTCTTATCTGTATAAGCGCCTGTGTTGAGGAAGGATTTGGATAAATAGAGTAAGTAAGAGCTGGTTCTTGTTAACTCCAATGTCAAGGAACTAGTAATGGCGCATAAGAACATTTTCTCCCTCACTTTCCATTTGACAACATTTGTTCGGAGATGAATATATTATCCGCAGAGTCTTGCTGTCACGAGGCAGCGTGAACAGGTGGATGGGACTTGGCTTGAAGTTCAAATCATTGGTTGGCGCCATTTTGCAGCATGGCTGCCCAAGTTGCTGTGGGACGGGTTTCAGGGTCTTTGCCTGATTCATATTATTTTTTATTTTTTTTACAGCATGTTTAAAATGTAAAATGCTAACTGTTATATTTGGAACAGAATTTGAGCATTTACATATTTATTTAAATTGTAAAAATGGAATAAATTTGCTACTTCTGTAGGAACAAACAGAAGAATTCACTTTATGTTTGAACTGTTGACATTTATCCAAAAAACTAAATAAAATGGTGCTATTTGTGCTGCTTTGATAGGCTTGATGTTCTGGATAAGAATAACTTGCAAATTACTTGTAAAATCTAACATTTTTGTCTTGTTTTTGAATGTTCAGTTTGCGTTTTTCTACAGAACGGTGTAGTGTGGCATTACAGAGCAGTCTATGCATGTGGCTCTGTGTTTTTGGTTTTTGGTGCTTGTGGGAGAGATGTGAGACTAGGGGTGTTTCCCAAGGGGGAAAAAAAAAAACTTCATGGTGGTTTAGCCCTCTGAAGTATGTGCTCCCTGTTTGACCCCCCAAACCCCCCCCATGACTCTTTATTTCTCTGTTGAACTGGCCGTTCCAAAGGCGTCGCCATCATAAACACTGGTGAGGAGGGGGAGGGGGGGTCGTCCTAGAATTCTTTACATTTTTCTTCCTTCCCTTCCCCCCCAAAATGGACCAATGAACGTGTATTGAATGCCTGGGTTCATAGTACATATGATGTTGACAGAATGTTGACACAAGCGCCTTGAACTGATTAATATTCATTCAAGTTCTCATTGCATATTTAAATATATGCCCTGCTTGTTTAAGAGCGAAATAGCCTAAGTGAAGTGTGTTCCAAATTGGTTTTGTTGCACTGTAAATAATGAAGCTATTTTGCACATTGTTCTTCTGCAGGATGTGTGTTAAAATGCTGCTGGCTTAAATTCCTGTGCTATTTGTGCTCCTGATCCTGCTTGGGTGAAACAAGCTCATGCACAAGCACAGCAATTAAAATGATTGTTATTCTACGTATTATTTAGACAATATTTTTATATTTGACCTCTATATATTTGAATGATTAGTGAAAATGATAAAAGATACTGGCTAGTTGTTGGTTTTCCTCTCACTTTGTGTGCTTTTAAAATGTTAGTTTAACAGCACACTCAAGAAATGTCTTCATCTCTTTTTGAAATGCAGTCTCTCTCCTTATTTTCTCATTCATGTGCTTTTTTTAGTTATTATATTAAGAGACAGATCACCCAGAGCAGTCATATTTTCCTGAGTAATTTTTTCTCCTGTTACTGAAACATGGCCTTACATTTATAGTATAATTTCTGTGGAATTGCATTAATAGAAGTAAACTGGTCACTGTCATAGGATGGGGAAAACTTGGCTTGTTGCATTTCTATGTGGCTTCTAATCATTTCTTGTGAAGTTGTCATCTTCCAACAACTTTTGTCATGCATGCTCCTATTAATAGCTTTACTCTTTTAGGGACCTGATCAAGCAAATAATTGTTCCTTGCACCTACAAATAATTATGAACTAAATTAATATCCTATTAGGTTCCATTTGTTTTTGTACATTGCAACATAGCGGCAACAGAAAATTTATAAGCTCTTTCTCTCTCTGTTTCATTAATAATTCAAAATGAGAAAAATCCCAGAAAATTTAAAAATGAGGATATGAGTCAAGTCCTACAGAATCACATTACTTCTGTATTAATCATCACAAGAGCATTAGACCACATATTAGAACAGGGAAAATGTAGCTTATTTTCTCTTTAGTGACTATCTTCCCTCTGTCTTTGTACGTATAAATAATGTATGCGTTTACATAATGTATGCATGTATATAATGTATGTTCTAGAGAGCAGTGTGCCAGTAAAATTATATTAATTTGATGCTGACCTGCCATTGCTAGCTGTTCACACCTAATAAACAGAACATTCTGTGAACTGAATTGTACTCTTGAAGTCAGCGTGAAATTAAAACTCACCATCTATTTTGTAAATGCATGTTAATAATATTATTGTGAATGATTCATCCATGCTTGTTTCATTTTGTTTTTTAATTTACAAAATTTTCCAGTAAAATAAAACTTCTTTCTTGTGACAGATGCTAAACTTCTCCAATCATTTGATATGCTTGAACCCCGTAGTCTTGGGTGCAACATCTCAAAATCCAATCAACATCAAAGTCCCGTCCTATTTTTTTTTTTTTTTTTGGGCGATAAACCATTACTCTTGTATGTACACAACAATATGGAAGAAAAGATCTGTCGCTACTTCTTTTACGTCACAACCTTAATGTTTGTTTGCTTTGAAATGGAATTTGCCCGAACTCTAGGATTTGATTTTGATGTTAATATTATTTTCAGTTCATATCGTTGCCCCTCCATTAGATGAAGAACGGTTTCTGTCTGTGCAAAATTCTAAGTGAGGTCCATATGCTTTTCCTGTAGTTAAATGCTATTACCAGTTTTAGAGCTAGCAGTCAAATGTTAATCTAAAAAATGAACAGAAGTTTGAAGTTGTGTATTTTTTTTTTCTTTCATTTTGCTATTCACCATAAAAATGGCGTGTTCACCCTTTTCCCCTCCTTGAGGCCATAGAGATCAGTCAACACTGTTCTTCTCTTTTTAATGCTATTTTCTCTCTCTTTCTCTCTATATCCCCTCCTCTCTTCCTCCACATTGCAATTCCTTTCTTAGTCCAAATCACTTAAAATGGAGCCTCTAGATCACATGACCTCATAACAGGCATGTGCTGGTATGGTCATGCTATCCCCCCTTTACACACACACACTCATGCATTTTAAAAGCATAGAGAGGGGGAAGGGCTGACAATACCCCCCTCAGACCTACATGGAGTTATACCTTCCCCTTAATACAGAAACATGCAGCGTAGAGCGTATTCCTCTCAGGTGGAGGAGAGCTGTGTGTGTGTTGACCTATAGTTGACTAATATTTTCAGATAAGCTGGCTGATAGTGCTTCTCATTTGGACATTGTTGTGATAGTATTCAGAGCAACATTTCAGTGGACTTTATGAAAATTGATAACTCAATGCAGTCAAACTGATAATTTCAGTGCAATCAAGCTGTCCATTCAGATACAACTTAGGGTGTTGTGAAATAGAGCTGACCAGGAATTGATTTCAAATTTAAAGAAAGTCTCTTGCAAAAACACAATGTTTTGTGGATGACAGCTATTTAAAAAAAAAAATGCTGTTCTTTTTTTCTAGATTATATAATACTGTTTAATATATAGTGTTTAGGAAAAAATTGTGGTCACATGTTGAATTCGTTTCTTTGTGTAGCTTATTGTTTAGACTTGTTTTCTTATGGCAAACTCTTTCTCTGTGTTTACTCATGAGGCCCCTGTTCTGTGGACTACTGAGCATTTTTTAACTTATTTTTTAACCCCTTTGAAGAGGAACACCCCTCCCCCCTCCAAAAAAAAGCATATTTTTATACAAACAGCAATTTCTATTCATTAATGATTTTAAGTAAATGGAAGAAGGGAGCAAGGAAAGATAGTGAAGACACAGTGAGAAGAGAATGTTGTCAATTGCTTCCATTCACCAGAGGTTCACTTTCAGAGTTTGGTGAATTTAAAAGAAGCAAATGAAAAAATGACCTCATGCTTTGCAAAGAAGAGGGTCTTTGAAGTGGAGAAGGATGCCAAAGTGTTTCATAGTTGTGACTTGTATGGGGAAAAAAACAAGAAACCAATTTATTAGACATTATTTATTATAGCTACAAATTGTTACATTTTATTTAGTGGTAAATCATTGTTTTGGAACCTTATATTTAGAATGGTAATTATTTCCCCCCTCTGAAACATGTTTAACTACTGTCTGTGTAAAGATTCTGCAAAGGTAAGTGTCAGAGAGAAATTTAGGATTTTTAGCTCTTGTAATTAAACTGCATTAATAAAATAAACTTTAAGACAACATTTCAGAGTCCTTAGTTTCTTTTTTGATTAAAATTGGTTTATTGCTATTTTGTTTGGTTTTATTTCATTTAATTTTCCTTAAGTTTAATGTTTAATTATTTGTTTGTTTTAATTTAACAAAATCTGTGAAATTAATTTACATTCAAAGCAAAACTAACAGTGCAACAAATGAAATAACTGAGCAATGCACATTTTTTGTGAATTGACTTTTTTAATTTGTTAGACAATGTTAGATTAATTGTAAATAAGTTTAAATCAAATTTATAGGAAGATTAACAAAAGTAACCATATGAATTTGATAGTCACATATATTTATTAAAAGAAACACCTTGTCTGTCTTATGTGAGTATTTTTCTCTCTTTTTTTGGTCTTATTTCTTTTAATTCAAATAATTCAGAGACTTTGAAAATAACTTAAATTTGCAAGCAGTGTCTCTGATGATGCAGGGTTTGTTTGTTCAGTTTATAAATATGAAGTGGGAAATGTTTTTATTATTTTTATTATTTGTCTTCATGCAAAGATTCAGTTATAGCCAGCCATACAAAACAAGTCTCGTTTTATATATGATGGCGACATTTAGCCCACGTAAACTATGCTAATTTTCGTTCATGTTTATAATAGCCTATCAAATGTGGGATCAAGAAAATCTTCTAGAGATGTGACAACACATGTTGATGATTGTTTGACTATCTTTGAAATATATGACCATGTAAGGAAAAAAAAAGGAAAAAATGTAAACGCTGCTTTATGCAGGTCGAAAATGAGTAGGCCTTGGGAAATGGAAATATGAAATGTAGGCTATGTAACCATAAGATAATATCAGACTTTTCAATACACAGGGCATGTTCATTCACATTTTGCAATCTTTTAGAAATGTAGACTTTGTTACTCCAGTGAGTCAAATTATCTGACTTTTCCCAAATAGCTATCATATGACAGCTCGCAACTCTAGATACTTCGCGTATGAAAGAATAAATCATTTACAGTCTTAGCCTAGACACAAATAATCATGTTCATTTCATAAATTCATTATCTAACGAAATCAGTTATTGTAAATTATTGCCATTCTTTTTATAGCGTGTTTTATGACCAGAACATGATGGAAACTAATCATTTGCGAATCTTTATGGTAGAGCACGGTAAATCCATAGGCTACTTTAATAACAAGCATGTGCTCTTAAAGAGGACAGCACTGGAAGCAATGCCAATCGTGACAAAATCGTTATTAAACCGTGCTGAGTCAGGTGCACTGCATGTTGGCACTTATAGCGTGGATGCACAGCTCGGATCTGTAAGAGACAGTTTCTGTTCCGTTACACACACCCCATTTCCTCGTCAACGTGCAGCTCTCCTCTTCCCGACCAACCCCCTCCGTTGCTCCGGGGTGGGCGGTACAGTGACTGCGCGCGCCGCCTCTTTCACGACGCTGTAGTACTCTCGAGTAGCCCGGTGACTTTATGAATGAAGGCAGGTCTCCCCCTCACTGCCTGCGAGAAGCTGAAGCTGAAGCCACCGTAAAGGGGAGTGATCCAGAAGCGCGAGCGTTTGCTTCTGCTTCTGCTGCACTGCAGGCAGTTCGATGTGGCTCCAATAAATGCGCTGGTCATTGCCGTTTAACGCGGAATAGTGCACTTTATTGTTGCATGAACTGTAATGTAATTCATATGCATGTTGATCTCTCATTGCATTTACATAACAGCGGACACTACAACGGTACAATGTAGTTTCAAATGATTTCATCAAATAAAATGGCAACATTAGCTACAGCTGCCTTTTTTATGTTTTTGGGTTATTTGCAATTTTCACATGCACTTCTTGGTTTTTATGCATTTTTGCAATAGCATGCTTACGACACACCACATCCCGCTCTGTGCTGACATGGATGGTAATCCGGCTCCTATATGTTACCTATAGTTTTCTAGCACATTCTGCGCCTGCCCATGTGACTGAGGTTCACATTGTGGTAAACTGGGCGTTGTCAGTGGAAGATGGCTGAACGTAGCTATAGCCTACACATGGTTATCCAGGCCCACGTTATTCTCAGATAAAATGTCCGGCTGGTTTTGTAGTCTGGTGTGATAAGAGAATCAAATTAGCCTGTATGTGTTGCTTGACTTAAACGTCTTGACGTAGGCTACCTGCTGCGCATTGAGTAGCGTATCTAGGCTAAATGCTTAACCACAGCCTACAACAAAAGACATTGTCTTAAAAGGCGTATGTTTTCTTGTATTATTGTAATGTACGTACTTCATGATTCACATTTAAAGAATGTGTGTATATTATAAAGTTAAACATTGTTTTGTCATGACATATCATTTTTGTATTTGAGCTAAACTGTTTTATTTATTTTTTAATTAAAGCCGTCTTGTAAAAAAAAAAAAAAAATCGTTATGGCCTGTTGGTTTTTGTTTTGTTGAAACACGCTCTTCGAGCATAATCCGACCTAACTATGGACTAAACCTGCATACCCTTGATAGTGCTGTTTTCGTAGTCTTATTTGTCTTGTAGCCTGTGTAAAACATTTTAAGAAATATGCACTTTTTTTTTTAGTGCATTGTGTATAATTAAATATGACCCATTTAAATAGCTATAGACTGAGAGAACTGCTTTATTAACTTAAGAGCTGTTTTTTAAGTTATTTTTCCGCCACCGCGAGTGAGTGGCAGGAGGCTAACGTAAATGAAACAGCATGAGACAGACACACTTTGAAAATCAATTAACAAACGTGATTATTTGATTAAATTGAGCATGTGTATTTTCCAAAAGCAGCTCAAATGTGACTTTTGAGGGTGAACACGCGTGTTTCTTCCTGTGTTCACTTGGCTCTCATGAAACGGCGAACACACGAGACGAGGAGAGGGAGGAATAATTTTATACAGATTTTAGGTAAACTATATTCAACACTGGAGTGTCAGGATAATTTATATCGTTGATTAGCTTACAAAATCGATTAAAGTACAGAAGTCCTTTACAGCCTGTTGTGATGTTTGTCAAATTAGGCTATGCCTCGTTAGTGGAGCGTCATCTTTTTTTATTCTTATATCGTAGGCTACGATTGTTCATTGTAAAATAACTTTAAATGTGGATCTAAATATTATTAATAATACAAATGCATTTGGAATAATGAGCTCAATGCATGTCTCTTCCTTCAGCTTCGTCAGTCACGTCCCGTGCTCTACTCCTGAGTCACAAAATGGAGGCGCACAAACGCGTCATCCATCTTCTGCACGCTGAGTAGGGCACAGCAGAGCCAAGCGTGAACTTTGACCCAAAACTAAGGGCATATTGCCTTTGTAAACTAAATGGATCCCGGAGTTGTTAGTGTCTACAGTTGTTCCTCACATACCACCCCCCGAACCAACCCCACCCTAGGAGGAAATGCCTGTAGGCCTACATATGGAGTTTTCAGAAAGACGCAAACACTCTGAATAGCGAGATAGGCTATGCCACGCACTGTTTACGTAAATAGTATCGTACAAGTTGAGAAAGGATTATTTGCCACAATTATGTTAGTGTGTTCAACTGATAAAACATTTAGACAGTGCCTTCTGTCATTACTGATGAGTTATGACTCAGGCAACGCCCCTTTTTCAACAAGCCTGTTTACTTGCCTGTTCTGTGCTAATTATTATTTTATTTTTTAAATTGATTTCCAAGTTTGTCAATTTCAATGCACCAAAATTTAAGACAGATTTTAATATCAGCTGTTTTATGTCCTGTAACCCCCCCCCCCCCCCACCACCACCTTTTAAAAGAGCCGCTATACTTCAGCATAATCTGCGGCCTCTTTGAAAAGTTCATTGTTTGTTAGTAACCCCAGTCCTCTGCCTTGCCCTATGGCTCTTTTTAAAGTCCCGGCCAAAGCGTTCCTCATCCACATTGGGGTCAAAGGTTGAGATGCAAGGTTGAGAACTACTTGCAGAAAAAACTCTTTGTCGATGAGATGAAATCTCTCTCTGTCTCTCTCTCTCGCTCTCCATTCCCCATGGCTCCTCGTCAAATGGCCGAGAGAGAGAGAGAGAGGATGACGGATGAGAGGGAGGGGTGTTTCACATGATAATGTGCAGGAAAGGACCTCAGGTTCTCTTCGCTTCACCCCCACCGGCTGCCGTTTCAGAGGCATTGCATTCCTCAGCTGAGCATGTCGCTCCTTGCATACTTTGACATGCTTACAAATTTGCAGTAGAAAGCAGAGTGGTTTCCCTGTACTAGACACTATCCTATTAGACTCATGCAAGTAAAAAATAATTTTAGTACTACATTCTAAATACATTTTCAAATCATTTGGATTTACTTTCAGTGATTTATATTTGCCTAATGATTCTGAACCGTGTATATATTTTTAAAATCATCTTTCAGCAGTTTGCTATATAAATAATTCGTGCAAAAATGTGAAAATGGTATGGTAATTCATGCATTTTTAGCAGATTTGAATCATTTTCCACTATAGCATTCAAATGCTTTTTGCTTATGACAGTAAGTGCAGTCTTAAATATAGTATATATAATATTTTTTTAATTGCAGTTATCCACTTCTCTGTGAGAGTTCAACAGGATTTAATAAAAAAATGTGTCCATGCACAGAGTAGAACATGTGCCGTAAACTATGACTCTTCTATGTCATTAGAGAAGCTTATAAGCTTCAGACTAAACTTTTATACTGTACAAAAGTATTATACTGTTTATGTGTCATCACATTGAGTTTATTTCTCTCTTTTCTTTTTCTTTTCTTTCTTTTTTAAATTCTTTACAGTCTGGTATTTGTGGAGAATGGCAATCTTGTTATGTAGGTTCTAATGAAAGCAGCACATTTTTGTTGTCTCTTGCTTTTTTCCTTCTTCATTGCTTGCATTATATTTGTAGAATTCTGATTAAATTTATACATCTAATAGCAAAACATTTGGCCGCTCTCTTACGTTCTTGCAATTGTTTAGATGTCTGTGTCCATGAAGGTTTGAACTTAAAGGACAAGTTCGGTATTTTACACATAAAGCCCTGTTTACAGATCGTTTCTGATGAAATAGAACGGTTAAGATTAAACTTTTGACAGATGCTGCTGTCGCGAGAATTTTAGGTTTATTTCGCTTCCCACCCCCCCTCAAGAATGGATGTATAGGTGCACTCGAACATATCCTTCCTAAAACGCATTAAACTTTCATTTAAAAAGAGATGAAACTCACCGAGTGGTCAGGGGTGTTCACTGATATGCTCATACAAAAATCGCTGCAAAAGATGCTTTCCAACAGGTTTTATCGTAGTTTTTGTCCAACTCCATTGACTTGTATTGAAAGAGCTGTGTGAGGTACGGTATTACTCCGCCGCTTCTTCTTCTGCTTCTTCTGTGTATTCAGTGAAATGCCAGTGGTTTGCTTGCAATTGGCAAATGTGCATTATCGCCACCAACTGGGCTGGAGTGTCTATTATTCAAGCTCTCAACGGAAGAATCTACGGGTGTGAGACGTTTGGAAAAATAGATCCACAGTTTTACAACGAATGGTAAAACACCTGTTGGAAAGCATCTTTTGCAGCGATTTTTGTATGAGCATATCAGTGAACACCCCTGACCACTCGGTGAGTTTCATCTCTTTTTAAATGAAAGTTTAATGCGTTTTAGGAAGGTTTAATCTTAACCGTTCTATTTCATCAGAAACGATCTGTAAACAGGGCTTTATGTGTAAAATACCGAACTTGTCCTTTAACATACCTTGCAGCTTCTCAAATCTTTGTGTTTGTCAAAAAGATACTTTACAGTCACTGGTCACTTTTGCATGTACATACTCCACTCTATTTCGTCTATGAGAGTCTAGAATTTGTCTTAGAATCAATTTAGCACAAGGCCAACGTCCGCTTCTCTCCTGTTACATTTGAATGGTTTGAATGGCAACAGATACATTTCTATTCTTAGTAATTGTGTCACCAAATTGTGCAGTTGCAGCGTTGTCATTGTTTTCAGACTGCATCTATTTGCATTAATTTATGGATTTATCTCTTTATAATGTGACGCATTTGTAGTTGAATATGAATACACTTTCTCCTGCTAGTGTTTGCTTCACATTCTGATCATATTTCCTGATTTTAAAAACAAAAAAAACTTTTAGAGGAATTATTTTTAATTATTTTTGAGCAGCTATTTAATTGAGAGGGGGAAAAAATGTTGTTCACAAAAAACATCAGTAACTTAGTCTGTCTTAAACCAAAACTGAGACTTGCCTCATATACTGAAAAGACAGTGTCCACCACTGCCATGCTATTGGCCATCACCAATGTTCAATGGCTAGAGGCGGGAGATTTATTTTTATTGCTTTCATTGTTATACGACTGTATTGCTGGGGCCGGCAGTAAGCAATATATCGCCCCCTCTCGCTTTCTTCTTCTGGTATGTTACGGGTTGCATCAGCGTGTGTTGATTGCTAAGCTTGGGGAGTGACCTTTCACCTCTCGGAGGAATAGGGCAAGGGGAAAAAAGCAGAGCGGCGAGGGGGTGGGAAGGCCTATCAGGTAATGCAGAGCAGAAAGCTCCACAGGGAGGAGTGTAGAAAGAGGGAACGAGAAACAGAGTGAGAAGAAAGCAGGAAAAAGGGGGGATGGGACGTCTGTTATTTCTGGTAAAGTTGTCTCACCATCTCTGCTACTCTCTACACCACTTTGATTTATGGCTTAACCCTTGCTGTTCCATTCAACGCCTGGAACCACCTCATCTGGTCCCCCCGGGCGAGAGGGTATCTCTATAATGGCTCTCTACACAACTGAACTCTGATCCTTGTCCTTAACTTTGTTACGAGGATGTTTTCATTGACTTGAGGAACCTCCACGTCCATCTAGACCTCAAGCAGCTTACGACGTCCCTCCGCGGACTCGTTGTTACGCAAAGAGCGGGAAAGGGAGGTGTGTGGAACTTAGGATCCGCCCCTTCCCCTCCCACACTCGCCCGCCATTTTCAGTGTTGGCTGCAGAGGCCTTGCTGTATGAAGCTTCACTGGCAGTTTACTGACTGAAGTTCTGTTTCATGTCGTATACCTCTGTAAAACCACAGTGTGTCATGTTGAAGAAGAAAAAAAGGTTTAGCATTGTATAGTTTCAGTTATGGCTGTATATCTTTTTTTTTTTTTTACATGCAATTTCATTATCTTCAGTATAGAATATTATTTTTTGCTTTCAGGAGAATGCAGGTTAGATTTTTAAATGTATAACTTATTAGTACAATACTATAGTTACTTAAAGTAAAATAAGATTTGCTTATTAAAAGAAAAGAAAAAGATTTGTTTTAGCTGAAAAATAAATATTTAGTGCTGAAAAAAGTAAGCTACTTTTATTTACTCCAATTTAATTAGCCTAAAAATAACACTTTTCTCAGATTTTTTTTTTTTTTTTTTTTTGTGCTGTGTAGCAAACATTTTTTGCAAAACCATATAAACTTTATTGTGCTAAGTATAATCCCTGCTGCTTCTCTTTTTCTTTGATTTGTATTGAAGAAATATTATATTTTGTTTAAATGCTTTTATAATATTTTTATATATTATTATTTGAGTATAGAAAAAGTATATTTAAAAAAAAAAAAATAATAATAATATATATATATATATATATATATATATATATATATATATATATATATATATTATTATTATACAAAATTATCATTTTGTTTGAAATTAAAGCAAGAAAATGGACCCCTTCCCTTTGAAATGCTTTTTTAGCATATTAAAAAAGAATTTATACAGTTCGGTGCAAGTGTGACCTTGTTTTCACACCAGCCGTATTTTAAGCCCAATTGGAGGTTTTAATAAGTCTTATAGTTTTTTGTTTTATGTTTAATAAAGTTCTAGCAAAACTTTTAGAAAGAATCTGGGATGCCGTTTCATTTCAGATTAATTTCATGCAAGTTGATATTTTGCACTTGAATATGTGAACAGTTTAGCTGGTAAGTTAGGTTGATTTACTGGTTAGCAATCTATGCGTAGTTTTATTTATTTTTTCCTTAGATGTGTAAAAAACTTGCCTAGAAGACTTTAGTTTAACTGGCGTCATATTTCATAATCTTATAATTCAGGTATCCATAATCTGCTGCTGTGTGTGTGTGTGTGTGTGAGGTGAATGAATGAGTGATGGAGGAGGGGTTAAGGATGTGAGTGATTTAAATTTCTTTGTGCATATTGTTTCTCTTTTTCCTCCCTTTCTTTCTTTCTTTCTCTCTCTCTTTCTCTCTGCTTATCTTCCCCCGTTTTTTATCAACTTCACCTCTGATTGGCTGAGGTGGAAATGGCTGAAAGCAAGACAGGAAGTTGCTCAACGAGGGTTTTGACTTCTAAGGGGTGATTTTTGACTTCCTGTGTGCTTGGTTTCCTGTTGGACCTCTCATACAGTGGGCCTGGAACTGGTTAATTAATTACTGTTAGATCACTAAATTTTTGTAGCTTTAAGTGCCATAATTAAATGTCAATTATGACTATGCCATTGCACTTTGAAATGGATACATTGACCTACATTTACACTTAGGTGAAGTATTGTAAACTACAAATCACATTAACCTCATGTTTTTGTCTCTATTAAATCTCCAAAGTTGTTAGTTTCAAAAAATTGTAGTTCGCTGTATTTAGTTCAAACCCTCGTGCATGTCTTCAATGATTTCTTCATTTCTCCCAGCGCCTTCCTCCAACTAGTGTCCCTCTGTTTAAAAAAAATTCCCACACACACAGTTGACAGAAAAAGATTCCTAGTGTCTAAAGCTTTTAAGATGATTGCATAGTAAGGCTTGTAGAGCAGACACAATTCAGTTTTTTAATGCAATGTGTCCGTTGAGACTAAATGGAGTGCAATGTTTTGGGAAGCACGTTTATTATCCTCGACAACAGGCATTTGTCTTCCGGATTTGTGTCTTTTCTTCTTATTTGACAGGCCTATGCTCATCAAAAGTGGTTTGGTGGATTTTAGCGCTTTTCACACAGACCTAGGTTTGCATGCACCTGTGTAGCGCTTACGGTGGAGGAGACTGCCTGTGTGTTTAACGTCAGTGTGACACATTTGTTCTCTGAACTATAGGGTTCTTTGTTGTAAATGTTGAGTGTTGTGCGTGTGTTTTGTATATGTACACAGGAGAAGCAGATTTACTTATCGCTTGATCATTTTTATGTATAAAAATGTATAACATATTTTACTGTGGTATCTAAAAGTTTTAGATACCACAGTAAAATATGTTATGCATTTAGTTGATTTATCAAATAAGACAAACTAACCCTCATGCACATTTAAAAGATTGTCAGCAGGCAACGTAGTTGAGTTTAGTGTGTGTGTGTGTGTGTGTGTGTGTGTTTGATATTCCAGGGATTCGGAGTGTGTTTTTGAATATAAGATGAGTCTCCATCTGATGAAGATGGCCCTGCTGATTCCTCCAAGCCAGCTAAGACTGGCCCATCATGCATCTGGATATGCTGGAGGTCTTATTAATGTTTAGAGTTATTAATGTTAATGTAAAGAGGGTGGTGGAGGTGCATCTGCTTTATATGTGTGTGGGTTTACTTGGCTATAGTTGTTAGGCTAATTATGCCTAGATGTGGATTTTTTGTGTGTGTTTGTTAAGCTAAGTTTTTAAAAAATGTATTGATGTGAAAATTACATTAAACTTTAATATTTTTGAAACAGTAATGATGAAATCACATTTATTAAATGTAAATTATTAAGTTATAGTATATATTTAACAAAAATATACAGCTAATATTTAAAATTACAATTACTTTTTAATACTATAGCTATAATCAAATATAAATTATTTTCACTACCATTCAAACATTTGGGATCAGTAAGATCTCTTATGTTCATCAAGGCTGCATTTATTTGAAATATATTACAATTTAAAGTAACCTTTTCTATGTTAATAAAATGTTATAATGTAATTTATTCCTGTGATTTTAAAGCTGAATTTTCAGCATCATTACTCAAATCTTCAGTGTCACAAACATCATTCTAATATGCTGATTGGATGCTTAGACATTTATCTATTATTATCAATGCTGTAAACAGTTGTGCTGCTTTATTTTTATGGAATCTTTTTTTTTCCTATGGAATACATTTTTTTTTCAAGATTCTTTGAATAGAAAGTTCAAGAGAACAGCTTTTATTTTAAATTAATATTTTCAAATATATATCACTTTTGATCAATTTAATGCATCCTTGGTGAATAAAAGTATTCATTTCTTAAAGTGAAAAAAGTCTTACTGATCCCAAACTTTAGAATAGAAGAGTAGCCTATGGTACGGCCTCATTTAAAATGTGAAGTAAATGTGTTTGTGTGTTTAAGCGTGTTTGCGTGGTATGGAGGAACTGAATGTGCTGAACTGTGTCAAGAAGTATAGTTTTTTTTCCCCTGAAAGTTTTTTTTTTTTTTTTTGTGATCATGTGCTACCGTGTGTGTGTGTGTGTGGAACGGATAGAGTTTTGCTAGATGCTCCAGCTAGTATGAATTTCAGATCTCTTTACTAAAAGACCAAACAATTGTGGATTTTTTTTTATATGATAATAATAATGATAATGATAATAATAATAATAATATATGATTATTGATTAAACATACTGCTATACATCATTGCAAACTTCTGCTATAGTCTCCGGTCAATCTTGTCTCAAGAAAAGCCAGGAACTCACCTCGCCTTACAAATTATCCAAATGAGTCTAATTGGGGAAATGCTTCAAAAAAGGCTGTACACCACCAATTGCAAGATAAAACACTGCTTTAATGAAAAAGTAGCAAATGTTTTGGTTACATGTGACCTCTCTAAATGCTTAGTTGAGAAAGGTCACTTGACCGAAATGTTTGCCACTTTTTCTTTTTTTTCCCCCATTCAATTGGAATCTTATCTCAACCCAGAGGCATGTCTATACTTTTTATTTCACTTTTACAAGTTCAAGATACGAGTAAACTTCAGTTATGCACTGCTGACGCTCTCGTAGGACAATTCCACATACCAACCCTCACCCTAACACACACACACACACACACACACACGCACACACGCACACACCCATTAATGCTATTCGCTTGCCTATAGGGCCCTCACCTTTGACCTTTGTAGGGGGTGAATCTCTTCTTTTTTTCTTCCAGTCTTTTCTATCCTTGTTCTTTTCTGTTGTTATTTGGTCTTTTTATTTGCATTTTTGATCGCCTTTGTAGTGCTGTGTGATTTGAAATTTCTGTTTCAATGCGTGTTGAGATTCCTGTTTTAACTAAGGCCAAATCTAAACTTAGCTTTTATTTGCCACGCCATAAAACACAGAAAAATCCCATGCAACTCTTTCTGGAGAATTTGAGCATGTTAACAGATTTGTGGTTTGTGTCCCATCATCCACTGCTCCATGGCTGGACGTAAGGCCTGCAGCACTACAGGTCAATTCAGAAATGTTTTCATCTCTAAACAATAGAAAAAGAGACCGAAAGGGGTGTCAGTCCTCTTCGCCTCTTTCATGTGGCTGTGATTTCCATTCCGTTGACCAATGAGATTGAGAGACTTGGTGGGACGTGACATGATGGGTTTAAATGGATTCAAAGGTGCCAAACAAGAAGGATGTTTTTCAGGAGTGGGGGTGGGGATGAGAAACTCTGTTGCGGGTATATGTGGTGAGTGTGGGTGGGATGCGAAAGTGTCAGGTTGGGGGATGGGTTCGGGGACGAGGTGATTGATCAGTGGGAGAGCGAACAGATTGGTGGTGTTTGTGTGGCCTTTGCCTTTTGTTAACATTTGTTGTATTCTTTTCTGCTCTTAATTTACTTGAAACACACTGGAAGACATGTTGCTTTCATCTTGAACTGGGAATGATACTGGAAGCAAACAAAAGAAGAAAGTACATACTCTAATATCTTAAGCAAGTGCTCCAAGGAATGGCCTTTTTTTTTAAAAAAAAAAAAACATGATTTCATTTGGTTCCGTTTGGCCTGGCCACGCTCACGTTGCTGATCTGTGTGGTGTGAAAACACCCTTGCAGGATATTCTTTTTTCCCTGATTGGCTGTTTTGCCCGCCATTTGCATGAGGGGAGGTAGAAAGTGAGCAAACAGCGCCATTTTCTTAGCTTGTCAACCAGTGGGCGTCAACCTTGCAGAGTTCAGAGGTCTTTAGGGTTTCTGGTCTCAGTCACCCGAGCAGAGTTTCAGGCCCCTCCCAAATAACCCCTGGCACTCATTTCCCTCCTTCATCCTAAACGCATACATTGCATCAGAAGGTTGCTGTTACGCCCCCTAGAGGTTCCAGAGTGCTCCAGTATGTGTAGGTTATCTGGATAACCGTCTCCTCTTAACTGTGCCATTGTTATGGTGATGGAGCAGTGCCATGCTGCAGTTCTCAATTGGACTTAGTTGATTCACTTGTTTTTCCTTTTTTTTTTTTTTTATCTCTCTCTGCATCTTTTTATTCACTGCATTGCTTTGACATTGCTTTAGTTACTTGCACTTCTTTCTTTTTCTCTCTCTCTTTCTCGACCAATGGTTTTAGAAGCTTCCGGGGCAGCTGGCATTGAACTACATCAGTGTCTAGTTTCAATATACACATTCAGTCTCCTCTCTCTCTCTCTTCTCTGCTCATTCCGCCTCATTTCCACACACGTCGAGCAGGACAGATGCTCCCAAGCATCTTTATAATGTTTAATCAACCCAACTATAAATAATAAGAGATTCCCGAATCAGATCACTTTGAGGTCTTTTCATTGACCTTACGTGTTCTGTCCTCGATTTTGAGATGATACTAGTGTTTTAAACTAGAATTTAACACTAGAATTAAACATAATTTGCAATGTTAAAAAAGAACTTGATTTATATCTGCTCACTCTTATGGCATGTGAAAGAATAAAAGTATTAATGTCAGAGCTAAAATGAAGTACCCTTTATGATGGAAGTTACTGTTCAGATGGATTTATCCCTGTTCTGACTTTGACTTTCACCTTTCCATGCTTCTCCTGCCACATCATTTAGATGTAGACAAGACCGGGACCTTTCTGAACGCTAGCCGCCAGCGTAAATCAGAATTTGGATGACGCTGAATCACCAGATGTCATTAGTGTAATTAGTTTTAATGTGATTGTGGGTGTAAACTTGAGAGCAGTTTTTGTTGAAAATGATGTCTGTGGCTGTGACCGCCCCTGACAATTTGTATTGGATGTATTGATAGCACTTGTTTCATCAAGCAAAGTTTGTGAGGGGAACCTTTTCTAAACTTCGTTTTCTCTTCATTTCTTCCTCTACAGGACCAGAAAACTCCAGATCAGAAACATTCCGCCACACCTACAGTGGGAGGTGAGTCTGGGTGTGTCCATGTCTGTTCTGACAGTAAGATCTTCTCAGTTTTTCTTAATCGACACGATGCTCTTCACCCAAATGTTCTACCGAAGTGCTTAAGGATGTTTTCCAGACATAGATTAATCCTAATCCTAGAAAAAAATTGTGTGCTTTTCTCCATTCATAGTTTCAGACAGTATCTTAAATTTGACCTAAAAAAAAAAAAAAAGCACGTACAACGTAAATGTCAAGTCGTTTCAACATTTTATTTTACATTGGTAAAATATATGAAAGCCAATCTGATGCCAACTGGGTTGTAAAATGTGGGGGGAAAAAATTATATGATGAAATTAGTCCTGTTATCAATATCATACACAAAATACATGGCTGTTAATTTAGTTTGAGACGAGCTTTAATACAGAGTTACTAAAAAAGTTTAAGGAGTTTTATGGAAAATTAACCTACAAATGGCTTACTTATACCTGTCTGCACATTCTGCCAGAATACGAGAAAGCATTTTAAGATTGTTTACATTTACTTGAGAAGGTGAATGACTTAAGATGTTCAGTTTTGTTTTCTGCAAAAAATTCAAAAATGTCATATTAAATGAGTTTATGCTTAAAACAAGAAAATCACTGTCTGCACATTTTGTTGAAATACGAGAAAGTGTTTCAATATCACACAAAAAAATCAGCCTCTTCCAAAAAGAAACCTGAAACAGCTTTTTTAAAATGTAAATGTTCTAATACTTATGTGGACAAAACTGCATCTTAATAATTACATCATCTGTGCAATTCTGTCACTTTGGTGCAAATTTCTGACTCTGAAATAGCGACGTTTGAACTTTCCCTACATGTTCTGGCAAGGGCAGTGCCCTGTGTTGGTTTAAACTCAGAGTTTTACCCATGTCATTCAGGTTAGGTGATTTGTGTGTGATTATGAGATTACACCATCGACATACAGTGTCTGGGTTATGTGTTTGTGTGTGTGTGTGTGCGCACGGGTGTGGCACAGTGCGTGTTTTATCCGATGGTTGTTGCACTGCCTGACTGTTGTTCTTGCGGGGCGGGGTCTTTCTTGGCACGTCTCCAGCAGGCCCCACTTCTGCCAGCCACTTGTGCCAATGTCCGCCACTAGGAGGCTAAACCCAGGTGGCAAACACCAATCTGATGCCAACTGGGTTTGGTGTAGTCCTGTTTGACAGATGTTAAGTTCTGTATGGAACTTAAGCCTGTTATTATCATACACAAAATCACATACCTGATTATTTTCGTTTGGGATAAGACCATTTTTAATATGAGTTTGAGAATTCTGGGAGGTCCTGATAGTTTAAAAAACGTTTTAAACCACAGGTGGCTTGTCCTCTTGGCTACACTCTTAAAAATTAAAGGCTACAAAAGGGGATTTTCACAGAGATACCATAGAAGAACAAACAAACTGTCAAAGAACTGTTCTTAAATGAACCATTTTTTTCTTTTAATAATCTAAAGAACTTTTTCGACTGTTCTCCGTGGAACCAGATGTCATTAAAGAACCTTTGTTTTTAAGAGTGTAGCTTCATTAAACAAACTACACACTGGTACTTAGAAAACAGGGCTGATGTGAGTAAGTTGAGTCTCTATTTCTTTTGTGAAACCAATCAGTTGGAGCCTTCCTGAAAACCATTACAAATATCTGTTTTTTAAAATCAAGATACATTTACTTGAGAAGGAAAAATGTGCACAAAAATAATCCTGTTTTCCCCTTGAATTATGTTTTTTTTTTTTGTCTCATTGACAGATAGTTTTTCTTGTTTTAAGCATAAACTCACTTAACATCTTAGGGCTTCTTTTCTGAAAAAATTACCACAATTAAGTCATTTTGCTTCCAAAATAAATGTTTTGATTTAAGAAATATATATATTTTTTTTTTATTTACTGGAAAACAAGACATAAATACAGAGTAATTTTCCTTGCGTTCATTTCGTTCTGTTGTATCCATTGTAGGTTCTTGATGGTCTGCTTGCCCAGTATGGAACTGTTGAGAACTGTGAACAAGGTAAATTAATACCTGAAGTGTTATTTGTTTTGGATTATGGACATTGAAGTGAATACTAATGAAATAACACAACAATTTGTATTACTGTGAAAGATTAGTCCATAATGAACATTTGGACATGTTGCTAATTCTTTTACAGTATCAGTAAGTAATTTACACTCTGCTTCTCTCTCTGTTCTTATTTTTCCCTGTAGTGAATACAGAGAGTGAGACCGCAGTTGTGAACGTCACATATGGGACACGGGAGCATGCTAGACAGTGAGTGTACTTTGCCCTGCAATCTTAACTTAAAGCTTAAGTGTGTAATTTTTCCACTAGTGTCACCAAATAGAATGGAATTTTGTCAAATAGATTTCCCTGTCTGCCATTGGTCGGACAAACAGAAAGCCCCTCCCCAAACTCTCATCATTGGTTGAGATAATGTCAGTGCTGGTCTGGATTCTCAATGTTTTGAAAGCACCACTGTTTTCAATTTTTAGAACAAAAAACATTTTTTAAGATGGGATCAAAAAAGTATTTTAATACAAAAGTTACCCTTTTCAGCTTTATAAATGACTTGTCTTTGTGTAATATCAAATTAAACCTCCACACGCCTTCTCACTGAGATATTTTTTTCTTGTTTGAGGCTGACACCTACTGGCTAAATATGAGATGTGTCAGCCTGGATTCTTCATCGGATTAATTCATAATGTTTCTTAACCTTTAAGGCAAATCACTTCTATTTAACTGTGAAATTATCCATATGATTTAATCTTTGTGCATTTAATCAGTTAGCATTCATCCACACGACAGTGACATTTTCTCCAAAAAGACTGTCCGTTGCTATAAACCCTGCATTCATGCATATTATTTATGCATTTCGTCCCAAAGAGCTATTCAGAAGCTCAACGGTTACCAATTTGAGAACAACTCCCTGCATGTGTCATACATCCCCGACGAGAACTCTGAGGTCGACTCTCAACGAGGCCCAGACAACGGCCGTCGTCCTGGATACGGTCCGCGAGGAAACCGCCAGATGTCGCCTGGTTCGGGAATCCCCTCCAAACATCAGCACGCTGACATCCCTCTCAGGCTGCTGGTGCCCACGCAATACGTGGGTGCCATCATTGGCAAGGAGGGCGCCACCATCCGTAACATCACCAAGCAGACTCAGAGCAAGTGAGTGATTGACTCAAAGTGTGATTTTTATGGGAAATGTTTAATGGCATGGAACAGACACTAATTTAATTTAAAAGAAGAGTTCACCCTCATGGTGCTCCAAACCCTGTAAAATTTTTAAGATGTTTTTTTTTTATCTTGCTTGTGCCTTTGTTAGTTTTATTCACTGTCTGATGCATAACATTTACAACTCCTCCCTCTCTTCTCCTCTCATCTCTTAGGATTGATGTGCATCGTAAAGAGAACGCAGGTGCCGCCGAAAAGCCCATAAGTATCCATTCTACCCCAGAGGGCTGTTCATCGGCCTGCCGCATGATCCTGGAAATCATGAACCAGGAGGCCAAGGACACCAAAACGTGAGGGATAATAAGTTTACACACTTAGTCAAGTCCAGAGCAGTGATTCCTTACACCTTTCATTGCAAGTGCAGTATACACTACCATTCACGAGTTTGGGGTCTTTAAAAAAAAATCAGTTGATTAAAACTGACAGTAAAGACTTTTATATATTGTTACAAAAGATTTATATTTCAAATAAATGCTGTTCTTTTGAACTTTCTATTCATCAAAGAACCTTGTAAAAATGTATTCGTTTCCACATAAATATTAAACAGCACAACTGTTTTCAACATTGATAATAAATGTTTCTTGAGCAGCAAATCATCATATTAGACTGATTTCTGAAGGATCATGTGACACTGAAGACTGGAGTAATGATGCTGGAAAAAACAGCATTGCCTTCAGAGGAATACATTACATTTTTTTAAATAGAAAATCTATTTTAAATTGTAATATTTCACCAAATTACTGTTTTTACTGTACTTTTGATCAAATAAATGGTGAGCATAAGAGACTTTTAAAGTCCCCATGTGGGGACTTTAAAAGGGATAAACCTTCCCCAAGGGATAAACCTTCCCCATGGTTTATCCCTTAAAACTCATCATTTTGATCACCAAAATTACACATTTAAATGTTTTTTCCTGTGGAAAAAATGCATTCATGCCTTAAAATAGCTTGAATATAACTATATAACCCTTGCTTTATTTAGTATATGTTGAACCATGAATATTCAAATGAGCCCTGCCTCCACTCGCTCATACATGCTCGTCTACAAGTCGATGTATCAGAATGATAATGCGTTTTATGTATCGCTCTCAACAACGTTGGACACATAACGCTAATTAATATTATTAGCCTTTTGCTTGACTTTTCAAACAGCTAATAATGTGTTGCTAATGTTACACAAACCATGTTCCCGTTCGCCATCTCAGAGTCAGACAGCTCTAACAATCATCATCCTTAAAAATGCTTTGAACAGCTCAGAATGTCAGTGGAGAAAGACATAGTTCATCATAACATTTTATACATCATTCACCCGCTATATTGCTAAATGTACCCGAAAAATATACTGTGATAATCTGGCCTCTTGAGACTCCCCAGCTTCAGAGCGGTCATTGTTAATGATATGCTAAAGCCCGCCCCTATGTTGGCGTGATTGGCTACAAGGTAGTTTGTGACGTCAGAAACACCAGCGATTTCAAACCGCGTCTTTAGATCACAGTTTTAAAGAGAAAACACTCAGCAATGGTGTTGACTTATGAATTTGCACATGGTTTGTCTTTAAAGCATATTAAAAACACCATAGACATATAAACAACATTTTGAAAATTGATTTTCACCACAGGGGGGGATTTTAATTTTTTAATTTTTCTCGAAACCTTCAGTCCTTTGGATTGTCAGTGCTGGTTCATGTCTGCTCTCAGATCTTTATTAATAATCTTCATTCATTTCTGGTAGTGCTGATGAGGTGCCTCTGAAGGTTCTTGCCCACAACAACTTTGTTGGCCGCTTGATCGGTAAAGAGGGACGCAACCTGAAGAAAGTGGAACAAGACACTGATACCAAGATCACAATATCACCGTAAGCAATGAAAGGACATAATAAAAAAATGAAAGGAACCAACCAGCGGCCCAATTTTGTACTGAGCTGCCTTAACACGATTGGTGGCATTTATATTCTGAATGTCTCTCACTGCAGACTGCAGGATCTGACCCTTTATAACCCAGAGAGGACCATTACAGTGAAGGGCTCGATCGAAGCCTGCTGCCTGGCGGAACAGGAGATCATGAAGAAAGTGCGAGAGGCATATGACAATGACATCGCTGCCATGAATGTGAGTTTTCGTAAGATAGAAAAATGTGTATTTCCTTGTAAGCGTAACTTACTTGGCCACGAAACATGAATTTGAAGCCTAATCTGAATCTACATTTGCCTTTTCATCCAGCAACAGACTCACCTGATCCCTGGACTAAACCTGGGAGCCATTGGCCTCTTCCCGCCGTCCTCGGCCATGCCGCCTCCTTCCCTCGGAAACTCTGTGCCTGGTCCTCCCTATGGCCCTATGGGGGTACGAGCAATTTTCTCATTATTCATTATTCATTTCTAAAAAAACATAGATACTGCTGTCACATAACTAGGCCTCTTGTGGCATCTTTACCTTATTATGGTCTGTAAGCACAATTCTTTATCGGGGTGTTCACCATATGTTGCGATGTGATAGTTATTTGTTTTGTGTCTCTCTACAGGCCGCTGAACAGGAGACCGTCCACGTGTACATCCCAGCCCAAGCCGTGGGAGCCCTTATTGGCAAGAAGGGACAGCATATCAAGCAGCTAAGCCGTTTTGCTGGAGCGTCTATTAAGGTAACTTTTATGAAAATGCATTGTGGTTGATCTCTTCGGGTTCCCATGCTTCCAGATTTTTTTTTTTACTTGAACCTTCCTAATGCATTTAAAAACTGTAAATACACCTTTTGCATTCCAGGGTCTGTTTGGACCCGGTGAAACGTAAGCTTATAAAACTGTCAGAACTCAATGTTTTTCAACTAAAATCATATTGTATCTAATCAGTAACTTCTCATTG
Source organism: Squalius cephalus (assembly GCF_949319135.1). NCBI lineage: Eukaryota > Metazoa > Chordata > Actinopteri > Cypriniformes > Leuciscidae > Squalius > Squalius cephalus. The sequence goes on along the minus strand of NC_137122.1, from coordinate 46,570,258 downwards.
AGTGAATGCACAAAGGTTTTGAATGTTACCATGTCGTTACCATGCTATTACTTAATTTACCCCCCTTTTTATTATAAAAAAAGGAAAAAAAGAGAACATTTTTCAAGAACTATAGCAAAAATGTGATGCAGGAAAAGATTTTATCTGTATTTATGAGAAACGTTATTAGAATATATCGTTAGATTCAATTTATAAGAACAAAATTATAAGAACATGAGTTATAAGTTTTAAATTTTGGTCTATGAACTTTTGCTCTACAAATACATTGACATTGTCATTTTATTTTAATTTCAGAATTACTGTGTGTGTGTGTGTGTGTGTGTGTGTGTGTGTGTGTGTGTGTGTGTGTGTGTGTATGCGCAAGCATGTTTATGAACAAAATGTATCCCAGTGGGAAGGAAAAGAATGTGTGTGTGTGTGTGTGTGTGTGTGTGTAGGAAAGAGGCAAATTTGAGACAAATCTAATTAATAGATGAAAAAAAATAATCAGCATTAATTTAATGTGTAAAGCCACAGTTTCTGAAAGCAAAGGGTATAACAATGTGGTTGAAATGGTTATGTCTCTTAAATTTTTGTGTTTAAAAAAATCTGTGGAAAAAAGATGTGTATTTTGACACGTGTATGTGTGTCTTAACAAACTCGCAAAGTTTAATCTTCGTACTAAAAACTATGGATTTAAAAAACAAAACAATGATGTACCTCTTCTGAATCAAAACACACCTGAATGCAATAGGAGGACGAGATTGTTCACCCAAAAATGAAAATCCATCTATCATTACCCTCATGTCGTTTTAAACCTGTTGCAATCTTTTCGGTTTATGAATGAATCATTATTTTTACTTGGAGCTTTTCAGTGAAATCAACACACTGAGCTATTTTATGGATTCAGGATTTCAGATTATTTTATATGGACTACTTCTATGGTATTTTATAATACTTTATGATACCTTTGCTTACATTTTAAGTTTAAAAACTGCCATTCATTAGAATTGCATGGAAAAGAGTACCATACACATTCAAATGTTTGGGGTCTGTAAGATAAAAAAAGAAAATAAATGTTTTTAAAAAAGAAGTATCTTGTGCTCACCAATGTTGTATTTATTTGATCAAAAATACAGTAAAAACAATATTATTGTACACTAGGTACATTTATTAATATAGTTCTCTATTTGTATTTTAAATTTTAATAAAATTTTTCTGATAACAAAGCTGAATTTTCAGCATCATTACTCCAGTCTTCAGTGTCACATGATCCTTCAGAAATCATTCAGATATTCTTATTTGCTGCTCAAAAAACAATTCATATTATTATCAATGTTGAAAACAGTTGTGTGGGTTAATATTTTTGTAGTCACAGGTCATCTCAGATCAAATATTGTGTTATGTCATTTAAAATATTGAGGTTTATGTTCCCTTTTCCTGAAGGACATCTCAAATGCATTTTTCCTTAGATTGCACCAGCAGAGGCTCCAGACTCGAAAATGCGAATGGTCATCGTGACAGGGCCTCCGGAGGCCCAATTCAAGGTTTGCATGAATGCATGGTTTGCAAAGTCATTTCAGATAAAATTTTCAAAATTAATTTGTTGTCAGGAAGACCGTCAGTAGATACACAAGTCATTTAACAAGCCCGTTGTGTTTTAGGCTCAAGGCAGAATATACGGTAAGCTGAAGGAGGAGAACTTCTTTGGCCCCAAAGAGGAGGTGAAGTTGGAGACGCACATCAAAGTAGCAGCTGCAGCGGCAGGAAGGGTCATCGGAAAGGGCGGGAAAACTGTAAGTCATACATCATTAACATATATTGCTGATAGCTGTCAGATGATGACAGCTCTTTAGAGGAAGAGTATCCATAAAGTTACGCTTTGAAATGAAATGTTGGAGACCGATTATTACAGAGAAAGTTGCTTATTAGGGGTGCACAATATATTGGTGGCAGACAGTTTGTGGTGGCTGATTTTACGGGGTGTATGATTACATATGTTTTACCCGATGAATCAAGAAGTTCAAGACAGGGTTGCCAGATCCACGTTTTTTCAATGCATCAAACATTATTTGTAGCTCACCTCCCTTCGAATAATCATAAAGAGCTTTGTGCTTTGTTACTTCTGATCAGTCTCGGCTTTTAACTTCTGCCCATTTTATCAAGAAATATGAATATTAAAGGGTCCTGTATATATGGATATGTGTGTGTATTCCTGTGATGTCAAAGCTGATTTTTCAGCATCATTACTCCAGTCTTCAGTGTCACATGATCCTAATGAAATAATTCAAATACCGGTATGCTGATTTGCTGCTCAAGAAACATTTATTATTATTATTATTATCAATATTGAAAACGGTTTTGTTGCTTATTTTTGTTTGGAAACTGTGATAAATGTGATACAAGACTCTTAGGAAGAATAAAATAGAGAAGAAAGTTCAAAAGAAAAGGATTCATTTGCAAAATACAAATTCAGATCTTAACATAAATGGCTTTACTGTCAGTTTTTATCAATTTAATGCATCTTTGCTGAATACTTTTTAATTTCTTTAAAAAATATTAAAGTATAGGAATATGTATATGTATATATATAAAGAATCTCTCTCTCTCTCTCTCTCTCTCTCTCTCTCTCTCTCTCTCTCTCTCTCTCTCTCTCTCTCTCTCTCTCTCTCTCTCTCTCTCTCTCTCTCTCTCTCTATATATATATATATATATATATACAGTGCTATGCATAAGTGTATACACCCATGCTAAAGTTGACTAAAAAGAGGAATAAAAAATCATATTTTGGAAATTGAACTTAATGCCTTAATTTAAAAAATTAGGAAAAATCCAACCTTTAAGGACACCAATTTTATTTGTGAATGAATAATGTATCGTAAATAAATAAATGTTCTTCCTTAAAATACATGGTGCATAAGTTTGGACACCCCTATGCTAAATTCCCATAGAGGCAGGCAGATTTTTATTTTTAAGTATTTTTTTTAATTTATTTTTTTAGGATACTATGCATCCTGATAAAGTTCCCTTGGCCTTTGGAATTAAAATAGCCCCACATCATCACATAGCCTTCACCATACCTAGAGATTGGCATGGTTTTATTTCAGTTAGCCTAAAAGCCAGTTTGATTTGCATTGAGAGATGATCTTATGGAAAGTACCCCATGCCAATCTCTAGGTATGGTGAAGGCTATGTAATGATGTGGGGCTATTTTAATTCCAAAGGCCAAGGGAACTTTATCAGGATGCATAGTATCCTAAAAAAATAAATTAAAAAAAATACTTAAAAATAAAAATCTGCCTGCCTCTATGGGAATTTAGCATAGGGGTGTACACACTTATGCACCCTGTATTTTAAGGAAGAACATTTATTTATTTACGATACATTATTCATTCACAAAGAAAATTGGTGTCCTTAAAGGTTGGATTTTTCCTAATTTTTTAAATTAAGGCATTAAGTTCAATTTCCAAAATATGATTTTTTTATTCCTCTTTTTAGTCAACTTTAGCATGGGTGTATACACTTATGCATTGCACTGTATATATATATATATATATATATATATGGTTCCAGACTGCGACCATTTTTTGAGAATGTGCGAGTTAAAATTGTATGTGGTCGCATTTGTGCGAGTGCATGGTCATGTAGCCTACTACTCAGTTAAATTCACACATGAATTTTCCTGCATTTAACTTGTTTTAGCGCCCTCCAAAGTAATGTAGTAATGTAGATGAACTGCTTCGCTTGTGACAGGGCGCATGTTTAACTGAAAGAACGAGCAGAGAGCGAGAGACCCGGTCGCGCGCGTGCACTCTCTCTCTTCGGAGCCAGGCGAAAGTGTAAACAAGACTACACCGTCTCCAAACTAGGCGCTGTCTTGCTCTCTCTCCCTAGCACATATGAATCAAAATAAATCGACACGGTGGTAAAAGGTCGGAAGACCAAAGTTTCATGTGGAGCATTCGGAGATTTTTTCCTGAATTACCGCTGGGTGTGAATTGTGCTAAATAAGTTGCCTTATCTTTTCTGAATATCGTTCCGGACATTCAGCTGACATACAACAACGCTTTAATTAAACGGAAAAAAAAAAAAACTATCCAGTGATGAAATGTTTTCTGTGTTGACAGAAATCTTGGATGTCCATGTCCTAACTGCTGGGATAATCACACAACGCGCATGACACGTCCGTTTCGCTGAACTAATGACTCCTTAGTTTGAACCGATTCATTTTAATGAATGGTTAAAACTGATCTTTCCAACAGTGAACTCAGGAGACGTCTGAATCGGTGTATAACTAATCAGTAACACTTTACAATAAGGTTTTATTTATTACATAAATTACATAAAAAGTAGGCTACAGTTTGCTTACTCAAGCTTAAACTTAAAAATAAATAAAACCACTTGGTTTTTTTTGAAAAGCATATAACTACATTTTTCCACACAGTGCTATCAAGAATCAATAAGAGAATCGTTAAAGAATCGGATCGATAATCAGAATCGTCAGTGGCATTGATACTGATAAAATCTTATCAATTCCCATCCCTATGTGAAGACAGTAAAATTATAATCAAACATTAAAGAACATGCATGTTTTTTTAATAGTTATTTGAGAGTTAAAAGATTAAAACATTTTGCTAACATGAGGTCTTGTGTCACTGTCAGTCTTTTTACATCAGTGCAAAACTAGGGTATGCAGATTAAGACCACTATTCATCAGCATGCATTGATTAATCCCATGGTATGTAGCAAAAAAAAAAAGGTGCGACCAAATCATATGCTGGTGCGACCAACTGACAAAGTTGGTAGCACCAGTGCAACCAGTGGAAAAGTTAGTCTGGAGCCCTGATATATATATATATATATATATATATAAAGTCATTTAAATGCATCAAATTAAGCCAAAATGTAAATATGAGAACTTTAGTAATTAAAAGGAAAAATGATGGAATGTACTGATCAAGACTGTGCTGCTGATTTCATTGATCAGGTGAATGAGCTGCAGAACCTCACCGCTGCTGAAGTAGTGGTTCCCCGAGAGCAAACCCCTGATGAACACGACCAGGTCATCGTCAAAATCATCGGCCACTTTTACGCAAGTCAGGTGAGTTGCTTATCTTTCTGTATTCTCTGCACAAGTATACTTCACTTAGTTAGTGGACCCCCAAAGAGCTTGGTTGACATTTCATTTGGCTAGAATGTTACAAAAACTTGGCACATGGCACAGCAGACAGTGCTAAAATGCTGTTTTTTGTTGTTGTTATTGTTTCCTCTCTAGTTGGCACAGAGGAAGATCAGGGACATTTTGACACAAGTCAAGCAGCAGCAGAAAGGAGGTATGGGAGGCCAGCAGGGGCCCCATCCGCAGGTCGCGACTGAGCCGGGGTCCCCGCAGGGACTGGCACAAGAACCCAGGAGGAAGTGAGAGGCCGGGGCCGCTACCCAGTCAGACGGACAGACAAATGGGAGGACAAACGAGCGGACTGACAGAGAGAGAGAGAGAGAGAGAGAGAGAGAGAGAGAGAGAGAGAGAGTGACACACAGACCCAGCGGTAGACAGGGAGAAATGAGCAGCAAACTGAGAGGGAATTAAAAAGAGAACAAAAGACAAAAAAAAACATGCCTGAGAGAGAAAGAGGACACAAGTTTAGTGAAAATGAACAAGAAAAAAAAAAAAGAGTGATTTTTCTAAAGAAGAGAGATAACTAGAAAACAGAGACCAGATGCCAGGCCAGGTGGAGTGACTGAGGATGGCGAGGAGGTCTGTTAGAGCGGAGCGCCCTCTGGTGAGAGCTTTTATACATAGCCGCTTATTAGGAATAGGGCATAATGAAGGTCCCGCAAAAGATCAGCTACATAGGACCCTCAGCCATCAGCAGTCACTTCAAAATTTTAACTGTTTTTTTTTTTAAAGATAGAGATATATGTATAGAAATGTTTATTCAGAGGTATTATTAATGAAATGCAGTGAGGTAGAGATGGGAGAGAGAAAGAGAGCAGAGAATCAGTCCAATGTATTAGTGGGTGTGGTCACCAATCAGGTGACTTCTCCCTACCTATCAGAGATGAGGGGAGGGGCCAAAGTTGTTAACACTGCTCTTGAAGTCCCCCACGCTAAACTGTGGGGGTGACGAGATGAAAAAAAGATGAAAAAAATGAGGTTGTAAATATAATCTTCATGACTTTGAGTTGAGATGCTGCACGTTTAATCGTCTGCAATCGTACACCTGGTTTGAGAGGGTTGTCACATTTTTCGGAGGCTTCCCTTTCAGGCCACGTGCCGTTTGGCTGGCGGGACGTGCGGCGAGAGTTCAGTAAGCGTGTGGGCTAAAGGTGACCTCTGCAGTTGTATTGCAGTGGCTCAGCTTTGATGTGCGGATGGCCAACAATCCCCCCCTTAACCACGCCAGCGATGATCGCTGCAGCGCTGCCCACACCCAAACGGCATATTTTATATATATTATATATATATGATATGTGAGTTAACCTGGCCCCTCATTGCACTGGAGCAGGCAGACGATGAAATGGAGCGTGCCGTAATTTCAGAAAACGAGACTTGGAGCATCTTTTTTAAAAGCGCGTTCGCTTTTAGGAATGTGTGATTTACGTGTTTGCTTTTTTAAAAAGCATTTGTCATCTCTAAACCTGGCCTTCAGACGTGGTGTTCTGTTTTTCCTGAGAATAAATATACTTTAAAAATATGCCGAGACCGAATTAACTGAGGACAGTCGTCCTGAATGCCAGGTTTGATTGACAGGGTACAGCCTCCACAAACCTGCCTTTAGGTCAAAGGTCAAGAATAGGGGACAGCAATATGGTTTCTGTGCTCTCTCTCTCTCTCGCCCACTTTGTTCGACATTTGCCGATGAGGTTGCCAGGGTCCTGGCTTTTCTCACTGAACCTAGAACAGATTAGATAAAATGAATTAAGAAAAAACAAAAAAACTACCTCAGGGTATTGTTACCTCAGTATTCCTAATTTCGTTCTTCTTTTCTTTTTCTTTTTGATTTCCCCCCCCCTCCCCCCCCCCTTTTTTTGCTTGCTGGTGTTTTATATAAAAGCTGATAGTCTTGAATATTTTATTTTTTTAAGGAAGAAATATTTTTAATTTTTTCCCATTATTTTTCTTTTTTGGTATGCGTGTTTGGGGAGAGTGTAATCGAGGTTTTTTTTTCCTCACCTGAGCTCAGAAGGACTCCTAGGAAAAATGATGAATTGTTTTGTGAGTCTCGCAGCCTTTAGGCCAGCCTGGGGGTCCTTGAAGAGTCACACTTGAAATCACTGGCCAATGGGACGTAGGACGGATCTTACCATCTCTTACTGGTGCATAATGAACGTTGCCAAACCACAGGAATTCAATTTTTGCGCTAATGCGTATGTTTGTTGTACAAGCTGACTGTAGAAAACAAAACAATGGCCTTTTTCCTAACTTGTGCCATTTTACTTTTGCACCTGTGGTGTGATCTTGTTCATTCTGCACTAAAGGACTTTGACATCATTGGTTGGCTTACTTGAAAGGGCTCGACTTACTCGCCATGCTTAAAAAACGAAAGCATGTCGACCATCATCGGCCCGAAGACACTGAATGTGAACCATTTAACATCTTTCTTTTTTTCTTTCGGGTGGAGTCTCGTCCTTCTCCATTGTCCTGTGCAAGTGTGCGTGAGTGCGTTTACTAATTGAGTTTGAGTGTTTTTGTTGGGGAAGTGGTTTGGGTGTTTTAAAAGGCAGAAACATAGAAAAACACTCTATGGCCTCGGTCATACTCATTTTTTTAAAACTGACTGAGAACAAAAGGTACCTTTTGAAAAACGGGAGCCAAAAATATTGAAAAAAAAAAAGAAATCAATAAAATGAAAGCATTCACATCTCTCAAATTTAAACCTGTAAATAAATTTGTTCAACGGAACAATCGGGGGAGGGGGGGAATAATTGTTTGTATTTTTTTAGAATAAAAAACTAATTGGATAAAGGAAGGAAAGACTTTTAGCCGTTAAAGATGGATGGACACTGCCAGACCGCGTTCTTTCAGGTTCCATTCAGACATCTGCGAAGGGTTTGCCAGCATGTTCATGTGCTTTAACAGATCAAGGTCTTTAATTTAGTTTTTAGTTTTTGTTTTACAAAAGCTTCCCTTTTTCACACTAGTCTTCTGATTTCTGCTTGAGGATTGAACTTGTCAATGACTTTGTCAATGCATACTGCTCTTCAGGCAGGAAAGAAGCGTCTGTCCTGTTCCAGCCCATAGATTTCTGTCAGACACCAAGACACACTCACACACTTCTGCTCTGTTCAGACTGCAGCAGCCTTTTTGTTTTTACCTTTTTGTTTTTCTTTTAGACAGCAAGCTTTATTTGGACATGACATCTGGTTGCGAACTGTTTCATCAATAAAAGACAAAAAAAAAAAAAAAAAAAAAATTGTGAGCGAGAATTATTAACATAACCGCAGATCTCCAAGAACTAACATAGTTTTAAAAAACAACAACGAAATAGTAGATATGTTATTGTAATTGCATTTTTATTATTTTGTCTTTTTATTATTATTATTATTATTATTATTTGGGTGAAAGGTATAAGCGATGAGATGGAGATGCCCTGGACAGATTCAGTGGACATTTTGTAAAGGTTTTAGATGTCACATTTGTCCCCTTCTTCTTCAACCCCCACCCCCACCCCCACCCCCCCACTCGCTACCTTCATCCGCTCATTTTTGTTTTGCGTTGGTGGTATCCGATTCAAAAGAAACATTAGTTCTGGAATAGAGCGCCCTCTCTCACGCTGGCCTCGTTTGTGACTGTTTTCTCTGTTCAGTTCAGTCGTTTGATGTTGAATTTATTTTTACTCATTCGTTTTCTCAAATTGTCTCCATTTATGTAGTTTGGATTATAGCTAGGTTTCTTCTCGATCAGAGTTCTTTATGCAGACACCTCTTACACTGCTACTAGTTCATTTGAAATACTAACAAATGATTCATTCTTCATGTAATACCTGTGCCAAACTGGGATTCTCTTTGTGTTTTGTTGTTGTACTCCAGAAAAAAGGAACTAATTAAGACTGTACGCAGTCAGGAACGGATGCAGTGCTATGTATTAGATACACGGTTCCCCGAGTACCGCGAGTCGACTTCCTGTTTGGCACTTGGAAATGTTTTCTTCTATCCTTTTTTATTTCGAGGTCCTCCACACGTTGTTGTTGTTGGTGGTGGCGAGGGCTTGAACAAGCAGTAGAACCGTTTCGCTAGCATACTTGAGCTTGGGAAAAAAGATAGTATGTTGTTTAACTTATGCAATTCTGTGACGAGTCAAACGAATGGCTGTCGTTTGTCACACGGGCTGTTAAGTGTCCACTGGGAAAAGTTGCATTGCAGTGCATAGATTTACACGTAGACCACAGGTTGAAGCGCAGCTTATAGTTGGGTGTGATTATCATATCGACGTTGCATGCCACTGTTGTATCTCACCGTGCTAGTTTCTGGCCTCTCCTTAAGGAAAACATTTGGGTGCTACAAATGACGACTCAAACCTCACATAACTAGGAACGCTACCTCAAGACTTAGCCATAAGATTGTTTTTATCAAGCAGACGAGAGCGAAAGTGCATGTTACATTTTACTTTTGAGTTTTAATTTATTTTTAGCTTTTCATTTCTGTAGACGTTTGGATAGAATAGCCTACTGCTCCAGCTTCGAGTTGGGCGAGGTGGCAGGACGGGAAACGGATGTGTGGTGTGATGGTTTGCACGGGAGGAGGAACCTGTGAAATTCGGTTAGTGCTCAATTAGAATTCTCCCCACATCATGGCACAGATGTAACTCGGCCAGCATTCGTAGAGTGACTGAGGATACCGGTGTAGACGAAACACACAATCGTGCCTGTTGCGCTATCTTCTCTGTGTCCTTTCCCACCTCAATGGCACCACCACTACCTCCACGCCATGCAGCCTTGTCCCCAAGAACAATCCTTCCTGTTTAAAAGCCCTTTTCTCGCTGGTCTTAAAAACGGCTTCACTTTCTTTTTTTCTTTTTTTTTTGCTGAAACTAGATTGAAATCAGCAATAAAAAGGCAATTCTGCCCGGAGCTTCTACTAACTTTCTGTCCTGATCATTTTATGATTTCACGGCCTGAATCAAAAGGCCTGTAACCATGTGTTTTTCATTTCTTTTTTTGGTTGATCTACCTCTTAGAATAAAGACAAACAGATAGGACATGACATAAATAAAAAAACAAAACAAAAAAAAAAGTTAATTTTGAAAATGTTAGGCTTAATGAATCAATAATAATAATATTAATAATAAATGACTACAGCAACTGGGTAGCAACATCTCCATATACTGATAGGAGTCTTTTACTTCCAAAGATGATTTTTCTTCAGTTGTTTTTGAAATTGTTCAGGATGAATTTGGAAATGGAATAGATATGTGGGAGGGGAAATAACATAAAAATATGTCAATTTCACTATCCAGTCTCTTCTTCTTTTTCCCGTTATTATTAAACTGACTTTTTTTAACTTCATCTTTCTATTTGATTTATATTTCTGATGGCTTTTTAAGAAATGACATAGGATTGTATCTCTTATGTTTGCAATAGAATCTGCTCTCTTTTTCTCTGTGAACCGCAACATAGTATCTTTTCAGGCCACACAGAGCAGCATGATGTTGAAATCGTTTTCATTTTTATTGTTTCATTTCACCTGTAATAATGCAACAGGAGAGTGAAGGTTGGTTGAATTAAATAGGGCACATTTTAGGAGGATGAGAGAGGAAGTAGACTACCCTTCAGACTACCTTTATCCCTTCACCCTTCTCACAGCAGGTGCCACAGACATTATCGGGACTTTCAGCCCTCTGCCTGCCTTGATTTTCTTTGATTCTCATCCACTATTGTTTTGAACTCCTTGTAAAAAAAATACAGAGCATAGATATGAATGTGACAATAAAAGATGAGTAAACTGGTGTCCTCTTGTGTCTGGGCTGTGTGTTTGTTAACTTGGGCACATCTGGCTTTGTCTGTCATATTTTATAAAAACATACTGTTTGATATAAAGTATGTTACAAAGCTGAATGGACTGTAGAGACAGTTTTGTCCATAAAATATTTAAATTACAGTTTGACACTTAAATTTATAGAGGAACACAATACAAAAAAGCAGACATTTTACAATTAATGTTAATGTTAAGGTTGAGGTACAGAAATTGGGTCATCACAGAATCAATGTAAATTATTTAAACCATGATTTGTTGTAATTAATCTATTGTTGATCCAATTGCACAAATTTTCTCTATGATTTTGTATTTTATTTTTTAAAAAGCTCTTATAGATAAATTTGACAGAATTCTGGCATCCAAACTACAATATCATGTTTTTTTCATAGTTGAGTAAGTATCTTAACATAATAGAGACAACACAGATTTATACTGAGGTGTTCTTAGAATAAGGATTTTTTTTTTCATTTTTTGAAATCAGGAGAAATTGTGATATTTTAAAAATAATAACATTTGTTAAATTTATTGCATTTTTCATTACTTTTATTTTATTGTATTTTTAAGAATTGTATTATATAAATGTTGCTGTAAAGCATAGGCTAACGGGTTCCCACTATTAGGAGTCTGACAGCTATGGTGTCCTATTAATCTGAAAAATGAGACATGCATTGACGATAGAAAACTTATAGGCTAATATTCTTCATAATAATAATAATAATCTTAATACCTTTTGAAAGTTTTGCTATTAAGACTTGAGCCTTAATCCAGTAACAACGGAAATGCGCTCTCCCCCGGTTTAGTCGTGGAGTAAAATTCATTATTTAAAGGGTATACGTTTTTGTCCAGCATCCATACATTTAAGCCATTAATTTTTCAAGTTTTATTCAGCTAAAAAAATCGTAATGATGAGCGACTGAACTAGAACTGCTTAACTTTCTTTAGCTACTAAATGACAACGCTTTTGATAAATTCTACATATTGCTATAAGCGTTAAAATTGTATTTCTTTAAGTCTTTATTTAAATAGGCTAAATCAATGTAAAAGACGTAACACAACCCAGAAACGTTTTTGTTTTGTTACTGATTATTAAAACAAATAGATTAAATACAATGTACAAAATGAAAAATATTTATTTCATATTATGAATATATTGTAAAATACACTAATCATGTATTGTTTTTGGCTGTACTGTACATTCCATACATATCTATATGGTACGTGTTTCATTCATGAACAATGATTGGTTGACGTTTGTGACGAAGGCCTCGCAGTTCTGACCAATCAGCGTTAGGCGGGTAAGTTTTAAAACACAAATGGCGACGGTGAGAGGCGAAGCGTAAGTGTTATCTAAAAAACTATAAGGAAAACGGCCTTTATTAGAACTAATTTTACGATGTTTTATACTTTTTTAAATTACGCTGATGCTTTAAGAATCAAGGGTTCACTTGAAAATGTTTTTTTATGTGTGTGGTGAAAGTACAAAGGCCTGAAAATGTGTCTTTCTTACAAAGTCACCGTTGTAATTGTAGTTTTCAGGTAACGTTATTTTTGTTACAGTGAAACGATGGCCATTTAGTATTATTAACCGCTGCCGTCATTACGTGCATATTTAAATCACTGTTAACCATTCAGGGTTTGGTGTTGCATCCAAACCACCCGTTCTCATAACTCTGTATAAATCATCTAACGTTATGTTTGTGACAGCGTAAATTCTGGCTAACGTTACGCCACTTATTTGAAATACACTGAGGAACTTTCACATGGTCATTTGACGAATTAAATAATTTCCTTCATTATGTAAGACAATAGATGTGCACATGAGTGTGACAACCCACTTCAGTTAATTGATAATTGTATATACAGGGATTGTTTTCATTTTGTTTTAAAGTAAAGTTTCCTTTGGGATTTACTAGTTCATATCAGAGGGTGATCTGAAGATTCTGAAAGCCTTTCTTTTCTTTTTTTTACCATGGTAGTTTTTAAAGACAGAGTATATGAATAAATAAACACTAAATAATAGTCTCTGATTTCAGACTTCTGGAAAGGACTGACCCTTCCTTCTTGAAATCATGGAACACCACCGAACTGCAGGAAACAGGAGAGGGAGTAATTATGGCTCCTTATCTGATGGTAAATTTTGAGTTTTGTTATATGTAACTGCAGTTTATAACAACGATGTCCCTTTAAAAACACACTATTATGAAACAATAATATATTTCCTTCAAATGATAATAAAATATAGATGTTTCAAAGTCACCATGAAATCAGTATAGACAATTCTTTTCTTTTTTTTATGGAATATTGCAGTATTTATTATAAATGATTTACTCATGCACATCACTTTTTTGTTAAATTCATCTGCCCCTGTAATCTTTAATCAAAACAACTTCCTCTTGTTATGACATCTCTTTTCTCTGATGATGTGTTTACTGGCGTGAGGGCGGGGCAACCTGTCACTCACATGACATCACAGCAATAAACTACAACCATCCAATCAATTCCAGATGGACAAAATCAAGTCTCACCCTAAATTTTTCTTGTTTTCTTGCCATATCACTCGCATATACATCACAACAAGGATGAAAAGACTGTCGCAACTTGCGTTTCATGCCGACTTTAAGGCATTTGTTTCTGTGCGTAGGACTGCAGGCGAAAACAGAAGCATATATTCAGGCAGCTGTATGTGTTGTATGACATGATCCAGCTGCTGGCAGGTCTGGAGTCAGTGGATCAGCTGCTGAATGAGCCATGTCCCCAAAACCCAGGTAACTCACACATCATGGATTATTGTACATGACTGTTCATTGCTAAACAAAGCAGTGAAATGATGCCTTGATTTGGGTGCACAGGTAATGAAGCTCGTTCTGCATGGAAGGCTTTAAAAGCAGAATATCAGGAGAGAGTTCAGGAGGTGGAAGGGCTGATCAGTGCTTTCCAGGTCCGCATGGAAGAGCTTCAGAGTAAACGGCAGAAACTGGAGACTCTACTGTCCACTCTGCAGATAAAGGTAATCGGGCTTCTTTCTGATACATGAAAAATGGCTTTTTATCCAATTTATCAAACTAATTTGATTTATGGTTTAGATTAATCTGATAAAAAGCTATTTTTTTGGCTGATTGTTGTTGCCCTTAAAAAACTCCAACAATGATAGAATGACAGACCACTTTTATGATGTGGTTTTATGCAGCTATACATGGAGCTTCATACTTGCATTCTCATACAGTTGTATTGTACATTAAATCTCATTCTTGTTCAGAAGGACGAGTGCAAAGAGAAGGAAAGAATCACAGCTAAACAGAATCAGAGAGCTGAGGTAAGACATCCATTTACTTTATACTTCTTGGTTTGGCTAGTTAGCTCCAATAATTTCAACTTTTCTTCACCAAAATGAAGCTGTGGGACAAACTGGTTGAATCAAATTGATTAAATTTTCATTCCTTTTTCTCACGCACAGAAACAAATCAGTTTTCAGCTGGAAGATTCCCTCCAGGCAGCCCAGAACGCCTTGAAGGTGTGTGATGTGCATCTGTCCAAGCTCAAGGATGAGTTTGAAAGACAGCAGGCTCGAATTAGTGACTGGACTCTATTAAGAGACAAGTGAGTCTGTATATACACTACTGTTGAACAGGTTGGGGTCAGTTTTTTTTATTACAGAAATTAATACTATTATTCAGCAAGAATGCATTAAGTTGATCAAAAAGTGTCTATTTCGATTAAATTATGTTCTTTTTTAAATGTGTCAAAGATTCTTTTTAAATGTATCAAAGATTCATATATATATATATATATATATATATATATATATATATATATATATATATATATATATATATATATGTGTGTATGTATCATCACAATAAACTCCCCTTTTTCTTCATTTTCTTTTCTTTGTCTCTCAGGCTGCAAACCTTGGTCACATTGACTCAGAGAAATATGCAGTATAGGCTGCTCTCAGTCAGTCCCTCTGAGCTGTGCCTTGAGCTCTTGCCTCGTGTTGGCGAAAAATCACTTGAACCTCTGCGTGTCTCCGTCACCATGACAGCCAGTGACGAGTTCCAACTTCAGGTACTGTGTCTCAGCAAATATTTCCCTTAAGTGATGCTGAGAGCGGTGAAATGTGAATTAAGGGATGAGCTGCCTGATTTCAAAAGGGGAACATGCTTCTTATCATAAAACATATAGACTTTGTTCATGCACTCATACGTAGTTCAGAAGATACTTTTTTTTTGTAATCTTGTTCTAGTTAATATATCATTATAAATGTGTAAAAGTTCGAAAGTAAAAATGCATATACACACACACACACACACACACACACATACTAGAATTTGTACTGCTGTAAAAAAAATTGCAAAAGTACAGTACAATACTAAAACCTTTCTTCTTTTTTTTTTTTTTTAGTGTGGAAACGCTAAGGCAATTTAATAAGGCTTTTATTCACCAAGATTGTATTTAAGTAATTATAAATAAACCATTTTTTTAACAATAATCAAGAAAGATGTTAACATTTATTGTTACTGTTTGAAATAACTAATGAAAAACTTTTGAATGATAGTGATCATATGGTGGTAATTAAAATTATGACTAAATCTTTGTTTTTGTCAGTGTTTAGAGCTAATATTTCTCTAGAACTACATATATTTTAAATGGTTTTACCTGGTTTTCATTTTGTTTCATTATATTATTGTGAATGTACCTCTTTCCTGTCTGTAGGTGTTTCAGGGAACCGCTGGCCTGGTAGAGGAGGTGGTGAACGGCCCGCTTAGGCAAGTGAGCGCCGCCCTTGTGGAGATGATGGAGCGGTACATAAGTCAAGGAGAGATGCTGTCTGAGATTCAGGCTCTTCACTCCAGGTACATTTTCTTAAAGTACAATCAATCATATCAAAATCTGATAAAGAAGAAGGTTCATTGAAACCCAAAGACATCATACAAATCATCCTCAAAATGAAAATCTTCTTACTGCAACCTGTGGAGTGTGTGACAGCTGCCTAGTCTTGTCTTCATTCAGCATGTTTTGAAAAATTTCGCTCAAAATACAAGTGTCCTAATACTGATAAACAGACACTATTTGACGAACAGGGTCGTAAAAATTCTGTCATAATCTATTACCCGTCATTTAATTTTCATATTTTAATAATAATAAGATGTTTAATAGCTTTTGTTTTTGTTCACATTTTCATTTTTAATCATGAACTGACAGGACAAGCATATAAACGATAAAAACATTGACAGCCAATCAGAATCCATCCTGCTGTAACAAGCTTGTGCATTTAAAGTGACAGATAAGCACGCGCTTAGAATAAACAGAACGATGTCGTCCGCTGGTGTGGACACTAATATAGTTGTCTATAGTTATCGTTCTTGGTGTGAACGGGGCTTAAAACACAAGCTTTTGTGCCTGAACTGGCTAATATGAACTGTGCAATATCACAAAATACAGTTGTGATTGAAATGAATTGACCTAAACTCAGTCGACTTTCTGTATCTGCCTGAACTCATATCTTCCTCATGGTCCACATCGACTTAAACTGGGTGCTCTCCCGTGTGTAATAAAACGCATCAAGGTTGACTAATACAGAGGCAATTGTTGTTAGATTTTTCATCTTTGCCTCAGACAGACGACTTCTCGCAGCAGTTTTAATTTTGTTCTAGAGGCTGAACCCACCCTCTGCTGCCACACTTGAGCGCACTCGCAGGGTGGGAATTACAGTTACAAGTTACAATAGATCACCCTCAGTGTAATCTGGCAAAACGATAGACAGCCTTCAGATTTTTTTGTCACTGCTAAAAACATTCAGTCAATGATGGAAAATATTCGGTTAGCGTGACCTTTGCTCAGATTTATGATTATTTTTGGTTTTATTGAATCTCAGCTGCTGCGGAATGTTCTAATTCAAGGTAACAACTGTAAGGAAGACTTTTGCTTTCCCATTCCAACCCCCTCCAGGGTCCGTTTGGAATTCCTAAAGGCAAAGCGGTGCTGACAGTGATCAAGCCCTGTTGGCCAAGATGTGTTTACATCGAGGGTCTGCTAATTGTCACACCTTTAGTATGTGGGGGAAGTTGCCATCTTCTGATTGGTCAGTTTGAACATTTGGCTTTCAGTCACATGGTCAAGGAAGGGATAAAGGAAGATTGTAACTTGCCCTGGCTCTTCTTCTGGGTCCTCTTTTCTTGGGGCCTGCTCTTTGGATCTCTTTCTCTAGCTTTAGTCTTGTGGCTCTCCTCCTAGTCTCTCTCTCTCTCTCTCT
This sequence comes from Squalius cephalus, assembly GCF_949319135.1. NCBI lineage: Eukaryota > Metazoa > Chordata > Actinopteri > Cypriniformes > Leuciscidae > Squalius > Squalius cephalus. The sequence goes on along the minus strand of NC_137122.1, from coordinate 46,553,049 downwards.
CTCTCTCTCTCTCTCTCTCTCTCTCTCTCTCTCTCTCTCTCTCTCTCTCTCTCTCTCTCTCTCTCTCTCTCTCTCTCTCTCTCTCTCTCTCTCTCTCTCTCTCTCTCTCTCTCTCTCTCTCTCTCTCTCTCTCTCTCTCTCTCTCTCTCTCTCTCTCTCTCTCTCTCTCTCTCTCTCTCAACATTCTGCATAAATGCTGGGTATGATTAATGGTATAAGATTTAATCATATCATACATCTATTTTAAGTGTTACCATAACCAGATATTGTCGTTAAACCCTTTCACTTAAGTTTTAAATAGCTTTGATTTGGTATTAACATTAATGTGGTATCTATTGCAATACAATATCGTCAAACTATAGCAATGCTCTCCCACATATTTTGCTATTATACCTGCACTTATTTCCATCGTTGGTTGGTATAAGTAGCAGTGGGTGGTAATGGACAAGAAATGTACATTTTTCTACCATCTTGCTGATAATGTTTCTTTCGGCAGTCCTGCAGCCTGAACCCCTGTAGTGACAGCCCCTTACACAACACCGGAACTCAGCATTACTACTTTACAGCAATAAAAGGGGAAACTCGTCTTACATGCTGAATAATTTTACTCCCTGTGACTCATTTGCAATTTTACGTTTGTTTCATCAGGTTTGCGATTGATTGGTGTCCTGCTGAAAAGCTTCTGATCTTTCTCAAGACTGCGACCACCGTTTGTCACCTGAGGGTGGAGGAGGGTTACCCATCACACGGTCGAGCTACTCTCCTGTCTGTGAGAAAAGATGGCAATCTGTTTGATATCACCAATCTACAGGTAAGGAAGAGTGAAAAGGTTTGGTTTTAATTTGCTGATCCATGTTGCTTTTTAATAATTGCAAAGCATCAAAATATGCAAATATCCATGTCATTGCTTTTTGCTGCATAGAGACCTTATGTTTGCACCATATTCAAACTTTATAAATATTGTGGCATGTTCTTAGAAGTGTACTCTGTGTTCATGTTGGCTTGATATGGTTTTGAAAAACTGTTGTTTAAATTTAATGACCACCATCTAGCGTAACATTTTCCTTACACTTTGAAAGCGTTTGATTGTACACTTTTTATTTTATTTTTTTTTATTTAAAGGGTTTCAAGTGTATTATATATATTTTTTAAATATCATGAATTTTTAATTCATTGATATCATTACACTTTTGGGGAGTCGCACCACATGACATTATACAACCTGAACTAGCCATGCTTTGTAAAAATAATAATAAGTTCCCAAATAAATAAGTGTAAAATGACACCAATCTACTTAATGTTGTTTATATTAATTTCCTTAATTTAACCGTGTTGTAGAATTTTTTTGAAATTTTTATTTTATTTTTTATTGTGATATCAGAACAATTTCCTAATTCATTTCTGAGTTGAGTTTGTTATTCATAAGTGACTCTTTTCAGCCTGCAGAGCAACATCCTGTCCTGACAGAGTGGCTTGAGTTTCTCTCCTCCAATCCGAACATCTGATGTGAACGTCAAAATGTACCCCTGCCCTTACTCAGAAAGGCAGATCTCCACCACGTATGTCATGTCCTGGGTCATAGTCTATTACATAACACGTACACTCTCTGCATTGTACAGTTCTAGCTGCATTGTTGATATAAAAATGAATGTTTGTATTGTGTCTGTGTACGTATTGTGAGTTATAAAGTGCTTTCAGTCTTTATCTAACCAACCCAGACTGTCAATACTTTTATAATTATTTTGTATAAAACACCCTTATCAAAGGATTGAGCTTTTAAATAAAATGAATCTAAAATGTATGAAATGGCATCTAGTTTGACTTTTGCACTTCTACTCTTGTTTTTAACACTAGAGGGCAGCACTTTATGTAAGTAGCACCACATGCACGTTCCATATGCTGTTGTCTGACATAACAGGTTAGGTAACAGGTTAGACTCAGGCTTGTTCTTCTGCTGCCTGGATATTTAATCCTCCCTTTTTTTACTACACAGAGTTGGATACTTTTAAAGTGTCACACATTTCCACCTCAGACATGTAAAGCTCCTATCACGTTGGCCTCTGGCCACCCCCGAGCTTGTTATGAAACGAGATCAAATTCAGTCTTTTTTTTTCTTCCCATGGTTATTCTGATATACTCTACTTGGCACTTAGAGCATGACTCCACTTTCTGTACCAGTTATCCGCCCTCTGGCGCTACACAACAGGAGCTGCTCTTATTGGCCAAATCAGATGTGAGGTTTGTTCTGGATTTGGCCAATAGGGAGCTGTGAAACTGATTATGAGGGCACAATGACCCAGTTCTGGGTCCATGTGTGTGGAGAGCACTCCACATATTCTCTGCTCATTCTGCTGTCTGTAATGAGATGGGGCCTGGACTCTATGCTGTGCTTTGTAGATCAGACTCCATGTCTAACAGGGAAAACTAAGACGGGTCTTGGCAAATAATGACAAAGATCTTGTCAGTGGTATTTGCTTGCATAGCTAGATGAACCATATGTTCCCCTCATTATTTCCATATTCTTTCATATGTTAAAAATATGATTTATTGTTGAATTTAATTCACGTTAGTGTACTACGTTGATTTATATTTACAATGAATAAGGTAGGTATTGTATTTTTTCCCACTTGCTTATCATTTTCTACTTACCTGTGTTGATTAACTATAAGTAAATAATTATATTTTAATTCCATTGTCTGTTAGGGTTGCAGTATTATTAAATGTCCCATTCGTTGTTGTAAATTTCCAGTATTTAATATTTCCAATGTTATTCCATTATTTATTTAATTGCTGTTTGAACGTAAGTCTCATATGCTCACCAAGGAGGAATTTATTTAATCAAAAATACAGTAAAGACTGTAATATTGTGAAATATTGTGTCTAATATTATAAAGTTTTTTATTTAATTTATTCCTGTGATGTCAAAGCTGAATGTTGAAAACTGTTGTGCTGCTTAATATTTTTGTTGAAACCATTCTACTTTTTCCAGGATTCTTTGAATGGGAAGTTCAAAAGAACCGCATTTATGTGAAATGGAAATCTTTTGTAACATTATAAATGTCTTTACTGTCCCTTTTGATTAAGTTAATGCATCCTTGCTGAGTAAATGTATTAATTTATTTTTAAAAAGTCCTACTATCCCCAAACTTTTGAACAGCATATATTGTACTAAGTTAATTACCTATTGTCAGAGAACTATACTGTCCTACTCAATTGCAGCACTTATGGAAAATAATTGGCATAATTTCCTGTCTTCTATATTTGTTCACACACCAGCTCCCACTAGAGGACACTGCCTTTAAATTTACTATTGAGGACAGAAATGATACATTCTGCGTATTACTCTCTTGACACTGAAAAGCAACTTATTAGTATGTATAGTAGTATACTATATATAATACTTTATATTCTATATAAATACTGTATATATCATTTATATATTATATAATTTCATTTGTTTTTCTAAATTATTCTTTTACAATAAATGTTTTCAGTACACAGGTACACCAAGATTTATTCGACACAAATTTGATTTTTCTTCTTGGAAAAAAAGACAACACGCAGCACTGTTTCATAAAATGGCTTTATGAAGTAAAAGACAATTGAAATACATGTCGGAAGTTCTATAATATGCATACACTCTACTTATATGTCTGTGCTCATATATTTATATATCATCTGCGTTGAGCATGTGAACTTTACAAAAAAATATATATTATACATTTGAAAACATTTAAAGTATATATATCATATTTACAAATATTTTACAGTGTCACAGGGATGTGAATATGCATGAAGGTTCATACCATGTGTAGCTTTTCATTTGCATCATAGCTAAAATGATTATTTAATCTCTGAGTGTGGGTGTAGCAGGAACCCAGGCCTGGGTATGAGGAGACGCTCTGATCTGCTGCTGTCGTCTCCTCTCTGGAAGTGGCCTGGAGATCCTTCTGGCCTGGCTGGTGAAGCCTTGCAAGAGACATTTTGCACTTGTTCCCTATGCAGATGCAGTCTGAATGTGAGTGTTTTTGTCTGCTTCATTATTATCACCCATTTCAAGTAAAGCAATGACATCTCAAAGACCCTTTTAACTGCCCTAAATATGGTTAGCTAGCCATAAAGGCTACTGACCATCCATTAGACACCAAAGCATCCCTTCAAATGTGTCATCAAGTCCTTTTAAGTGCCAAATGCATTGGTTTGTTTTCTGGGTTGTTCTCTTGGAACGGGTTCTAATGTTTGTACCCTTTTTTTTTTTTTTTTTTTTTTGTCTTGCAGTCAACCAGCGGTGACCCACTTTAACTGGCTTCTCATGGCAGTGGTTTGCAACCTCAGACGTCAATGCGGAAAGAGAGCAGTTTCTCCGAGTGCATGTTATTCAGCGTGCGCAGGTCAGGAAGTTTGAGCAGCAGCTTGGTGAATCGGGAGGCATCGCAAGGGGCGCTCTTGCTGACGAGGGTTCGGAGAGCCCGGATTAGACTTTCCTGAAGCATCTCCACTGAATTCACATTTTCAATCCCAGAACGGTCTGTACAACAGAAACAAACGATGAGAGACCAAATTAAGTAGTGGATCAAACTAACGTACTTACTCTATGATATATATGTAGTGTCAAGCCATGAAAGGGATGGTTGACCCCAAAATGAAAATTCTGTCATCGATTATGCATTTCTTTCTTCTGTGGAAGATGTTTTTAAAAATGTCTCAGTGTTTATGTTCATACGGTGAAAGACAATGAGGTCCGATGTTATTTTGGGCACCACTGACTTTCATTGTATAAACAATCTTTCAAATCTTTCTTTTTTTTTACACAGAAGAAAGCAAGTCATGCAGTGCAAGTTTAACCAAAACTTAATAAAGATAGATCATCATATCTCTTCACAGCTTGATTCCTATGGATTAGTTTTACAACACCTTCATGACCTTTTTGGATCTTCTACCTAGACTTCGAGTAGAGGGAGTGAAACCTCTCAGGTTTCATTAAAAATATCTTAATTTTTCATTATAAGATTAAGTGAAGTCTAATTTGTTTGAAACAACGTAAGGTTGGGTAAATGATGACAGAATTTTAATTTTTGAGTGAATTATCCCTTTCACACTAATATGCAACCTACCTGCAGAAACCAGCACCACTGCAGTGAAGAGTCCCAGTTCTTCTGCTGAGAGCTCTAATGCGTTGAGTTTCTCACTGAAGTCAAACATGGTTCCCAGCAAATCACCCATGCCCATGCTTTTCAGGGCCTCCAATCTGTAGGTGGCGCCTGAGATGAACGTAACAGTCTTCTCTTTTACGTTAAACAGCGAGGAGAAGCGTACCATGAGGACCTGCAGGAGAGATTCAAAAATAAAACATACTTAGTAAAACCTAATTTGGCATTGTGGCCTTTTTTATATTTGACGAAAGTCTGATGTTTTAAATTAAATACCATTGACTTACCTCGAATGTTCCGGCCTTCAGCAAAGTGACCTGGTCGTTTTGGGATAGAGTGCTAAACCCTGGGATGTGTTTGGCGAACTCCACCACCTCTCGCACCGCTGGGGTGAAGCTAAGAGAGAAGTCTTCCCAAATTTCCTGGGGTGTTTTGTTAGGGTCCGAGTAAGGATGCATGTTCATTGGACAAGCCTGGAAAAAAAGAAATCCGTTCAAAATCAAAAGTCCAAGGCTTCTTTACTTGGTACTAAGAAGAACATATCGTTAGAATACCAAAGGTCTTACCAGCAGAATCTCCTTGCGTTTTTTCCACGGACAGTTCTGACCCTGTGAGCTGCTGTTTAACTCCTGACTGTGGCTTACGGCGTAGAAGTTACTGTTTGGAGATCGCTGGCCGTTGTTATTGTGCTGCTGATGTTGTCCAGGTGCTTGGGAGGCTTGAAAATGGAGGCCGTTTTCTGGTGGCACCTCGAAGTTGTTGCAATGATGAGCGACATTATTATCATGGTGGTAGATGGTGTTGTGGCCATTGAGGTGGTATCCAGCCATGCAGCGGTTGCTGCTTCGGTTGTCCAGCTCGCCGTTGTGAGGCAGCAGCGCTGAACCTAACTTATCATGAGCGTAGACGAAGGTCTCGCGGTGTGCCTGGGTTATGGCGGCGATGGTTTTGTCTACACCGGGGCTGGAGCACAGTGGTGGAGAAGAGGTAAGAGGTGGGGGGCTCTGAGCCGGTTGCACCGATGGGGTTGTTGGGGCCGGGGGGGATGAGGTTGGTTCTACGGCCACTGCGGGGGGCTGGGGTTGCGGCCCCACTGTAAGGCCTGGGCAAGGAGATGAGGAAGTGGTGGATGGGGACGAAGAAGAGCAGGGGGTGTTTGATGTGATGCTCGCCAGCTGGAATTCATTCTGAAGCTGGTTGTTCACCATGTTGTTCATGGCGTTCTGCATCTCGGCCAGCATACGCTGCTTCTCGCGTTTTGGGATACGACCAAAACGAACAGCTGGGGGTTAAAGAAAGTACAGAAAATGTCACATTGATGTATGTATACCAGTGTTCTATTTAGAAACCTTTCGAGGGATGTTTGGTACTATATCTGATATTGTGCATTTATTGTATATTTTTTAATTTATCGATATCTGCTGAAATTGGATATGCTCATTTCCACCCATTTAAAAATGCAATAACAGTCAGAATTAATATCAGTGCATCCCTAAACTTTTCTGTATTTCTCCAAGCTTGGTTGTCTAGATACTCACCGTCTCGGGACATTCCCACGGACAGACACTTTTTGAAACGGCACTGCTGGCACCGGTTCCGGTTGATCCTCATAATGGTACAAGTTTCATTCTTCAGGCACTTTTTGTACTGGATGTTCTGCTGGATGCTGCGTCGAAAGAATCCCTGTGGACCATGCAGATGATGTTAATTTTTTGTTTAAAAAAAAGCTCTAATTAAAAGTGCAATGTTTCTTAAAGTTTTGTATATGTAAACAGATACCATTTTCTTACCTTGCAGCCCTCACAGGCATGGACCCCATAGTGAAAACCAGAAGCCACATCGCCACACACTTTGCACAGCAATACCATTCCATTCAGCTCTGGAAGGAAAGTCAGATGTTATAGTCGTTCTCCTGGACACCATACTGTCCATTGATCAGGTAAAGCATGGTTCTTATCACTTACTAGTAAGGGTGGCAACTGATTTGTTGGGTGAATTGCGTGCATTTCCAACATCATCACGGCCTCTTGGGGATCCACCAGAGCATGATGAGCTTCCCTCCTCTCCTGATCCAGAACTCGAGCTGCTGCTGCTGCTGCTGCTGGTGTACATCCGTGAGGAATCATGGGATCCATTGGGGGATGGTGGGAATGAAGAGCCAAAGCAGGGTTGCGTAAAGGACTGCAGGCTGCTGTTGGAATTCTCACTGTACATGGACACGGGGCTGGTGCGGTTGGGAGAGCCTCCACACGATCCGATGTATGATATCACCCCACCTGGCGATGAAAAAGAAAAGTGCACTTACTAGATTGCTCCCTGTTCGCTGCACAGTGCGAAAACAAAAAGTGAGAGAGGCCCACCGAGAGGGAGTTGAAAATGTTCTCAGGTATTTTTTTCTCCTCTTGTGGGTACATCCTCATAAAAATGTTCCCATAAATACTTCTCTCCATTACACATGGAGTTTCACTGAAACAGATGGTGCTGAGGAAATGAGGAAGCTGAGAGAATCTGTCCTGGTGGAAAATAGGGATACTTTCTAGGAATTGTTATTGTAAACTGGATGGGGACATTAAAAAATTCCAGCGGCCACTCCCTTTTTTCCTGAGCTTGTGTCTCAGAGGGCCTTTTTTTGTTGTTTATAGTTTCACTGGCCCCAGTAAACCATGTGAGCCAGCCACATTTGACTCATGACATTTCTGTGTATCAAATGCACAATTCTGCATGATGTGTTGGTTGCACATGCCCAGACATGTGCATTGATAAATAACATTTACAACTCTGTTTTTGTTCGACTTATATCCTGCTCATTAGTTTAAATCATCAGCTCAGATCAGATAAGATTAGTCAACTTTGTTCTTGAAGAACTGTGCAGTGTGTTAGAGTTTACACATTGGCATTGCCTTGTTTACTATTCCCTGGAGTCCAATACTTCCTGCCTTTCCTAACCTTTGGTCCCCTGAAGTTAAACTCAGTTCCATCGCTCATGTTTTACTGTTTCCTCCTGCACACCAAATCACTGCACTTGATGGAAACTACATTTTAGGAAACCACATGTAGGAAGACACATCTTGGCCATATTCCATGATGACAATGTCAAGATTCATCAGGTTAAAACTGTGAAAGAATGGTTGGGAGGGAGCATGAAGAATCATTTTCACTCATGAATTGGCACCCCTGAGTCCAGACCTTTATTTCAGTTAAAGTCTTTGGGATGTGCTGGTGGAGACTTTACAGAGTGCTTGACTCTTGCATTGTCAATGCTAGATCTTGACCAAAAATTGATGCACCTCTTGATGGAAATAACATCACATTTATTTCCAGAAAGAGGTGCATCAATTTTTGGTCAAGATCTTGTATTGACAATGCAAGAGTTAACACTAAAATAAGGGCACTTTACGGAGTGCTTAAGTTATGGATATCAAAGTGTTTTGCAAGTTTAATCTTTACAGTATTTTAAATGTCAAAGGCAAACCAATTAGAAGTTACGTAAGTGTGCACTCGCACAAAAGTTCACTGTGTCAGGTGGAGCAACAACATGGAAACGCCCCTGTCACAAATTAAATTAGATTAGATCCACTGGACTGTTTTAGACTTAGTGAGTTCATTGTGGATGTTTCTGTTATAGTTACATGGCAACAGTGGTTTTGGATCTTCACCCTGCTTATGTTCAGAAACGTGCTTCCTCTGGCTCCTAATTGCTTTTGAATCAAAACACTTAAGACTTTCCTAAACGCCTGTCAAAGGAAATACTTGTGTAAGCACAACAGGGGCGCGTGTGAGCTGTTCAGGCGTATCTTTGGGGGAGCACGCCTCCCCTCCACGTGCGCCACACAAGGACAGCCCTTCAACGAGACTCCGTTCATTAGGCA